>NW_016808328.1:210857-230231 GCF_001698545.2 Rhinopithecus bieti | reverse complement strand
CCCTTTCCTCCCCCTCCCCTCCTTTCTCCTTCCTTCCTTCCCTCCTTCCTTCCTCCCTCCCTCCCTTCCTCCCTCCTTTCCCTTTTCTTCCCTTTCCTCCACCTCCCCTCCTTTCTCCTTCCTTCCACCCATCCATCCATCCATCCTTCCTTCCTCCCTCCCTCCCTTCTTCCCTCCCTTCCTCCCTTCCCTTTCCTCCTTTCCCCTCCCCCTCCCCTTTTTTCTCCTCCCTCCCTCCCTTCCTTCCTTTCGTTATTATCATATGCTACTGTAAACACAACAAGAGCTGACCCTGTGTGCTCTTAGAGCCTACTGTAGAGCCCGGAGAGAAACACATGAACCAAAGAATCCCAAATGTACTGACAATGAGTATAATTACGACAAACAGGAATGGGTGTCAGGAACAGATATGTGGGGGGCCTCACTGCATCAAGGGTTCAGGGCGGGGTGCCTTTCCAAAGGCGTGGCCCTGGAGCTGGGGTGTGGGGGATGAGTGGAACTCCGTGGTGGGGCATGGGGAGCAGGGGGAGCAGGGCCCAGCTGAAGCCCAGTAGAGGGACAGGCTTGTCGTGCTGGAGGGACTGAGAGGAGGGGGCCGGGGAGAATGACTGTAAGAAGGGAGATGCAGAAGTGGGAACTCCTGGGTTCGTGATTCACCTGGAGAGCAGAGGCTAACATAGCATTACTTATGCGTAACAGGAGTGTGTCTTGTGATGAAGATAAACCCCCACGGAAATGAGGGAGTCAAGCAAGCAGAAGCGCTGGCTGCGCTGGATTATTTTCTCCCTGGGAGAAGCCGCAGCCCTGCCTCCTTCCAGGGAGATGATGGAGATGGTTGGCCTGGGTCTGGGAAGAGGGGGAGAGAATCTGATGCCGGGCAGGCTGGGGCGAGGGGCACATCACTGCAAGAGGCAAAGGCAGTCAGGAAGCCTCTTGTGCTGGTTCAGCTTGTGGCCTTGAGTGAGTCCCTGCACCCAGGGCCTTGCCTTCCCTCCCTGGAGAATGAGGCCCTTGATAATGAAAGGTGGAGCTGGTCAGACGGCCTCTTTCACAAAGGGCAGCCTCCCAAGTGCAAGATCAGACTCCCCAGAGCTCCCACCCAACAGTAGCCCCTCTCCATAGGCGGAGCCCTCAGCCCCTGCCCTGCCCTCCCCAGAAGTGGGAAACGGCGACAGAGAGTCGTTCAGAAGCCATTAGGGCCTGTCGTCCCTGCCCCAGCGCCCACCCGCCCCTCCTGCTGCGGCCTGGACTTAATAATGTTGTGCAGCTTTAAAAGCCAGTGGCTCAGGCGCCCAGGCTCCCTGCAGACAGTCCTCCCCATCCCAGCAGGACCCCCACAGGCAACAGGACCTGAGCCCCGACCACCACTGGGGAGAGGGTATTGGCTCCTGGGGGTAGGAGGCCAGATCTCTGGAGATGTAGGTTTAGGTAAGGATCTCTTGCCTGAGTTCGGCGCCTCCAGGGCAGCCTTGTTCCCTGTGAGGGAGGCTGTCCTGGCACTGGATTCCAGTATTTGATCAAGGGGGTGAGACCATGGGGAAAAGTGCCAGAAGGAAGAAACCTGGGTTCTGGACCTGGATCTGGCCATAATTAGTTGTGTGACTTTGGGAAGTCACTTCTCACTTCTGTTTCTGTTTTCCCCGCTATTGAATGGGTGCATTGGTTTGGGCCTCTGATAAACAGGCACCAGGATGGGGTGAGATGGGTGAGAGGCCTCTTGGGGCAGACCCTGGGCAGATTAACCAGGAGAGGGAACAGGAGCAGGCAGAGAGGGCTCCAGGCCAGGGTGTAGGTCTGACACCTCTACTGTGCTCAGGAAGGGAGGGTAGGAAGAAACTGGGGCAGGGCATGTGGCCTCCAGGGAAATGTGGTGGGTCCAGAGAGCTGGCAACTCAGTCGCTGTGCTCTGGGCAGCATTTCCGGAAAGGGAGCTGCAGGGCCATCTGCATGGCTGCTACCTGGAGGTCCTAGTCCCCACCTTGCTGTGCAGGGGGACTATGGATGATCCGCCGCATAAGCTGGGAAGTGCTGTCCCCACAGGCACCAGCGCGTACTCCATGCAGGGGAGAAGTCTAGGATGCCGGACTGGGGCAACGCTGGGGAAGGGAGGGCTGTCCCCCATCAGCCCGGGAGACTCCGGGGCCGGTCGAGCCTCAGGCTGCCCCTCCAGCCACACTGGGAAGGCTGAAGGTAAGTTGAGGGTACACTGAGGCAGGCTCAGAAGGCCAGGGTGAGGAGGTGAGTCTGTGAACACTGGGGAGCCACTGAGAGGCCTGATCAGCAGAGTCGCCGGTCCCGGCTGGGCCTCGGGAAGGTTAACCTGGCCTCAGTTGACCTGGTGGGGTGGAGCTGGGGAAGCCTGGGGCCCGAGCAGCGGGTGCGAGACTGAGGATTGTGGGGGGCGCAGGTGGCCAGGCCTGGGGCCAGCATTTCCCACTCCTCAGGTCTTCTGACCAGAGGGATTTTCCACCCTTGGCCAGGCCTGTCTGGCCCTGCCCAGGAGACGGCTCTTAACTTCTCCATTCCCCGACGGCCCACCAGCGTGTGGTGGGAGAGCAGCCCCCAGGTTCGGACTGTGGGACTCGCCATAGTGGCCACATTCCTCCTGCCAAACCCCAGCCCTGGTTCCCCTTCTCAAAGTCACGGCAGAAAGAAGGCCCAGCTTCCCGAGTGCCCGCCCTTCGCACTGGCCGTCCTCCCTCCCGACAGCACAGCCACTAATGCCCACAGGCACCCCACCCCGGGCAGCTCCTTGCCCCTTCCTCCTTATCACAACAACCAACTACTGAGCACTTACTGTATGCCAGGAGCCAGGTTGAATGCTTCCCTAAATTAGTTCATTGAATTTCTATTTCAACTCTGCAAATTACTTACTTTTATTTCTATTTCGCAGATGAAGAAACAGGCTAGAGGTTCACTCCCTTGTTCACAGCTAGTCAGTGGGAGAGCTAGAATTCAAATCCAGATGTCTCTGATCCAAAAGGTTACTACTAAATAAAAACTGTAATTATTCCTCCAATCTTTCCCTTCTAAACAGTTCTCAAGTGCGTTTTATTTCATCCTTAGAGCAAGGTTAGGAGAGAAATTATTCCCATTCTGCAGGTGAGAAAACTGAGGCCAGAGGAAAGCAATACCCCCAAGTGTACACAAGTGGTCAGGGTTGGGCAGGAAGGAGAGAGGAGGGACGTCAGGACCTAGGAAGGGTGAGGGCTCCCAGGAAGAGTCCAGGTCCTGGCCCACTGCCCTCTGCCACTGAGGCCATCAGCAGAAGATGGGTCACCACGCCCCCAGCCCCGCAGCTGCCCCAGGCTAAAGGGTAAGCTGAGAAAGTCAAAAAGCAGACATCTTTCCTTGTGACATGTTGGTCCCTCCCCTCTTCATGACATGGACAGACCTGAGTGATTGAGGCAGAGGGCCCCACACGGAGTCTGAGAACCAAAGCTTAAGGGTGGTCCCTCAGGGCAGATTTTGAAGATTCTTTTATACCTTTTCTTTTAAAAAATACATGTTTCCTGATTAATTAGAAAAGTAACACCGGCTCCTTGTTACAGATCACTGCCCACTGCCCACATTCCCAGAGCTGGTTCTCCATACCCGCCAACCCCTAGAGGCAGCCTCGGCACCGGCACTCACTGGGTCTGGATGCCCCGCCCGTTCAGTGCTTAGAGAGCTGTGTGCGCTTTTGCTTTTTCCCTTAAACAAATGGGCTCAGGCACAGGGTAGCACATTCCTTTTTTTCCGTTAATATATAGTCATATATAGTGTCAGTAGAAAGCACAGGGGAACAGTGTGCAGTTTGCGTTCATTCTGTTCCGCAGTCCGGGAGGACTGTGGGATGTTCTGGAGGGTGTGGCTCCCCTGTCCGAGGCACTGATGCGGTTCCCCTCTTTGTGAACATTCTGTAGTCCTGAGAGTGTGATCACCCTCAGGCAAATGCTTCCAAAGCTCAGAGCACAGTTACAGGAATCGGCTGTGCCACTTACGGGCTGAGTGACATCGGACAGGTCAGTCTCTCTGGAGTTCAGTTTCCCCATCTGGAAAATGGGGACAATAACTGCACCTACCTCAGAGGCCCCTGTGAGCATGCAATGAGTTATCACGTCTGTAGCACTAAGAACAACGCCTGCCATGTCGGGAGCATCAGCAGCCATTCCGGTTACTTCTAGAGGTGGGATGGCTAGCAGTGTGCCAGGCAGCTCCCAGGCATTTTACGTATGCAGTAAGTTGTTTACCTTCACAGCAATTCTGAAGCGACGGTAAGTGGACCCATTTGACAGCTGCATAAACTGAGGTTCTTAGTATGGTTTCCCCCAGAAGCAGCCCTTAGGCGAGGGCTCGCTTCCCTGTGAGTAGTGCATTTCAGAGATGATACCAGGAAATACTGGGAAGGAAGAGGAGAAATGAGACAGGGAAGGAAAGAAAGTCATAAAAGGCTGAGTCATTAAACAAATGACCGCTGTGGGCAACCGAAGTGGTTGGGGCTTGTTGGGAGACAGCGTGGAATGTACCCCAGGATCATCCCAAGTGAGGGGCCAGGGGGCTGGGATATTTGTCCACTGACACCTTAATGCCATACTGCCCGAGGGCTGCTTCAGGGGGCGTGTTTGTTCCAGGGCTCAAAGCCCTTGAGCATCGATTTCACTCATACAGAGAGGAAATGCCCTCAGGCACAGAGGCATGGCGTGTGCAGTAAGCAGCACCAAATGGGAAAAAGTGAATGCCAAGGGGACACAGGCCAGGCATCTGCAGGGTCTTCTTTCCGAGGCTCGGAGAGGGGTAGTCACTGGTTTCAGGTCACATAGCTTGTTAGTGGCAGAGCCTGGATTCAAACCTCACCTGCCAATCCCAAATTTTAATCCCTAGGATAGGAATGGGACCAGGACTAGGGGTTAGGTCTGTCTAGAGTGGGCTCTATAGCTCAGCTTCACTCTCCACCGTACCAAGAAAGCCCTTGACCCTTATCCAGAAAGACGCAAGGAGAGGTACCAGCGGGTTCCCATGGTCCCTGGAAATCCTTCATTGCCCGTAGGCTGGCTGCTGGGATGTTGGGAATCTCAGACAAGGTTATTTTGCCAAAGGGAAGACAGACCCCCTGAAACAAGGAAGAGAGACAGCAAAGTCCAGACCAAGAGGGTGAATGAATGAATGAATATAATCAGACAACAGTGTCTCAAAGCTCAGATCCTCTTGGCGGCATCTAGGCTTTTCACCTCCTCCCACAACTCCGCCCACCAAGCCCCATAGAAAGACAGCCCCAAGGTGGCAAACTTGCAGCCCACAGGTGGCAAACAAGTCATTTTGCTTTGCATGTCACCATGCTTTTGAGTTTTTTTAGCTTTGTCAACATTTAACAATTGTAAAACTTCACATCACATGAAAATCCAGATTTTCAACTTTGCTGCAAATAGCAGAAGCTCCGGCAGAATAAAGTCCACCTGCCCGCTGGGTAGCAGCCCCCTCTCCCTGGGATCAGACATGGACTCTCCAGTTTGCCACAGTCTCCGGCACACCCTCTTGCCTTCCTGACACTAAAGCCAATGTCAGTTGCCACTTTGTCACTTGCACTATGATTTTAATGACACCGACACAGCCCCTGGAAGCACGGAAGTCTGAGAGGCCTGGCGCTGGAAACGTGGAGCCCTGCGTTCTGACTTGCTGTGTGACCTCAAGCAAGTCCCTTCCCCTCTCTGTGCTTCATCACTTCCTTTATGAACTGAAGAGCCAGACAAGTGATCTAAGAGTGCTTCTTGCCCACAGTGTCCCAGAATCAATGAAGAGGGCTGGGGAGTTGAGCAGACCTTCCTTGGTGAAGGCCTCTGTCCAGGCACAGGGGGCACCTCTGCAAAGACTGCATCCTCCTGACTCCCCCAAATTCAAAGTGCATCCAGATGCTCCTGAGAGTCTGCTGGGCGCTTGCTGCCTCTCCACACCATTCATGGGCTCCACTGACCCTGTTCCCAACAAGGTCTTGCTCTTCTTATGTTCCATGGGCACATGTAATGGGTGGGCAGCAGGTGGAAGGGCAGGATACCGTCTCTGTGCCCATGGGCCATGAGCTGAAGAGAACACCAAGCAGCTGCTGCAACTGAAAGAAAGCCACTCCCCACAGTGCAACTCTGATCTCTCCGCCGTCGTGTGGATACCCACCGCTGGCTGCTGCAGGCCGACCCCTGAGAAGCCACTGGAAAAGCGTGCAGGGCCTGGGCCGGGCACCGGTGCCTGTCCAGAGCACACATTGAGAGTCTGAGCAAATCAACCCAAACGCTTCCAGTGCCTCCTCTGTGCCTGGCACTGGGCTCAAGTCCCACCGGTCACTTCCTAAATATGAACTAACCATATCATGATCTGTGTCATGATCGCTGCAGCTGCTGCAGGAGCTCTCCGGAGAGACCTGGCAAGCCCTGTCTGCGAGCCTCCACGCCTCCTTCACGGAATTGCCTCCTTCTTGCTGGAGCTGTTGTGAGAACCAGATGAGAACAACAGCCAGCGTGCCTGGAGAGCTTTTCTGCGCCCAGCACAGTTTGGGCTCTTTTCAAGTGACACTGCGTGTGGCCCGGCCCGCTCACCACACTCACACGTGCCTCCCACGCCTCACACCCGCAGGGCACCCACACCCACTTCCACACTCACGCCCGCCCACTCCCCTGCTCACAAGTGCGTCCTTCTGGGCCCCAGGCTCCCGCCCCTCTCCCCTCCCCTGCAGCCAGTGAGCTCCCAGCCTGCCCTGCGCTGGCCCCATGGCGCTGTCGGGCTCCCTGAAGCCACAGCCTGCCATGACTCCCACAGCCAAATCGAGTCAAAGACCAATTAATATTCTGATACCTGTGGCCAGCTGAAGTGATGGAGAGCTGATGATTTCTTTTTCCATTTTACTCCAACTGTGGTTTCTTTTTTTTTTCCCAGCCCTCCTTTGGTCAGTGGTTTTAGGGGCACTAAAGTTCACTTTTGTGGGTAACCTGCACTGTTAGCTGTTGATTTAATTAACTCAGCCTTTCTCTTCCTTGACCAGCACACGGCCAGCCGGGCTGCAGACACCCATTTGGACAGCCGAGGGCTGGAGGCGTCTGGCAGGAGGAGCATGTGGTCCCTGGCAGCCGCTCGCCAGCCCCGCCGTGGTTGACAGCTGGGTGTTTTCTGCAGCACTTCTGAGCCACCAGTGTGTGAGGTTCAAGGGGGGTTTGCTCTTATTTGATGGGCGGGCAAACTGAGGCTCCGAGGTGAGAATTCAATCAGCTTGCAAAACTAGCAATGAGCATTCCTGGGTTTGCAAACCAGACATGCCTTTGTCCACAAGCCTCTATTTTGAAGAGACTGCCACGCCCCCAAAAGGTGTGGCATTGGAGGTGAGGCAGAGAGAAAGCTGGAAGATACAATGGGGAAGAGAGGTGCCAGGGATTTTAAGGAAGATGCTAGTTGAAGCTGTAACCTCTTGGCCTCACTCCTGGGGTTCTTCCTTACAATGGAGCAAACCAGAAACTTTCTTCCTCCCAGACATTTCCAGAATTCTTGCACTGAATCTCTCAGCGGCAAGGTGAAAGGAACATCGGGTCTTCCACAGAGGGACAGAAACCCTTGCCCAGTGGAGGCCTCCAGCCACAGAGGACCCTTAGGGATGGAAAGCCCAGGGAGGGAGGGAGAAGGAGGGGGACCAGGTGCAGACACCTGAGGATGAGCAAACAGAGGCCAGGCCAGGGATGTGGCGAGAATTACAGGAGACTCTCTGGGTGACTTGGGGCAACTTCATCCCACTCTCTGGACCCCAGAGAGGCAATGAGGGATGCCCTCAGTGGGCAGAAATGGCCATTCTAGCCCGGGAAGCTTGTGGGTTATGGAAGTCTGGCTACTAGAGTAGAGAAGCTGGCAAGAGGAGGGAGTCCAGGGAGGGTTCTAAGCTTAGGGGCAAACCCTCCTCTTCTCCCCTTCCCGCTCCACCTCCTCCAGAAAGCTCCTCACCCCACACCCATGCCTGTTCCCCAGCCCTGTGCCCAGGGCTCCGTGGGCCTTTTCTTCTTGCCACCGGGGTGAATCGTCAATTGATTTGTTATTTATCCCACTGACAACAAAGAGAGTGAAAAGGTAATAATTCTGGGCCCTGGGGTAATTCAATTCCTGTAGCACCGTCAGCTACATTAACTTACTTCCTGGATCTCAATTCAATTAGAGCAACATTCCCCAGCATTAATAAATCAATACTCATGCCATTTGGATATATTTTGAATGTCTTTCATTATACATTGCAGGTCGGGGATGGCTGTTGAATTGGAAGTTAATGGGACAGGACAGGGCAGGTGGGGCTGCCTGGGGAGAAGCTTATAGCCAGTTAGCTCTAATTGCCTCTGCTGCAAAAGAGGGCGTTAGTAAAACAGAGGCCTGGTTAACTTAGCTGAGCCCGCCTGGAGTTATGGCAAGTTGCAACTCCTGTCTGGGTAGACGGGAGCCACGGTGGTTGGAGAGACTGTGTTTACCCACTCGGATACCCATTCATTCATTCATTTCCCTGTCCCTCTCCTCCCAACCTTCCTCCTATCCACCCTCTCACTCTCCAGCCCCTTGTCATCCCTCCTCTAAACCTTCTTTTGGACTCTCCCTATTCCTCCTCCCACCCTCCTCCTGGTTCTTCCTGTCCCTCCTCCTATCCCGCCTCTCAACCCTTCCCCCATTCTTCCTCTCATCCCTCTTCCCAATTTTCCTATCTCTCCTCTTATCCCTCCTCTTATCCCTCCTTCATCTTCTCCCCATCTTCCTCCTATCCTTTTCTTCCTTTCTTCCAGTTTTTTTCCATCCTTTGATTTTTCTCCCATCCAGAACACTGTACTGAGAATCTACGAGGCTCCAGGCCCTACACTGGCTTTTGGGCTTACGCGGGGTACAGCATACATGTTCTCCAGCCTCAGGGACTCAGACATCTAAATGAATAATGGCGAGCCAGTGTTTTAGAGCAATGACATAGACAATCATTAATACCTCTGTGGAAGAGAGGCCGGAGCAGGGCTCAGGACCCACCTGTGGCTGGGAGTTCTGACCCTGGGGATCAGGGAAGGGTAGGGGGAAGGCTCCCTAGAGGAGGTAATGCTTGGGGTAGGTTCTGAAGGATGAGATGGTCTTGGCTGGGAGGGGTGAAGGAGATCAGGAGTTGCAGAGAACCCAAGGAAACCGAGGTCTGCAGGGCAGGGGCTCGCCATCAGGAACATGGATCCAAATCACCCAGGAAGTGATAAAAGTGGGGATTCCAGGCCCCTCCTCTGGGAAGTCTGATCCAGGAGGTGGGGGAAGGGGTCAGAAATCAGTGTCAGTGGCCATAACACGGAAGATGCCTGCTTGGAGTGAGCCCGCATCTCAGGTTCACCACAACTGGCCGTGTGGCTGAGCAAGTCCCTAACTTCTCTGAGCCTTCCTGGGTCTGTCACCAAATTTCTCATCCAATAACATCCCTCAAGGGGTCAAGAGAGCACTGGTGGCAAACGAAGGCACTGAGGATCAACCAGATGGGGGCTGGGCCACAGGTGCTGTCTCCACCTTCCCTACATGGAGGCTCAGGGCCTTTGCACCTGCTACTCCCTCTGCTGGTCACTGTCACCCCCCGTTTCCCTACGGTTGACTCTTCACGTTCTGTATTTGTCTACTGCTGCATAACAAGTTATCCCAAAATTTAGTAGCTTAAAGCAACAAGCATTTATTATCACATCGTCTCTGTGGGCCAGAAAGCCAGGAGGGGCTGATTCGGGCTCAGGCCCTCAGATGACACTGCTGTGGGAATGTTGGCACGGCTGCAGCCATCTGAAAGCTTGACTGGGGCAGAAGGGTCCTCTTCCCAGATGGTGTATTCACAAGGCTGCTGGCAGGAAGCCTTGGTTCCTCCCTGGCTGCTGGAAGAAGGGGTTAGTTCCTCTCTAGGTGGGCCTCTCCATGGCATGGCAGCTGATTTTGCCCAGAGCAGGTCATCCAAGAGAAAGAGCAAACCAGAAACTGCAACGTATTTCATGACCTAGCCTCAGAAGTCACAGGCCATGGTTTGTGGCACATTCTACTAGTTTGAAGTGAGTCTCTAAGTTCAGTCCACACTCCAAAGAAAGAAAATTGAGCTTGTCTCTTTTTTGTGGGTGTGTGAGATGAAGTCTTGCTCTGTCACCCAGATTGGAGTGCAGTGGCACAATCTCTGTTCACTGCAACCTCCACCTCCTGGGTTCAAGTGATTCTCCTGCTTCAGCCTCCCAAGTAGCTGGGACTACAGGCATCTGCCACCACACCCGGGTAATTTTTTGTATTTTTAGTAGAGACAGGGTTTCGCCATGTTGGCCAGGTTGGTCTTGAACTCTTGACCTCAGGTGATCTACCCACCTCGGCCTCCCAAAGTGCTGGAATTACAGGCATGAGCCACAGTGCCTGGCCTAAACTCATCTCTTGAAGGGAAGAATATCAAGGAATTTGGGGGCATAGTTTTAAACCACCATTCTTCTTTAGGCCTTGCTCAAATGTCACCTTCCCAGAGACGCCTTCCCTGACATGTCTGTTTTAAGGACCCCAGCCCTCTCTTCATTGTCTCTCCCCTCTGGATCTACTCCTTTTCTCCACAGCATCTATCAGCACCTGATATCCTGTCTATTTTAATTCTTAATCTTGTTTATTGCCCACCTCTCCCCCATAGAGTAGGCTCCATAAAATCAGGCACTGTCGGTTTTGCTCACTGCTGTACCCCCTGCACTGAAATCCTACCTGGGATACAGTAGGTATTAATAAATAATTGTCGAATAAAAGGATGTAAGTGGAGCTGAACTGGTCTGAGGGGCAGCCCTTTTCCCAGTGTGGCCGTCAGCCTTCAGCATGATGCTGGACATGCCCTTTGCCCTAGCTAGCTCAGCCTCAGTTTCTCCATCTAATAGGAGGGTGCTGGATTCCTCCTTCCATTTAACAAGTATGTCCCAAGCACCTGTCATGTGCCACACTGTGTTCTGGGCCCCAGACAGACACAGCACCTGCCCTCATGACGCTGACCCTCTAGAATAAAACCACTGAGGGTCCTTCCAGATCCCATGTACTCCTACTTGGCCCTTAGGCCTCCAACAAATGCAGCTATGGACTGAATTGTGTTCCTGCAAACATTCTTGGTTGGAGTCCAACCCCCACAACGTAATGGTACTTGGAATGGGAGCTTTGGGAGGTAATTAGGGTTAGATGCAGTCTTGAGGCTGGCCCCTCCTGATGGGATTAGTGCCCTTATGAGAAGAGGAAGAGGGAGAAATCACACTTTCTCCACCACATGCAGACACAGCGAGAAGGTGGCCATCTGCAAGACAGGAAGGGAGCCCTCACCGGCAACCAAATTGGCCAGCACCTTAATCTTGAACTTCTCAGACTCTAGAGCTGTGAGAAGTAACTATGTGTTGTTTAAGCATCCCATCTGTGGTGTTTTTTTTACAGCAACCAGAGCAGACTGAGCAGACTGAGGCAAATACTGATGGCCAATTGCCTGAGTTCAGAGATCCACAGCTTCCACTTTAGGCTGGGGTGTTCCACAACAGGAGTCTCCTGGGAGGGAGTGGAGACCTATCAGATGGGGCCTATGGAGAACGAGCTCTTGCTCACCTCCAGGCCTTTGCACAGCTGTTTCTCCTGCCTGGCACTCCCCTTCCCCCTTCCTCACTCTATCACTGGCCAGCTCCTCCTCACCCTTTGGGTCTTGGCTTCCGTGCTGCCTCCTCTGGGAAACCTTCCTCGACCCAGCATCTGGGTTAGGGACACACAGGGTTAGGGCTGGTTCCCACAGCCCCCAGGCCTCCTTTGTGAGTGTACTCTCCCTGCTGGGCCAACATTGTTCCTTTACCATCTGTCTCTACTTAGCGCCTCCTGCGAGCACCCAAGGGCAGGCCTGGAACTGGCACCCTCAAGGCAGGTCCCACTCTCAATGGGGCCCACCTTCACTGTAGTTAAGGCCACACAGCTGGTGGTTCTCCAAGCCAAGGCACAAACCCAGGCCCATCAGACATCCAAGTGTGTGCTCCTTCTCCCTCTGCCCCACAGATACATGTCTCATGTGTGCTCCCAAACCTTCTCTTGTGTGTCTTCATGAAAAATGAGTCTTCCCATGACTCTGATGGAGAAACTGAGGCCCGGAACAGTCATTAGACCAAAGTCACATGGCCAGCGAGGAGCTGTTGGGACCCAAATCCAAGGTTCCCGCTGCTCCCGAATTCACTCACTACACTCAGCCTGCCACGACCCCAGCCCCACACACCCTGAGGAAATGTTCTTTGCCCAGCAATTCATCGCTTCTGGCAGTGAGCTCTCACTGCATCCTGAGACCCTCACCTGACCTCTGTGTTCACTCTCCCATTCCTTGGAAGGAAGCTGTCACTGGTCCCAGTTTGCAGAAGGGAAAACAGAGGCCCAGAGATGTGAGGTTGCTTGTTTACTATTCGCTCAGCTAGTTAGTGGCAGGGCAGGGATTTAAGCCCACTGAGTCAGAGTGCCCCTTCTAAGCTCTGAGCAAGAGTCAGGCCATGACCCACTCACTCGTTCACTCTTTCTTCCTTCACTCATTTAACCCGTGCTAAATACAACTTCCCTACGGGGGAGATGGATAACACACAGGTAAACACAGCCATCAACACACACGTCAACAAAGTGATTTCAGAGACGCGATGCCTTAAAGAGAACCACACAGGGTGATGTGGCAGAAAGTGACCGGGGCAAGGGACACTGCTTTAGCCCGGAGATCCTAGCTAGGGATGTGATGTTTGAGCTACAAGCCGAGGGCCACTCAAAGATTTGGGGAAAGACCCCAAAGTGAGAATTGCAGCATCTTGAGGAAGAGAAAGAGTATGTTGGAGGGGCAGAGATGGATCAAGGAAGGAAGGAGACCAGGCTGCCTGTCTCTTGGGTTGGGGGACCCCAAGAAACCACTGCTCCTTCTGAGCAGCTGGCCTGACCACGTCCAGGTCCATGCTGGAGGGGCCTGGACATAGCGGCTGGATGCATTGAGAAGGTATGCTGGATGAGGCCCCCACGCCTGAGGTTTGCTGAGTTAAGGCAGCCTGTGAATGAGACCAGCTGGACTCTATGACCGCCAGGGGCCTGTTCAACTTGTGGCTGGCTCCCTGGGCCTAAGGAGGGGACAAGTGACTGCAGACACATGGCCCACATGGACCACTGGGGTGGTGCCACTCGGGGAAAAGAGACTAGATCCCAAGCCCATAGCTCAGGTGTGAGGCTCACAGCCAGCTGCAGGGGTCAGGGGCCTGACTGCCCCCCTAGCACCTGTATGCCAGGTCTGTGCTAGACCAAGACCTCCTGGATCCTCAGCAGGCCGTGAGGAGAGAGGCCTGCCCAGGGAGGCCCTTGGAGAGGCAGAGCTTGGGCTGGCCCTGCCCCTCTGCCCATCCTGGTGGCTGTCTCCCTACAGCACCCTCCCCCAACCCCAGAGCTTTGGGTGGAGACTGCGCATCAGCCTCCTCAGGGGAGGACAAAGGACCAGGTCTATCTGGTCACTTTACTATCGGACAGGTTTTAACACCTCAGGGAGGATGGTCAGAGACCCTGGACTGAGGCCCTTTAGGAACCCTAGAGGGGGCAGCTCTCCCACGTCTGAGCCTCAGCTTCTCTTTGAGACACATAAGGGGACAGCTCAGGACAGGAGAAAGCATAGGGGCTTTGACATTTTCAAAAAACTGGGTTCAGGCCAGGTGCAGTGGTTCACACCTGTAATCCCAGCACTTTGGGAGGCCAAGGCAGGAATGCTGCTTAAGGTCAGGAGTTTGAGCAGGCTGTGCAACAGGGCAAAATCTCATCTCTATAAAAAATAAACATTTTTTTAAAAATTAGCTTGGCATGGTGGTGCACACATGTAGTCCCAACTACTTGGGAGGCTGAAGTGGGAGGACTGCTTGAGACCAGGAGGTTGAGGCTGCAGTGAGCCAAAATCATGCCACTGCACTCCAGCCTGGGCAACAGAGAGAGGGCCTGACTTTTTTTTTTTTTTTTTTTTTTTTTTGAGGCGGAGTCTCGCTCTGTCGCCCGGACTGGAGTGCAGTGGCCGGATCTCAGCTCACTGCAAGCTCCGCCTCCCGGGTTTACGCCATTCTCCTGCCTCAGCCTCCCGAGTAGCTGGGACTACAGGCGCCCGCCAGGTCGCCCGGCTAGTTTTTTGTATTTTTAGTAGAGACGGGGTTTCACCGTGTTAGCCAGGATGGTCTCGATCTCCTGACCTCGTGATCCGCCTGTCTCGGCCTCCCAAAGTGCTGGGATTACAGGCTTGAGCCACCGCGCCCGGCCGGGCCTGACTTTTTAAAAATAATAGTAAAAAATAATTTTTTGCTGGGCGCAGTGGCTCACGCCTGTAATCCCAGCACTTTGGGAGGCCGAGGCGGGTGGATCAGGAGGTCAGGAGATCGAGACTATCCTGGTTAACACGGTGAAACCCCGTCTCTACTAAAAATACAAAAAAAAAATTAGCCAGGTGTGGTGGTGGGTGCCTGTAGTCCCAGCTACTCGGGAGGCTGAGGCAGGAGAATGGCGTGAACCCAGAGGCGGAGCTTGCAGTGAGCTGAGATCGCACCACTGCACTCCAGCCTGGGCGACAGAGCGAGACTCCGTCTCAAAAAATAAAAATAAAAATAAAATAATAATAATAATAATAATTTTTTAAAAACTGGGTTAAAATCCTGATTCCACTTGTATGACCTCGGGCAAGTCATCCTGCCTCTATCCTCAGTTTCCTCATTTGCAAAACCGGAGCTACACTGTGCACCACCAAGGCTAGCTAGAGATTCAACGGGAGCACACAGCTAAGGAGCAGACCGCCCCAGGCGCACAGTGAATGCTGGCCTCCTCTCTCTGCTTATTTTTACTCGGCTTAAATTTATTTGTACATCCCCAACCACCACCTGTGTCACTAACTCGCTGTGGTGACCTCATATCAGACCTTTCTCTCTCTGGTCTTCATAGCATTTGGAAGTTGAGGGGACTTGAAGTTTCAAGTCTCGAGCCCACATTCTCATGCAATGACAAACTAAGACTTCCAAGATCAGCACCAAAGCAGAGCTTTAGTCTCGAGGTGATCCAGCCAGAGACTCATCCCCGGGTCCTGGCTCTCCCCAACACCCCACTATGAGACCTTGAACAAGTCCCGTCCCCTCTCTGGGCCTCAGTTGCCCATCAGAATCATGAGGGGTGGGGTCAGGTATTTTCCGAGGGCCCCTCTTATTCTGTTATTTGTCGGGTAAGGGATTTATGAGTTGGATTGGCAGGGCTGCAGCTCTGGCCACCTGGGTGACTTATCTAAGAAGTCAGCTGATGGCTCACCTCGTCCCGGGTCACACCTCCCTGCCTATGCCCGTGACTCTCTCCTTCTCCACTGGTGAGTCCCTTCGTTTACACTACACATATTGATTGCACACCACTGTCACCTCTGATAGGAAGTGTTTTCTGACCTCTAGCCCCCAGGTAAAATTCACCTCTCTCTTCTTCATGCCTCCCAGGCCCCAGGCACACTCAGTGTCAAACACAGAGCACTCTATTGTCTTTATATGTTTGCATGTGTGTCCTGGGAGCTTCTTGAGGACAGTGTCTGGGCCTGATCCAGGCCTATATCCAGCATTGGGCCTGGGGCACAGTTGGCAGAGTAAGAATCTATTGAGGAAGGAAGGAGGGAAGGATAGAAGGAAGGAAGGAAGGAAGGAAGGAAGGAAGGAAGGCAGGCAGGAAGGAAGGCAGGCAAGTTCCAGTCCAAGGCCAATGGCGGCCATCATGCCTCGCCCTTGTCTCTTGCTGAGAGCCCGTCCCTTACCCAGCAAGCAGCCCAGGCCCACCTGGCCACTGGAGTCACTAATGAGCATTGATTCCAATCGGACACATCCATCATGCCGCTCAAGCTCCTTTCCTTAAAGAACATTAGGGAGCAAATGTATCATCAGTGACTGGAGGCCCAATAAAGCAGGCACCTCGTGAAATTTAGTATTCAACTCATAAAGGCCTTAAAAGCATTTTTCAATTATGAATGGCCTGGGGGGAGTCATTCTTTCTTCGCCGGGGGATGAATAAAGATGGAAAATAATAGCATATCAATATTGTTGCAACTTAGGAGGATTAATCTGGAAGAGTTAAAGGCGTTGCGTCTCCTTGCTGCCTGCGTGCTCAGGTGCATGGAGAAGGACTTGGTCAAGGTGACCTTTACCAGGACCCCTGGAGGCAGGCTAACCTCCCAGTGGGTCAACACTTCAGATGCCTTGACCCTCTCTTTACCTCCCCTGCGGTCTCACCCCAGAACATCCTCTGGCTCTGAGCCATTCCTCTTACCCACACGAGGCCTCACAGGCTGGCCTTGTCATGACAATCACCAAGATTTGTACCATGATTAGGGTTTGAAGGGGTCTTTATGCTGACTGTGGTGATGGTTACTCTAGCGTGCATGTGATAAAATATCATAAAACTACACTCTCCAAAAAATAAAGTGCATGTAAAAGCTGGGTGAAGGGGACATTTCTGTGCTATTTCTGCAACTTTGTGTGAATCATACTATTTCAAAATAAAGACATTATAATCAAAAATATTAGGCCAGGCACGGTGGCTTACGCCTGTAATCCCAGCACTTTGGGAGGCCAAAGCGGGTGGATCACCTGAGGTCGGGAGCTCAAGACCAGACTGGCCAACATGGAGAAACCCCGTCTCTACTGAAAATACAAAAATTAGGACATGGTGATGCACGCCTATAGTCCCTGTCACTCAGGAGGCTAAAGAAGGAGAATCGCTTGAATCCAGGAGGTGGAGGTTGCAGTGAGCCAAGATTGTGCCACTGCACTTCAGCCTGGTCAACAGAGCAATACTCTGTCTCAATAATAATCATAATAATTAATGATTAATTAATAATTATATAATGATTAATTAATAATTATATAATAATTAAATGATAATGATTAAAAGTATAAGTAAATTTAAAATTTGAAAAGCTGTTTTTGCAAGGGCAAAGTCCTGGGCCTCCCCTGGCAGAAGCATAAAAAGGCTCAACAGCTTTAGGAAAAAATTTTTGCATTGCCTGGTATAGTAGGCAAAATGAAACTCCACCCCACCCCCAAAGGTGTGCATATTCGAATCCCCAGAACCTATGACTACCTTAGGTTACATGGCCAAAGGGAATCAATGTTGCACATGAAATTAAGGTTGCTTAACAGTTGACCTTGAGATGGGGAGATTGGATTATCTGGTGGGCCTAATGTATTCATGAGGGTTTTGTAAGGGGAAGAGGGAGAAAGAAGAGTCAGAGAGAGATTTGAAGATGCTACACTGATAGCTTTGAAGATGGAGGAAGGGGTCATAAGCCAAGGCATGCAGGCAGCCTCTAGACATTTAAAAGGGCAGAGAAACTTTCTCCTCCAGAGCCTCCAGAGGAACTCAGCCCTGCTGACTCCTGGATTGGCCCAGTGAGATGTAATTTGGACTTCTGTCTCTGAAAATGTGAGATAATAAGTGTGTTCTTTAAAAACCACTAAGTTTGTAGTAATTTATTAGAGCAGGAATAGGAAACTAATGCACCTAGTAAATAATATTTTTGAGTTAAATATGCACCCTAAGACTCAGCAATTTCACTCCTAAAGAAAATCTTTAGTCTGCATTAGGCTACAGCTGTGGTGTGAAGACACATACAAGAATATGTATTGTAGCATTTTTTGAAGTGATTCAACTAGAAACAATTCAAAGGTCCATCAACAGGGGATGATACTCCATCCTGTTATATTCCTAAACAGAATATTATACAGCAGTGAAAATGAATGAATTATAACTATACACAATGTCAAATGAAAGAAGCAAATCACATAAAAAGACATAGAGTAAAATTTACTTATAGAAAGCTCAAAAATAGGCAAAACTTGAAAAGCATATTGCTACGGGCTTTTTAAAAAGTAAAACTGTAAGCAGAAAAAAGAGATGATTAATACAAAATTGAATATGCTGGCCATCTCTCGGGAGAAACATAATAAGGGATCGAGATGCACATGGAGCATCTAAAGTACAGTGATTTCTTAAACTGAGTGATGTGAGCGCAGGTGTCTGTTTTATCATTATTATTATTATAATAGAGATTTCTTACATTAATTATGTACCATTATAGCTTAAACTGTAGATGTATATTTATACATCCTTTTGAGTGGTTTGTATAGTTTATAATAAAATAAACATTATTTAAGTGTCCTTGCTTTTGAACATTTATTTCCTCTGTCATTACACTGTGAGAAAGACAGGATAAGGTCCTTTACCTTCATTTTATAACTGGGGAAATTGAGGCTCTGAGGGGTTAAATGATGTACTGAAGCCCACCCGCCTACTTCCCAAGCCTCATCTCTACCCACTCACCCCATTTCTCTGTACTCTGACCTGACTCAGTTCAAGGAAGCAATGAGACAGCCAAGAGAGAAAACAGGAATTTCTTCCTGGTTTTGAATTTCAAAAAAGGTAGTCCAAACCTCAGGTCATGGAGAAATTTTGGCGATTGTATAAAGAGTGAGAGCAAACTCTCCTATCCCTCAGATTATGTACTGATCCCTGGACTGATGTAAGTGGAAATGTGTGCAGTGGGCATACAAGGCTTGTGGGGAGTCAGAAGCAGTGGAGTGGTGTGGAGATTGTAGCTCCCTAGAAAGGTGGACCCTATGTTATATTTCCCCCAGGCCAAGTACTGGGGAGGACAACAGAATGCAGATAGTTTCGTGGGATCTGAAAAAAATCTAGAATTCTCATTCCCAGGGAGAATCCAGGGAAGCAGTAAAATCCCAGAGTGTAAATGGTGGATGGTTTGTGGGATGGTAGGACCATGGATAGCTTCGTCAAGGTTCCCAAAGCTGGTTTTGTGTGGAAGGCACAAATAACCAAAATCTGAAGTGAAAAGGAGACATCACTACAGAGCTTACAGATATTAAAAATATTTTAGGCCAGGCATGGTGGCTCACACCTGTAATCCCAGCACTTTGGGAGGCTGAGGCAGGATCACTTGAGGTCAGGAGTTCGAGACCAGCCTGGCCAACATGGTGATACCCCATCTCTATTGAAAATACAAAAATTAGCAGGATGTGGTGGTGGGCACCTGTAATCCCAGCTACTTGGGAGGCTAAGGCATGAGAATTGCTTGAACCCAGGAGGCGGAGGTTGCAGTGAGTCAAGATCATGCCATTGCACTCCAGCCTGGGCGACAGAGCAAGACTCTGCCTCAAAAAAATAAAAAATAATAATAAATAAATAAAAGCCTAACTGACAATATTAAAGAGACTTAATAAGGTACAAAAAGGAAGGGGAGTTTTCTGGCCATTCTGGTGCATTTGTTTCTCCAGGAGAGCCTTAGTATCATTTTCTTAAGTTTTCCTCAAAATCCTTTGGGTATTTTAATTGGCA
>NW_016808328.1:179953-208967 GCF_001698545.2 Rhinopithecus bieti | reverse complement strand
AAAGTTTTCCAATAATAAATTTGATAATTTAGATGAACTGAAAAAATTCATATGTACAAAGATTGTGATAGTCACAACTATACTGGATATTTCCCCAATAATGAGAGGTTTGGTTTAACATTTTAAGATCAATTATTATAATTGATCATATTACTAGAATAAGAAAATAAAAGATAAAATCATACAATCATCTCAGTAGTTTTTTTAAAATCATCTGATGACTCAACATTCATTCATGATTTTAAACTTTTAAAATGTAAAAAAGAAGGAAATTTTCCTAACCTGATAAAACTGATCTACATGAAACCCCAGCATACATTACACCTAAAGGGTAAAATACTGAGAATCTTCCCCTGAGATTGCTAATGAGGCAGTCGTGTCTGCTATCACTTCTATTCAACATTATACTGAAAATTCTAGTCACAATACTAAGGTAAGTAAAAGAAATAGGCTGGTTATGGTGGCTTGTGCCTGTAATCCCAACTACTTGGGAGGCTGGGACAGGAGAATCACTTGAGCCAAGGAGTTCAAGACTAGTCTGGGCAACATAGTAAGACCTCCATCTCTTAAAAAAAAAAAAATTAACAATTTTTTTAAATTAAAAAAGAAAAAGAAATAAGAAGATCTAGGGATTATAAAGGAAGAAGGAGACATTGTGGTTGTGTCCATAAAAATTCTAAAGTAGGCCAGGCACAGTGGCTAACGCCTGTAATGCACTTTGGGAGGCTGAGGTTAGTGGATCACCTGAGTTCGGGAGTTTGAGACCAGCCTGACCAACATGGAGAAACCCTGTCTCTACTAAAAATACAAAATTAGCCAGGTGTGGTGGCGCATGTCTGTAATGCCAGCTACTCAGGAGGCTGAGGCAGGAGAATCGCTTGAACCAGGGAGGCGGAGGTTGCGGTGAGCTGAGATCGCACCATTGCACTCTAGCCTGGGCAACAAGAGTGAAACTCTGCCTCAAAAAAAAAAAAAAAAAAAATTCTGAGGTAATTTATAAGTAATTAAAATTAATTGGAAGATTTAGCAAACAATTGTATTTCTATATATCCATAACAATAATTAGAACATAAAATGTAAAAATATATAATTTATAACAGAACCAAAAGTATTCAAAATAAATTTCAAAGGAGATGTATAAGACCTATAAACAGAAAACTATAAAACAGTATTCAAAGAAAGGACCTACATCAATGGAAGAATATACCATATTCATGGATTAGGAGACTCAATATTTTAAAAACCATCTATTCTCCATAAATTAGTCTGCAATCTAAATCCAAATCTCAGCAGGTTTTTTTTGTTGTTGGAAACAGACAAGTTAGTTTTAAAAGTTTTTATAAAAAATGCAAGGTTCAAGAATAGACAAGATGATCTTGAAGATCTTGAGGAAGAGCAAAGTTAAAGCACTTAACCCAGAAAAAATCAAGACTTATTATAAAGTAACCTAGGCCGGGCGCGGTGGCTCAAGCCTGTAATCCCAGCACTTTGGGAGGCCGAGACGGGCGAATCACGAGGTCAAGAGATCGAGACCATCCTGGCAAATGCGGTGAAACCCCGTCTCTACTAAAAAATACAAAGAACTAGCCGGGCAAGGTGGCGGGCGCCTGTAGTCCCAGCTACTCCAGAGGCTGAGACAGGAGAATGGCGTAAACCCGGGAGGCAGAGCTTGCAGTGAGCTGAGATCCGGCCACTGCACTCCAGCCTGGGCGACAGAGCAAGACTCCGTCTCAAAAAAATAAAAATAAAAAAAATAAAGTAACCAAGACAGTGTGGTATTAAGGTATTAATGTAAGGAAAGAAAAATACACCAATGGAATATATTGCACATATTGTACACCTGTTTGTGACTGGGGTTTTCACCCACTGCACAGTCATAAGTGACATAAGGGCATCTAATGAGTGTCCTTTGACTTTGTCTTAGGATTAGTAATGCTTCCTTGATGAAATGATGATAGACCTGAGATCTCACTTTAAAACAGAGCATTTGCAAAGATTCTGTGGTTGTAGGAAACCACCTCCCAGGTTCAAGTGATCCTCCTGCCTCAGCCTCCCAAGTAGCTGGGACTACAGGTGCGTCACCACGCCTGGCTTATTTTTTGTATTTTTAGTAGAGACAAGGTTTCACTATGTTGGCCACGATGGTCTCGCTCTCCTGACCTCATGATCTGCCCGTCTCGGGCTCCCAAAGTGCTGGGATTACCATGACCCACCACGCCTGGCCCAGCAGGTGACTTTTTAGAGACATTCAGGGGTTCCCCGGCTAATGCAAAAGGCACAGAGACCTTCCTCCACCATGTTCTGTGCTACCCTCTCCCCTGACTTTCTCAATGGAGCATTTCTTCCTGAAGTCCCAACCTGCCCCTCCAGGATACAAAGGTCACCAAAGTGGTGGCTCTTGGCTATCAAGCCAAAAAACAAAAAAAGAAAAGAAAAAGTAACTTAAGTCCTAATGTCACACACAAGCTGGCCTTAATATCAGAGGGAGATGTCTTTCTCTTTAAGCAGGGCAGGCCCTTTGGGAGTGGAGTTAAGCAGCCTGCATCTCTGGGTGGCAGAGAGAGCCCAGAGGAACCAGAAGGCCAAGGCCTATGAATCCCAGGAAATAGGCTCTGTTGCTCCTGTGGACTCACAGGCAGAAAGAAGAACACTCAGCCTTTTCCTCCCTGGCAAGTGAACACACTTCACAAAGACTTAATAATGGGTGGAAGGTCCTCACTCCTCCACCTTTTCGGTCATAGGCCACTTTAACTCTCACCTCGACCAGAGAGACTGTCTTCTCGCCGGTCTCCCCAGTTCCACTTTTAGCCCTTGTATTAGTCAGGCCAGGCTGGGCTGTGCTGACTCAGTGGCTGGCTTGAAGGAACAAAGATTTATTTCTGTCCATTGCTGGTCAGGTGCAGCTCTGATCCATGTCATTCTCACTCTGAAACCAGGGTGGATGGAACCTCCTTCGAGAACACTACAAGTTGTTTTGGAGGAGGGGAAGGAGATGTTGCAAAATCATGCAATGCCCTAAAGCTTCTGCCTAAAAGTAGCACACGGCACTTCTACTCACACTTCATTGGCCACAGCAAGTCATATGACTAAACCTGATGTCAATGAGGTAAGAAAGCAGGATCCTCCCACAGGAAAGAGAAGCAAATAGTTGAGGACAAACGAAATCATCATGTCCCCTGCTTCAAACCTCCACTTTTCCTCACACTTAGGATAAAACCCCAGCTCCTGCCAGGCCTGGCCCTGCCTCCTGCACTCCTCATTCTCAGTTCCTCTCCTGCTTCCCACTTGCTCCAGCAGCCTGCCGAATATGCAAGCTCGTTCCCACCACAGGGCCTTTGCACAGGCTGCTCCCCAGGCCCAGGTCAATGCTTTAACCCAACTCTCCCCAGGCCTGCCTTTTCCCATAGTTTAGGGTTCAGCTTAAATGTCACAGAAGAGAGGCTTCCTTGACCATCCTGTTATTCTTTCCCATGTTACTCTGTTTATGCCCTTTCTAACACTAATCAAGCTGGAATTCGCTTGTTTCTGTAACAGCTTCATTACGTATTATGTGTTACACTCACACACCAGAACACAAGCTTCTCAGGAGTGCATGTATCTGTCCTGTTCGCCACGGTACCGCTCTCTCAGCAGGAGCTCAGCAAATGTTGGTGGCACAAATGAAAGAATTGGGTTGAGACAGGAGGAGCCAAGCCTGGTCCCGAGAGCCCGGTGCATTTCAGCATCACGAACCCTTCCCACGCCTAGGGTGGCATTGCAGGGTGTGCAGGGTAGAGCCCAAGCCTCCCTGTCCTCGCCCACCCACGTCACTCCACTCACAACCAGAAGGTACATTATGTGCTGTTAAAAAAACTACAAGCAGATGTGATCATTTTATCAGGTGGCCACTCTGGACTGGGTGCTGTGGTCTGCACCCTAACCACAGTGCCTGGAAGCCTGTGAGGTATCCTGATTTACAGATAGGGAAACAGGTTCAGAGCAGTTGGCAGATTTGCCTGCCCTGGCTGTGAGGGTCACAGCCAGAAAAACTGGAATTTTTGAACCTGAGACTGGTTCCAAGCAATGCCTGGGTGGGTCTTCTGTGCCACCTGACAGTTTTGGAAGCAGGGACTGTCTGCATAGCTGCAGGACACAGAATAATGGCCTCCAAAGAGCCCCATGTCTTGATCCCCAAAACCTGTGAATACATTACTTCCATGGCAAAAGGACTTCACGGATGTAATTAAGGCCCAAGATAGAAAGAGAATCCTGGGTTATTCCTTGTGATACATGGAACCCGCCTGGATGAGGGAGGCAGGTGTACAGAGTCAGCGAGAACAGGAGACACTAGGCTGGTGGCCTTAGGTACAGAGGAATGAGGTCGTCAGCCAAGAAAGATGGGTAGCCTCCGGAAGCTGGAGAAAGCACGGACACGGATTCTCCCCCTGGATTTTAGTTCAGTGACACTTCTGACCTACAGACCTAGACAATAAGAGATTTGCGCTGTTCAAAGCCAGTAAGCCAGTGGTGACTTGTTTTGTTACGGCAGCAGTAGGAGAGTATACAAACCCCTCATTGTACTGGGGATGTATCCTGTCTCCCTAGTATCTGCAATTGAACCGCGGGTTCCCTGATCACAGGCACCCAGCAAATGGCGACGTGGCACACACAGGCATTTAATAATGACTCAGGGGCTGCGGTTCAACGGCAGTGGTGAGAGGGATTCAGTGAATCCAAGGGGAGGAAGCTTGAGAGGACATGTGGGTGAAACCAGACAAATAAGGTGGAGGGAGCAGGATGCTGGCTGGAGAGGCCCCCCAACGCTTGCCCCTGCGCTTCTGCAGAGAACCCAAACCCACTGCTGGAAGGAGCCCGCAGCTCGGCCAATGGTTCCTGTTTTACACACACAAATGCTGAGTCCCAGGGAGAGCAAATGGCGCCACCAAGGTCACTCAGCAAGCCGGTGGCCAAGACAGGATTTGACATTCCATCACGTGACTCCTGGCCCATCTTGTTCCCATGCCTGCGGCCAGCCCTGTCCCACCTTAGGTGGTGAAGACCTCCCTTGTTGAGGTAAGCAGGGGCTGGGGGCCAAGAGCAGGTGGGGGTCGGGGGGTTGTTGAGAATCCAAGGAAGCTCCTCACCCCAGAGCACCCCGGATCAGAGAATGTGATGAGACAGGGAATAGAGCCCCGGCTCTAGAGCCAGACCTGCTGAGGTGTGACTTGCAGCAAGCTCCTCTCTCTGAGCCTCAGTTTCCCCATCAAGGGATTGGACTTGATCTGCAGGGCCTTTCCTGGCTCTTGTGTGGCACGCTCTGCCATCAGGCTGGCCTTGCTCTCAGCCCCTGTCCCTGACACCCCGCTAGGCCCCTGCAGTTTCTCAGCCAGCTCGGCTCCTCTCCAGGCTCTGGCCTGCACCAGCGGGGCTACAGTGGCCCCATCCCCAACCCAGAGCTGAGAGACAGGTGTTTCCCACCCTGTCCTGACTTTTCCCCACCCCTCCCTTTTACCTACCAGCACAGTCAAGCTTCCAGTCTAGCCTCCCTGGGGCTTGAGCCCCAAAAACTGGGATTCTCAACCCAGAGGGTAGTGGGTGGGCTCACATTACTCAATGTCAAGTAGGATCTGGCCACAATGCCCGAGTCTCTCCTGCCCCCAACTCCCCATCACTGGGCCATCCTTGCCCCCGTCTCAGACCCTCTATGACCATCGCCCACCTGGGCCCCAGCCTTTGCCCTGTTCCCTACAGCCTGGCCTAGGCTGTCTCCTGAGGCCTCAGAAGCCTTCAAGTTCCTCACAACCCCAGCATCTTGGTATCCTTCAACCACAGAGACTGTCCAGCTCCCTAAACCTCTCAAATCCCATCCCTGTAGAGAAGCCTACAAAGAAGTGAGTCCTACTACAAAAATCAATGCACAGAGAGGGTTGGCAATTGCCTGGAGATCACACAGCAAATGCATGAAGCTCCAAAATTCAATGTCTTCATCTGAGACCATTCCTCAGCCCTGCTACCCCTGCCCAGGAACTTCCTCCAACAGCCTGAAGGACAGGGAGAGCAGCCAGCCCCGCTGACCGATGTCCAAGACCGCAGTGATGCTATTCCTTCCTCGAGTGAGCTCTGCCCGCCCTGTGCCAGATTTAGCCATTTAATGCAACCAGACCTGCTCCATCCCTGCCTCTGAGATTAGCTCTGGACCAGGGCTTTGAATGCCTGCCCAGAGATACTCAGCTTAAAACACCAGGAACCAAAAAAAAAAAAAAAAAAAAAAAAATCGACCACATTTAATGGAGCCGTCAGCGGGCGGGTCTGAATCGTCCATTATGTGGCCCTGCCCGCCTAGGGAGCCCAGCCACGTGGCCACCAGACCACAGCATTAAGGCGACATCAGCCTGCAGGCCAGGCGGGGGAGGAGCCACCAGGGTTTTTGGCCTGGGGCGCTTGCCTCTCCATCCTCAAGGCCCAGGGCCCCAGGGATTCTTGGTGCCACTCAACAGGCGGCAAGACAGCAGCTCTCATTGGCTAAATCTACCCCTTCAGGTCTCAGGGCTCCACTCCTAGATACACACTGGGTATGTGTCTAAGGCCTGAGACTCCCTCTGTTGCAGAAGTCGAGAGAGCATCAGTGTCTGTCCCTCAAATGGTGCCCTGGCTAATGCCTGAGGTGCCACTATTGTTGCTACTTCCTTGTGCTATTTAAAAATTGCCATTGTTAACATCCAAGTTGCTCTAGACACTATCTTCTAAAATGTGTTCCAGGAAACATTAATCTCTCAAGATGCATAGAAAACAAAAAGAGGAGGGAGGGCTCCACAGCCAAGCAAGTTTAGGAAGCACTGCAAATGCTAGTCCCCTTTTGGAGAGTTACAAGTCTAGTAAATGCTCTGAGGAATCCTGCAATCGAGTTGGATTTTCTTTAACCCACTCCCCAGACTTGCTCATTACAGAACCCTCCCCTTATCTTGGCAGAGCATCCATTAATATGCTGAAAGCCTAGTATACCGGGGAAAACCCTTTAGGAAATGACATTTTAGGGGTTTGAGTCCCTCTCCTTCCCCTAAGCCCCAACTGTGGTCAGCAGCTCCAATTATGAGGCTGGTCAAAGCCAGTGAAGAGAGGAAGGGCGACTTCAGCCTTCAGTGACAGGTGAATGTAAGGGTCACCGTCACAGGCTCACCCAGAATTGAGGAAGGGAACAGAGATCCATCCACGCCTAGATGCAAGGAGGGCCTCATGCCACATGGTGAGAAGAGCATGTGGGGTGCCCTCTAGTCCCCACCCCACCCAACTCTGGTAGAGCAGGGATTTAGCCATAGAAGAAAGTTCTTACGCTCTTATTAGAGCTGGCTCTCAGAAGCCCAAACACTGAAACTTCTGCTCCCTGAAGATTTCTTCTGCAAATTCACAGGCTGCCTAGTTTTCTTGCAGAAGCCCCGACCAAGACAATGGAGCCCTGGATTCTGCTCCTGCTTTTCCTAGTGGCCTGCTATGTGACCCAAGGAAGGCCTTCGATCTGTCTGTGCTGGTGCCCATAGGTCTGAACCCCAGGGACCCCACTGCATGGACACGCATCTTCTGCTGCTCTCCCAGGAATATTGGGCTGATTGTGTGAGGTGTCCTGAGCTCCCACCAGCCAAGGTTTATGAAATACCTTCTCTGTGTCAGCCCTGTGCAAGGTGCTAGAACCTCAGTTTACCCCCTTCTGCAAAGCCATGATTGTCTTACTGAAGGCCAGTCTGTAGCTCCAGTTGCTGCGGTCTTCAATGAAGATAAGTAATTTGGTAAACGTGGATCTCCTGTGAGAGAAGAAAGCAAATGGGACGTCAAAACTCCTTTTAGGTACGTTTCCAGGGCCACAGACCTCATACAGCGTGACAGATTGTATTTCCAAAGATGGCCACAACAGTTTCCATCCCACATGCTCTTCTCACACTGTGACATGACCTCTGTTCCCTCCCTGGATCCTGGTTGGGCCTGAGACAATGGTGGAACACACGCTATGTGACTTTGGAGGCTAGGTCATAAAAAGCGACACAGCTTCCCCTTGGCCCTGTTGGGATGCTCCATTTTAGAACCCAGGCACCATGATATCAGGAAGCCCAGGCCACCTGGAGAGCCCGCATGTAACAGGCTGAGCTGAGGTGCAGCAGATGCCAGCCTCAGACATAAATTTGAGAAAGGTTTCAAAATGACTCCGGCCTCAGCTGCGACCTGACCACAACTGCATGAGAAACCTGAGCAAGAACTGACCACCTGAGCCCAGTCAACATCCAGAAAAGAGACATAATAATACAATGATTGCCATTGTCTTAATCTGACTGAATGGGGGAATGATATTTTGTGAGCAGTAGACACTAGGAATATGCGGCAAGAAGCTTCTTGCAAATCACCTTTGCAGGACTGAGGACGGCCTGCTACACCCTGGAGTGTCCCTCTCTCTATTCTATCCTTTGCTGAACCAAAGGATGCACGCAGCTCTGTTACATGATAACAGTCCACACCAACTGGCTGAAACGTTGGAAAGCCCATGCCCCTATGAGGTCCGGGCTATGAGGAGTGCTGTTGGCCTCAACCCCTACAACTCCTGTTAAAACTCATTTCCTGAAAACAGAACATCTGAATAAAGTATGGACTTCAGTTAATACTAATACATCAATGCTGATTCCGTAATCATGACAAATGTACCATACTAAGATATATTAATAATAAAGGAAACAGGGCGGGAGATATACAGGAATTCTGAACAATCTTCAAAATAATTCTGGAAATCTAAAACTGTTCTAAAACAAGAAGTTTAGAAAAATCATTGATTTCTGGCTTATTAGAGTAACTCCCCACATTGAGGACATGTCAGCCTCATGCCAGTGTTTGACATACGTCCCTATGATGTCCAAAACATACTGCTGGTTGGAGATCATGAGCCCTACTCCACAAATGAGGAAATGAAGGCTCAGAGAGGTTGAGTGCCTTGCCCAAGGCTGCACAGCTGGCATGGGATGGGAAGGGCCATGACTGGAGGCAGAGCTCACTGACTTCCCCTCCCCAGGCCACCTCTCTCTCCTGGGGAAGCTGAAGCAGGGAAGAGAGTCACCCATGGAGAGCACCCAGGCCTAGGCCCCATCTTGATTCTGTCCTTCACTGGCTGTGTTTCTATGAGCAGCTTTCTTTACCTCTCTGAGCCTCAGTTTCCTCATCTGAGAAATGGGATGCAGATGCAGGGTTTTTATGGGGAGTAAAGAATATACAGGTACTGTGTTTCCATCATGAGATGATCCGTGCCTGCTTTGCCAAGAGGGTACCCAGAGTGGATCAGTGACCAGTCTGACATCCTTCCAGCTTCATAGCCTAGGATGCTGTGAATCTGTCTCTGTAATTGTTCAATGCTCGGCCAGTGGTCTGGAGTCCAGACAAGGCCAAGGACCAGAGGTTGGCCAAACTCAGCCTCTGGGTCCCCTAAGCAAACTGTCCCCACTCCCTCCGGATGGAGTCCTCTCCCCAGGCACACAAAGCCTCCACCAGGCAGAAGTTTCCATCCTGGTTAAGCTGCCTCCACTGAAGGCACCTGATGGAGGATTCTAGAGGAAAACTCCTTCCCTTCCTCCTTTTCAATTCACTTCCACATTTACCGCCAGGATGTGCTGTCCCTCCCACTTGCACCTCAGGGTCCAGTTTCTACCTTTCTCCACCCCTCTCTGAGCCTGGGAGGCTGACCTGAAAGGGCGACATCAATATACCCCACACCCTGTGGTTCCCGTTGGGTTCGGCTGCTGGAGTCACAGGCAGGAGACTGGAGAGGAAGGCAGAGAAATTGGAGCTCACAGAGACCGACCCAACATCCCAGACTGGGAAAGCTGGAAGGGCACTTGAAACTTGTGTCCACCCCCACCAATGAGGCTTCTGGGGCCCAGAGAGGGAAGTGGGCCCTGCCCAGGGTCACCAGGGAGCAGGTAGCTGGCTAATTCTCAGTCAAGTCAACATTTGTGGGTGGGGAGGATGGAGAGGCAGCAAGAAAGATGCCACCCTGTGTCCCCAGGGAGCTGGAGCTCCAGGAGAGAGGAGCAGGCTGAAGGGCACTTATTCCAGCTCTCTCAGCCTTTGAAGTCACCCTCCTCAGCCCCTCCATTTGGGATGGATACTCCTCAACAAAGATTCAGACCACTCACTCACCCCTACCCCAACCCCAGGCTGCTATCTGTGGATAAACCTCAGCCATCAGGCAGGACAATGGTGTTGGGTGTCTAACTCTAGAGCTAGTTCAATTCCTGACTCTACTGCAGACCCGCTGTGTGTGAGCTCGGGCAAGTGACTTAGCCTTTGGTGCCTCCGTTTCCTCTTCTGTAAAGTGGGATAACAACAGTGCCTGCCTCATGGGGCTGTAAGGATGACATGAGTTGAGACTTATAAAATTCCAAAGCTGTGTCTGGTCCTCAGCAAGTACCCATTACTCCCAGGACCCACCACCACCGCTAGGTCAGAGCCAAGCTGGAAGGGGCTTGGGGTGGGCCAGTCCAACCTGCCAGAGCACAGGTGCTGAAACAGAGCCCCTTGGCTAGGCCCCTCTCAGCTCCCTGCCCAACCTTGTGCACTTGAGGTGTGCTGGGAAGGGTGGGAAAACGGGGGGCTCTACTTCCTGCCCCCTACCTCTGCCTCTTCACTGGTGCCACCTCCAGAGTCAGCCTTAGCAGCTCCTAGAAGTCCCCACAGCCTAGATTTGGGGCTGGAGCCAGATCGCTCTCTGTTCCTATCCACTTCCTGAGCCAAGAGGCCCACCATCATGCCACAAGTCTGTGACCCAGGACATGCCTGCATCTACCCAGCATTCATTTACTGAGCACCTACTGTATGCAGATCCTACAGTGGGCATTGAGGAGACCTCAGAGACTAGAACATGGGTCAAGGAGACAGACAAGAAAACAGACAGATGTAACCCCCGTGGTCGGTGCCAGGATATGGCCCGCGGGTACTGAGGAAGCAACTGGCTCAGCTCGGGGGGGCAGGGGTTAGAGGGGGCTGGTCAGCCTCCCCTGGGCTGGGGGGTGGTATTTGGTGCAAAGACATAAAAGATGTATTCGAGCTAATTAGATTTCTTTATTCTTTTAGTCAACAAATATTAATTGAGTACATGTTATGAACCTAGCACTACTCTGGATGATGTTGAAATGGCAGTGAACAAAATGGATGAGGTTCCTGGAGACAGTCAATAAACCCACAAGTAGTTGAAACAGCAGGTGTTGATGGGCTCAAGAAGGAAGATGAAGCAGGAACAGATGGATGGGAGGGAGAAGGGAGGACAGGCAGGAACTGTTTGGGATCAAGTGATCAGGGAAGGCCTCTGTGGGAAAGAGCGTTGGGCAGAGGCCTGAGGGAGTGAGGGAGCACCACGTGGCATCTAAGGGCAGGGTGTCCTAGGCAGAGGGAACAGCCAGGGCACAGGCCTGGGAGTGTGCAAGCATGGCCCACAGGAGGCAGTGCAGGGTGTGTGGCATAGCTGGGGTCGGCGTGTGTACCAGAGCAAGTGGGGAGGGGAAAAGGGGAGGAAGGGCTGAGTAACAGCAGGTTGGAGAGGGGCTTTGGAAGGTAAGAAGACTGGGTTTTCTCCTGGGGACAGTGGAGGCTTTGGAAGCATTTAGTGAGCGCTTGTGCTTCTTTTGTTCATGCCAAACAGCGACCCAGATCTCCTGTCCTGCATGGCAGGGAGGCGTGGGGTAAGGGTGGTCATCCCTGCCTACCCATCCCCCAATACCACCACACGCTGGTTGTGCTCAAACCTCCACCTGGGAAGACCAAGCCTCCCCACTCCACCCTGAGCCATGGCCAAATGGCCCTCAGATCCACACAGGACAGAGGCAGGTGCCAGACCACACCAGGGCCAGTATGTTTGAGGGACACACTCCGAGGTCTGGGCTGACGATGCCTCCACTCACAGGTCAGAGCAGACCTGACAAAGGGAAGGAACTGGGAACCTTGGGTTCTGTTCTGACCCTGCCCCCAAGTCCCCATGAGCCTGGGGGAGCCCCATCCCCTCCCTGGATATCAGTTTCCCCATGAGGACACCTCCAGGTCTTCAATGCCACAACCCCACCTTGTCCTTCTGTCTCCACAGCGGACTTGCTTCTGGGTTTGACCTTCTCAAGACAGTGCTCCAGGGTTGCCCTCCCAGAGCCTCTAGAAGCATCCACTCCATTTGGGCCACTCACTCCAGGGAGGCTTGAGGCCTCTGTTAAAGAGCCACACTCCAGAGACCTGCATCTCCCTAAGGCTCCTGGAACCCAGTCCCCCCTCCCACCACAATGCCCAGCGCCCCTCCCCTGCCCTTCTGTCACCGGCTCCAGCTGCAGGAGGGGCCTCTGCTCATTCCACTGGAGGCTCGACCCCATGCTCATTTATTTCAGACATGACCTTTGATTTCTCGGGTAGAGTGTAAATTACATGTCGCCAGCATAAAATATTAAATCCAATTTATACTTAATTATTGATGCTATTATGTATTCTATAGTAATGGCATCAGAAATCTCAGCCCCCGTCCGTGCCCAGTAAATAGCTTTTTTACATTAGAGGCTCCTTGAGGTAAGAAATCTTGCTCCATTCCTTCTTAACTGTATGATTGATGATTATGGGGAAGTTCGTAAATAGTCTTCCAGAAATATTTCTCTGATCATCCGTAGCTCTGAAGGAAGGAGGGGGGGCTGTGCTAATTATCGGGGCGGTCGGGCGGATGCAGCGCGCCCCACCGCCATTTAGATGGGTGGGTTGAGGGTTGGCGAGATGGGGATGGTTTAAGCGAAACCATGCTGAGTGGTTTAAGGCAGAGCGGAGGAGGACCACAGCGGTTTTCTGAAGGCTTTAAGTCACATGTAATCTTCGCATGGACATTGGGGTTTTGTTTTTTATTGAAACATTAATAATTCTGGTTTCTTATAAAATATTCATGGTTCCTGTTGCTGCATTCAAACCCACTCTTGGCCGCTGCTTTTAATTTCCAACTCAGTCCGTGCAGGCCTCTGCCGTCGACCACCCATTGCTCCCGTGCAATTTATTAAGTGGAGGTAACGGTGGCCATTGGGTGGTCAGAAAAATCGAGCTCAGGGTTTCTCTGCAGCAACTGGTCACAAGCCAGAAAGGCCTAAGAGCAGGCAAGGCTGCTACTGGGCAGGCAGAGTGAGCACTTCAGGACTGAGCATCTTTCCTGCTCAGTGGACATCGGAGAGCTGGGGAAGGCAGAGGCAGGGTGGAGGAGGAAAAGGGGGATGAGGAGGGAGGAAAAAAGTTGCCTAGATGGTGGGAGAGCATCGTGACAGCTCAGGGCAGGGAACAGCAGAGCAGAGCCACAAAGAGCCCAGGCTCTGACGAGAAATGACCAGGCTCCACTCTACCTCCAACTCGCTGTGTGACCTTGGCAAGCGGCTTCACCTCTCTGAGCTTCAGATTCTCCTCTGGAAAACAGGCTCTGCTCGGCCGATGGCAGCCTCGACAGCTGCAGTAGTGTTGCATCGGTGTTGTAAGTTGGAGAGATTTTAAGAGACCTAGAAGTTTAGCCCCTTCTTTGAACAGACGAGGAACAAGGCCCAGAGAGGGGAAGTGACTCACTCACGGTCCTGCCTTTATTACCTTGTGAACAAGATTCCATACCCTTTTCAACCTGAGCTCTGTAATTCAGAGTCTTTAAAAATAGTCAACATTCTCAGGAGCACGATTGCCTGAGTTCATCCATGAAGCCCTGCCCAACCACATCCCACGCCACCCCAAAAGAGCTATTAAAAGGCCTGGCTGCCGTTGCAGCTGGGGTCCTGTCTCCCCCACCTCCTATCAGGGTCCGTCCACCAGGGTAGATGCAATTCGACGCAGGAACACTCCCACAGTTCCCTGGGGCCCTGGCTACTGGTGCAGCCCAGCAGGGGCTAAATATTAATAGAATCCCAGAATGTCAGCCCTGGAAGTGACCCCAGCAGTCAGCTGCCCTGCTCCATGGCTTTATGGGTGAGGAAACTGAGGCCCAGAGGTGTTAAATGATTTGCCAAACATTGACACAAACACAGACACAGACACACGGACACAGACACGGACACAGACACAAACACAGGCACAGACACAGACACAGGCACAAACACAAACACAGACACAAACACAGGCACAGATATGGACACAAACACAGACAGACACACACAGACACACACAGACACAGACACAGACACGGACACAGACATGGACACAGACACGGACACAGATACACACAGACACAGACACAAACACAGACACGGACATGGACACAGACACAGACAGACACGGACACAGACACACACAGACACAGACACAAACACAGACACAGACACGGACACGGACATGGACACAGACACAGACAGACACGGACACAGACACACACGGACACAGACACAAACACAGACACAGACACGGACACGGACATGGACACAGACACGGACACAGACACACACGGACACAGACACACACAGACACAGACACAAACACAGACACACACGGACACGGACACAGACACAGACAGACACGGACACAGACACACACAGACACAGACACAAACACAGACACAGACACAGACACGGACATGGACACAGACACAGACAGACACGGACACAGACACACACGGACACAGACACAAACACAGACACAGACACGGACACGGACATGGACACAGACACGGACACAGACACACACGGACACAGACACACACAGACACAGACACAAACACAGACACACACGGACACGGACACAGACACAGACAGACATGGACACAGACACACACAGACACAGACACAAACACAGACACAGACACAGACACGGACACGGACACGGACATGGACACGGACACAGACACAGACACAGACAGACACAGACACGGACACAGACACAGACAGACACGGACACAGACACAGACACACACAGACACAAACACAGACACAGACATGGACATGGACACAGACAAACACAGACACAGACAGACACAGACACGGACATAGACACGGACACGGACAGACATGGACACAAACACAGACAGACACGGACACAGACACAGATACAAACAGACACAGACACGACATGGACACGGACACAGACACAGACACAAACACACACAGACATGGACATGGACATGGACACAGACACGGACACAAACACAGACAGACACAGACACGGACACAAACACAGACACAGACACAAACACAAACACAGACACAGACACAGACACAGATACAAACACAGACACAGACACAGACAGACATAGACACACGGACACGGACATGGACACAAACACGGACATAGACAGACACACACATGGACATGGACACAGACACAGACACAGACAGACACAGACACAGATAGACACAGACACAGATACAGACACAGACAGACACAGACACACACAGACACAGACACAGACATGGACATGGACACGGACACAGACACACACAGACACGGACACTGACACAGGCACAGACACAGACATGGACACAGACATGGACACGGACACAGACACACACAAAGACACAGACACAGACATGGACACGGACATGGACACGGACACAGACACAGACAGACACAGACACACACACAGACACAGACACAGACATGGACATGGACACAGACACAGACAGACACAGACACGGACACGGACACGGACATGGACATGGACACAGACACACACAGACACAGACACACACACACAGACACAGACATGTACACGGACACAGACACAAACAGACAGACACAGACACGGGCACAAACACAAAGACACAGACAGACACAAACACAGACACAGACACAGACACAGACACAAACACAGACACAGACAGACACAAACACAGACACACAGACACAAACACAGACACACAGACACAAACAGACACAAACACAAACACAGACAGACACAGACACAGATACAGACACAGACGCACACAGACACAGACACGGACACAAACACAGACGAACAGAACCACAGTCCCCAACCCCTTAACCTACGGATCTCTATGTTGACTCTGCCTGTGGCGTGGTGGGGTGAGGAGAATTAGCCCCGAGACTGTCAGCAGGAGTGACCATAAGGCCACATAGATCGGGGCTCCAGCCAGAGGTGGCCACCACTTGCGTGTGTTTCCCAAGCCAGATCCAGCTCTCTGTGCATCTGTCTATAATCCGAAATCTGTGTATCCACAGCCGGGCGTGCTCGGATTCAAAGGGCCAGATGGTCTGTGCACAGATCCGACAAGCCAAACCCCTGTAGCCCCAGTCCAGGTGTCAACACATTGAACTGAGGGGCCAGGAAGTACCAGTGTCCCCAGGGGAGTGGGAGTCCTCGTTGCTCCAGGAGACAGGCGGGGATGTGACTCTCTGGCCCACCTGCCCCAGAGGCAGAAGGGTGGCCCACAGAGCCAGCCACAAAGCCAGGAAAGCGGCACACAATCCCTGAAGCCTGAGTTCCCCAAGTTCCCAGTTATCCCTGGAGCTTACAGGTTTCCTCCCTTTGGTCCTAAATTCAAATATATCTTGTTATAAGTAATACAGACAATTTAGGGAAAAAAGCAAAAACTACTCTAATTCCACCAGCAGAGATAAGCCCTCACCAAATTTTGTTAGGTTCCTTTCTTTTTTTTTTTTTTTTTTTTTGAGAAGGAGTCTTGCTCTGTCGCCCAGGCTGAAGTGCAGTGGCGTGATCTTGGCTCACTGCAACCTTCGCCTCCTGGGTTCAAGCGATTCTCTTGCGTCAGCTTCCTGAATAGCTGGGATTACAGGCTTGTGCTAGCACGCCCGGCTAATTTTTTTGTATCTTTAGTAGAGTCCGGGTTTCACCATGCTGGCCAGGCTGGTCTCAAACTCCTGACCTTGTGATCTGCCCACCTCGGCCTCCCAAAGTGCTGGGATTACAGGCGTGAGCCACCGCGCCTGGCCCCAGGTTCCATTTTAAGTGCACTTCCATTATTTTCTTCCATGCACTTAGCCTAAACTTTCCCTATTTTTTTTTTTCTCATGTGAACAGAAACAGTAACAGAACATACCCTCCGCTGGTTTGTACAGCTTCTGGCAGCTGCAGCACTGCCATTTCCAGATGAAGCACACTGCCAAATAGCAAAAGCTTGTCTGTCTTTCTTTGGGCCTCAGTTTTCCCTCTGGGCCAAGGGTGATCTCCACACACCCTACATCTCCACAGTGGCAGGGAGGCTTCCAGAACTGTGAGGACATCCAGAGGGGCTCCTGGGTTTCTCTTTGATGTTCCCAGTCTAAAATTCAAAGGGATGTGTCCCTTCTGTGGGACAAGTCAGCAAGCCTTGACTCTTGCAGAAGCAGATGAGGAAGCCTGGGATCTGGGTGACTGGGATCTCACAGGGAAGACACAGAGTCCAGACTGTGGCCTTGATTCGTTTAAGCGTGTTGGAAGAGGCAGCAGCAGACCCAAGGTCTGCTCCCCAAGGCCACCCCGGGCCTCACCTGGGAAACCCATTAACAAAAGGGATCGCTGGAGCTCACCTGGGGGATTCTGATTCTGTAGGTCTGAAAAGAGCCCCCAGCCCACCAGCCCCAGAGTTTGCTTTGATTAGGGGGAATAGGCCCTACCTAAGAACTCGATCCAAGATAAATTAAAGAAAAAGTGTAATTTCATGTGATGCTACACATGAAAGAAGACTGGGAGCGAGTGGCTCTGTACAAAGGAGGCCCAGGGCCCACCTGCTCTGCACGGGAAAGGAACTGGAACTGGGGGACCATTGGCTGCAGCAGAGCAAGAGAAACAGGGTCTTTGACAAAGAGTCAAAGGAGGGACAGTGCCAACAAGAAATCTGCTGTCAACCCAGGCCACATGGGAAGACCCTCTCTTTACTAAAAATACAAAAATTAATTGGGTGTGCTGGCACATGCCTGTAGTCTCCGCTACTCGGAGGCTGAGGTGGGAGAATCTCTTGAGCCCAGGAGGCAAAGGATGCAGTGGGCTGAGATCGTGCCGCGGCACTTCAGCCTGGGCAACAGAGCGAGATTCCGTGTCAAAAAAAAAAAAAAAAAAGGATGGTGAATATAGAAACACTACCCAAATGTGTGGTTGTCTTATCTCAAAGAAAAGAAAAGAAAAGAAAAGAATCTCCACTTATGGGTTGTGGCTGAGACATTTCCAGAAGCATGATGTCTGGCATCAACTTTGAAATTGGTCAGTGCCCTGTGCTGAAATTACCGGCTGCTACTCTCCAATTTTCAGGAAACGCCTGCTGCATACAGTATCTTGTGTTGGGGGAGCTTTGGGAGTATAGAGGCAGAGGGGGTTTGTCCAGTACGGAGCAAAGAGGGTGGCAAGAGAGGAAGCCATCTAGGAAATCTAAGGTGTGTCCAGAGTAAGTGGCAGTAGGAATGTCTAAGTCCATGGCAGAGAAATCATTCTGCAGGATGAGTAAGGGCAAATGGCCCTTTCCCTAAATGCACCAGAGGATGGAGACCCTCAAAAAGGGAGGAGGGAAATACTTGGTGTATCAGTTAAGCATGATTGCATACTGAAAAAAACAGTAACAGTGACTTAAACAAGGTAAAGGTTTATTTTTCACGTGAGTCAGGAAGTAGGAGTCCATGTATGGTCGTTCTGCAATGTCCTCAATATCCTCAGCCCCTTATATCTTTCTCCCTCACCATCCTTTGCACACAGCTTCCATCCTCATGGTTGCCTCATGTTCCAAAATGGTTGCTGATGCATCAGCCATCAGGTATGCATTCCAGGTGTGAAGAAAGAAGCACAGGAAGAGCAAAAATGTCATGTGCCAGCTGTCTGAATCTGCTTTCAGAGCTTTCCAAATAGTTTCCCCAAACCCCCAACAAATTTCACTGGGCCACAAATCTAGTCACATGGTTACATCTAGCTACAAGATAGACTGGAAAATGTGTTCTTTTAACAGACATAGGGCAGCCCTGAGTAAAACTGAGGTTCTGGTACTAAGAAGGAGTAGGTAACCACCAGTCTCTGGCAGAGACGGGTTTCACTGAGAGTAAGAAAAATCTGTTGCCCTCTGACTTCTACCTGGTTCTGCCTTTTGGAAAAGTATTTGTAATTTCTAGTCTGTCTTCTAAATGACAGCCTTCCTCTGAACATTGTCTTTTCTGGCTATTTCAGGCCCTTAACCACTTTTTAGGACACAGGCTAAGATAAGCTGTAAAGCTTTCCTTATATCATTTCACAGATACTCTCAGTGTGCCCCCCACCTGTCCTCAACAAACAGAGACACACAAAACAGACACTCAAGCTCACAGTTGGATGGCCATGGAAAAAACCCTTGGCAGGGTGCTGAATCTGAACACGGGAGGAAGGAGGACGTGCAGGCAGTGGGAGCCCCCCTGGAGGAGTGATGTTTCAGCTGAGTCTGGAGGCGTGAGGAGTCAATTAGGAAACGAGTGTGGGGAAGAGCATTCCAGGCGGAGGAACAACAGGAAGGAAAGCCCAGAGTCACCAGAAGTGAGAGGAAGAAGAGGGTACTCAGGGAACTAAAACAAATGGGGGTATGGCAGAGCTTCAGGACCTAGGAAGAGAGGAGCTCGAGGAGAGGACCTACCCACTGGGCGTAATCTTGGGGAAGGTTGTTCAATCAGCAACGCTCCACCTGTTCTTACCACCACCTAGCCTGGGCATTGTATCAAAAAGACAATGGGGTTAGTTCGGCAAGACTTTATTCCCAGGAGTCATCACTTTCAGTTGTTTTTCACTGTTCTAGAATGTTCCAGCAGTGCAAGGCTACGCCTTGTGGTTGGTCAGTAATTTCTCACAATCTGACTATTCCTCTTTTTTGAAAATGATACAAAGCCCAGCCCCCTCCCCCACCTCCCCACCCTCGCCAGCCTTCTAATGCCACACTGGTTATCATTCCTCAGGGATGGACATTATGGGGTCACTTCAGAGGTTCCTGCAGGGCTTGAAGATCTGAAGTCATGTAAAGGACCCTAGTATTCTCCTGTGGTGTTCTCACCTATCTTGGGCTGCCATTTCTTTTTAACCATATTTGGTCTGTAAGTTGCCAAGAAACCATGTAGAGAAAACCAATGTGGTTTGGGTTAAGCCCCAACAGGGTGCAGACAGCAGCCAAACTATTTCCTTCTTCCTCTAAGACTTCTTCTGCCGTCTTAGCCCAGAGCAGACCTGAAGAAAGCTCTCTCTGCAACCCTCTACTGCGCCAGCTCCCCCAAGCTTTCCAGAGAGCCCAGCCCCAGCCCTCACCTGGAACCACTCCCTGACACTGGGGCGTGGGTTCTTCCCGTGGGAAATTGGCCAAGCACTGACCACAGAGACTTTAAGGACGAAGGGAGGAATCAAGAGGCCTCCTCAGAAAGGCAGCAAGAAACAGCTGCGTGGAACATGGGGGGAAATGGATCAGGGAGATAGATCATGGAGAGCATGTGCACTGAGCCTCACAGAGGGCAAGCGGAGCCCCCATCTCTTCCATCTTGGGAGGCTGATCGTATTAAAAAGGGGGAGGAAATACTGACACAAAGTGCGAATATCAAGGTCTATTTCAAATATTCACATGTAGCCTAAAGATTTAACACCCTAAAGATCACAGTGCAATTTAGTTGTGATATTCTCAAGACTGCTCCAGGACTGATGTTAATGCATGTGAATTTGTGCTGTCCTCCACAGTGAGGGGAAGTAATGGAACAGATTCTTCTCTCAGCTGAATTGAATACCCTGTGTGAGGGGTGTGTAACCTCATTTCAGATTATCAAAAGTTAATGAGAGGCTCTTCCCAAATATCTTCAAGGAAGGACCATACACTAGAACAATGGTTCTTAATAAGGAATGATTCTGCCCCTCTGAGGACATTTGGCAAAGTCTGGAGACATTTTTGATTGTCATAACTGTGAGGGTTGCTATTGGCATCTATTGGGTAGAGGCCAGGCATGGTGCTAAACATTCTACAACGCAACAGGACAGCCCCCACTACAAAGAACGGCCCTGGCCCAAATGCCAAGCATTCCAAGGTTGAGAAACCCTGGCCTTGAATGAGGCTACTCTAGACCCTCTCTACCAAAGCTGAAAGCCAAGCCTTAGCGATGCCCACAGGGAAGAAAGAATGTGGAGACTGAGTCCCGCCAAGTTAAAAGGGCTTAGAAATCTTGGGCTTCCCACAGGTCTGCCCTAACAAAGTGTAAAACCAAACCCACACACACACACTTAAGGTGATCGGCCAGTGATTAATTATCTAACTGAACACAAATCAACAACCTTCAAAGAAAGATAAGAGAATCCAGAATCTTTACAGTGAGTCATGCGTGATTTACAGGCAAAAATTAACACATGTGCAAAAATAGGAAAACGCAACCCCATCTCAGCAGAGAAATGGAAACTATTTTTAAAAGAACCACATGAGCATCCTGGAACTGAAAAATGCAATAAGCAAAATTTAACAATTCACTAGGCTGGGCACAGAGGCTCACGCCTATAATCCCAGCACTTTGGGAGGCTGAGGCAGGTGGATCACTTGAGCTCAGGAGTTCAAGGTCAGCCTGGGCAACATGGTAAAACCTCATTTCTACAAAAAACACACACAAAAATTAACTGGGCACAGTGATGTGCACCTGTAGTCCCAGCTACTCGGGAGGCCAAGGCAGGAGAAAAGCTTGAGCCCAGGAGGCAGAGGTTGCAGTGAGCTGAGATTGCACCACTGCACTCCAGCCTGGGCAATGGGAGTGAAACCCTGTCTCAATAAATAAATAAATAAATAAATAAATAAATAAATCACTAGATGGGCTTAACAAGCAGATTGGAGATGGCAGAAGAAAGGGTCAGTGAACCTGAAGGCAAATCCATGAAAATTACCCAATGTGAAGAACCAAGAGACAATAAAAGATTGAAGAAAGGTAAACAGAGCCTCAGGAACCTTTGGGACAAGATCACAATGTCTAACGTATGTGTGACTGGAGTCTCCGAAGGAGAGGTGAGTGACAGTGGGACAGGAAAGAAATGTTAAGACATAATGGCTTGAGATTTTTCCCAAATTTGAGGAAATACGTCCAAGGTTCTACAAAGAGAAGAGCTGGGCTTGGAATCTGGTTCCTGTGGTTCAAGAATAGGCTATATCCTCTGTCAGTTGCTCCACAGGGGACCATGAAGGTACCTGTCCAAACCCAAAAGTCAGTGATCCTGTCTCTTGGTGAAGGAGCAGCTCAAGGACCTGTTTGGGCACAACCAGATTTTCTGGTACCATCATCCTGCTTCCATTCCCTGCTCTTGTTCTTTTAGCTTTGAATCACTGTTTCTAGCATCAGCACGTCATTATCCTTTCCGGAATCAGGGTGAGTAAAATTTGGTGATAAATGTGGACAACCCAAGAAAGAACATTCTCTTCTGGACTCAAATGGGGAGGGATCTGGAACTTACACACTGCTTCAGCCCTATCAGGAGTGGGCTGTGGCAGGACTGTCACTCTCCTGCTGCCTTGTCTGGACCTGGTTAGGCACAACTCAGGGCTCTGTGGGGAGTACAGAGAAACCCCAACGCCAACACGCACACGCACACGCACACACAGCTTAGGGCACAGGTGGACACGAAGCCACATAGCCACAGGAGGACATCAACACACGTACGCTGAGCTCCTACTGTAGACCAGGCGCTGAGGCACTGGCAGAATTTGGGTAAGTAGAGAAGAGGGTGGCAGAAACACATAACCTGCATTTCAAGGGTAATACAAGATGTAGCTGCCTGGCTGGAGGAGGAGGTCTTCATTCATTCATTCATTCATTCATTCATTGTACCAATATTTATCAGGCACTCTTCTAAGGGATACAGCTGGAGAGATCTGGGGCCATAGAAAAGGGGGCTTCCACCCCAGGCAAGCGCTTTAATGGGCCTGCGGAGCCCCAGCAAGTTCCTGAGCCATGGACTGGCAGGAGCAGTGCCCAAGCCTGGGCTGCACCTGAGCGGGGTCCCAGCAAGGCCTTCCCAGTCACAGGCAGGGGCTGCCTTCACCTTGGGCTTCAGGGCAGCTCCCACCCAAAAGTGCAGCCCCTCTGCAGTGCCGTGGGCTCAACTAAGCCTTGCCTCCTGACTATAAGAACATTGGCCCCTTCCTCTCCACTGGGGTTGGGTAGGCAGAGCGGTTGGCATCAGCTCGTGATCACTCCTTGCCTATTCACTCATCATCCAAATTAGTGAGCTGGTGGGAACTGCCCCCTCATAGCCACAATCATCTATCTGCACCTGCCTAATCCCAGGAGCTGAGCCAAGAGAAAAAGTGATAGCAAGGTCTTGAGAATTCTCCGAAGGGGCTGGGCTAGGGTGTTTTGGGGCAGAGCCACTGAAATGGATGGGTCCAGGGAGAACCTGTGGAGACCCAAATTTGAAATCTGGTGCCTATGTCTGGAAACAGGACAATAGCTGGTGGATTAATGACGGCATTTCACATCAAGGCTCGCAGAGTTGAGCATTCTCAGACCAACGAGTCCATCTTCTCTCCATACGCAAGGCAAGGGTAAGGTGGGGAGAAGCACAACTATCACAAACCAAAGGTGAGGCCAGCAGGGACAAGGCACCGCAGCGCATTTTTGGCTGCTTCTTTCTTCTCTGTCTTCTCCTGGCAGAGTGTAGCTTCCCCTTTGCTGACCAGACAGCACTGACCATCGGCCTCAAGAGATCTGGACTCCTTTAGCCCAAGTCCCTTCCAATTGCTGTTGACACATTCACCAGCTGCTTCCTGCTCTGCCAGAGCCACTCCAGGGAGGGCGTGATGGGGAAGGAGGGCTCTGGTCCCTCCTGTCTGCACGCAGTCCCAAGTCAGAGACAGCTGAGGTCACAGCCTCTTCCCCTCGTCTCTCTGCCTCCTGTCACTGGCTCAGCTCAAAGGGCACCTCACAAAACAAGCCCTGGTGTGCACAGGGACATACGTGCACCCAGGATGTTCACCATGGCATTGCTTTAGCAGAATTCATCAGGTCAATACAACAAAAGAAAACACACTAAACATAAGATAGTCAGAGAGTGGAAAGTTGTTCATAATACACTAAGTCAGTGGTTACGAACTTGCAGAGCAGCAGAACAATCTGGAGGGTTTGTTAAAACAGACCACTGGACCCCACCCCAGAGTCTCTGAGGTTTGGGGTTGAGAGGGAAAGCAAGAATTTGCACTTCTAACAAGCTCTCAGATGATACGGATGTTGCTGTCAAGGGTCACACTTTGAGAGCCACTACATTAAGTAATAAAGAAAATTCAAAAATATATACAGCCTGATATCATTGTGGTTATGTGTAAATGATTAAGATACTGGCGGGGCACACTGACTCACATCTGTAATCCCAGTACTTTGGGAAGCTGAGGCAAGTGGTTCACCTGAGATCAGGAGTTCAAGACCAGCCTGGTCAACATGGTAAAACCCTCTCTCTCTACTAAAAATACAAAAATTAGCTGGGTGCAGTGGCACACGCCTGTAGTCCCAGTTACTCTGGAGTCTGAGGCAGAAGAATCGCTTGAACCAGGGAGGTGGAGGTGGCAGTGAGCTGAGGTCACACCACTGCACTCCAGCCTGGGCGGCAGAGTGAAACAATGTCTCAAAAAAAAAAAAGATACTGACAGTCACTGTCTCCATTTAATGACATTGATCCGAGGCTTTTTATCATTCTGTTTTTTTCTGAAAAAAAATTGTCTGCAATAAACAGTTATTTTGTAATCAGAGAAAATATTTAGGCACTTCCTTCGTGACACCTCCCCAGGCATCCCCAGAGAGAAGTAACTGCCCCTCCCGTCTTCCCCTTTCTTCTGGTGCCCTGAGGAGCTCTCCCTTCTGCCTTGTGTGGGTTAAGCTGTCCCCACGCCTGTCCCCATCAATAGGCAGGAAATGCCTTACACAGAAACTCTAGCTCGGGCACCGCCCTGTCCCCACCCAGGGCCCGGCATAGCGCATCTTCCTCCATCCAAAGCCAATGGGAACTCACAAGGTGGGGTTGGGATCATAGAACGAATGTGGGCTCCCCAGTCCAGCGGCCTGGGTCAAGCCCGAATTCTGCCACTGCTTGGCTTTGAGCTGTTTGGTCCCAACTATGGGTTCTGGGCTCTGGAATGGTCTTAGCCTGCCCCTACTGGCCACCAGCTTGGCCTTCATAGCACCCAAAACCATAGCACCACCCCAGCTGGCTCCGCATCAAAGGCCCTTCCCCACCACAAAGCATTCTGTACCAAAATGGTCACTGGTGATGGCACCATTGTCCAGAGAGTACCTGCAGGCCTGGAGATGCATTTCTTCAGGCCCAAAGACATGACTAGACAACTGCACACTTGTCCTAACTCCAACACTTACCAGTAGCATGACAGTATATAAATAAACTTCCTATCTCTGCATCTTTATTTACCCATTTGTCCCATAACGAGGTTGCATTAGAGAAGAGACAGCAAATCCCTGACACTAACACTGCCCCCTCCTCAACCTCACCCTGACAGACATGATTAATCAATCACATTATCCTATCTCCCTGAGCCAGGAAGTAGCCTCAGAATTTTCTTAACGCTACTTTCCAAGCATAGTGCTCCAATGCAAGCAAACATTCAAGATAAAAGTTATTAAAATTAATTGATTTTTTAAAAATATAAAAGCCATTTGCCATTGCTGACCTATATTATTCCATTTCCCTGAAACCTAGAACAATGGTCGTCAGAGTAGCCATAGTCAGTCTTTGTTCAATGAATCCACATGGATATACATCAGCTGTCACCAGTTATTATGGAAGGGAAATCTTTGGTAGCCACCGACCATCCTGTGCAAACTCCAGACCGACTACTTCCTCCTTCCAGGATCCCTGACCATTGAGTTGGCGCCCTCTGCTGTCCGCTGGCCAGTACTGCAAAGGACCTTCCATTCTCAGCCCTAAGGAACTGTGAAAATTGAGCAGAGAACGATGCCAGCCATGGCCCTCGTAGTAAACAGGCCCAAACTTCCTCATCATCATGACCTCCTGGGGTGCCTTTGGATGAAGTCGGCTGCAAGCCCAGCCAGACACCATGCACGTGGGTATCATTTAGTCTCCTTGAACTTTGTTTTATCCTCCTCCCCTCCTTCCTGTGTCATCTGCAGAACTGAGGGCCCTCTGTTCCAATTCTCTCACTCCACAGCTGATAAGATTGAGGCCAAGTGAGGAGAGGGGACCAGTTCAAGGTCACACACCACTCAAACCAGAACTCGGGTTCCCATACTCCCAGTTCTGGGCTCATTGACACACCAGGCTGCCTTCCTCTTCTCTAAAAGGTGGGACAGGACAGACGCGGTGGCTCACGCCTGTAATCCCAGCACTATGGAAGGCCAAGGTGGGTGGATCACGAGGTCAGGAGTTCAAGACCAGCCTGGCCAACATAGTGAAACACCGTCTCTACTAAAATTACAGGTGGCACGCACCTGTAATTCCAGCTGCTCAGGAGGCTGAGGCAGGAGAATTGCTTGAACCTGGGAGGTGGAGATTGCAGCAGCCTGAGGTCATGCTGTTGCACTCCAGCCTGGGCGACAGAGCAAGACTCTGTCCCCCCAAAAAAATTAGATAGAAAAGAAGCTGCCCTGGGCTTGGAGGCCTTGGGTTCTCCAAGGGCTTCATCCATTTGCCATGGGGTAGGGGGCCGGGGGTGAGTTCTGCCTGGAGCTGAGGAGTTAGAGGGCCCCAGTTCAAACTCTCTGGAATCTTCTCGCCATCTCCTTACCAAGATCTGCCTCATTGGGCCTCTACCCATCTCTCTGATCTCATCTCCCCACCCTTGCCCCCCATTCACTCTGCCCCAGCCATAACGGCCTCGTTCCAACCTCAGGGGCTTTGCACTTGCTGTGGCCTTTTGTGGAACCTCCTGTCCCCAGATCTTTGCATGACCAAGTCCATCCTGTTTTTCCTCAAATGTCATCTCCGCTGAGAAGCCTTCCTCCCTCACCCGAAGGCAGCCCTCCCTCCCACCCCTACAGAGGTTTTGTCTGTGTCCTAGCCCCCAGCACTTGCATAGGCACTCAGGAGGCGCTCAATGAATAGTTGTTGATTAAATGAGCAAATTAGGGGCTTGAAAGGGAGATACAAGGAGAGTCCTAGAAAGGGAGTCGGGGTGAAAGATGTGGGTTGAAGGCCACCTCCACTGCTGGGTGAACCCAGGCGAGTCACAACCTCTCTGAGCCTCAAATTTTCTAATTCCATGGTCCTTTCATGCCTGGACAGCCTGAGACTCTGATCAGGGAGACTTCAGAGCCTATCCCAGAATGCAGGCCCCGCAGACCTAGTGATGGGGGATGGTGGGCTCCTCCTTCCTCCCTTTTCTATGGTCCCCTCCACTAGTCCCAGGTCTAAACCCCTCAAGGAAAGGATGGAGGAAGCCAAGACAAATGGTCAGCCCCACTCCCCAAGGCCAGGCAGCCCACACGAGGCCTCTAGGATAATTATAGCCAGCTGGGCTGCCTCTAACCACCACCCCAGCTCCCTGCTCGCTGGAAGCTGGAGAAGCTCAGCAGCTGCCCACATGTGGTTGTTTGAACAGGGAGTGGGAGAGGGAGTTGGCAGATCCACTGCTGGGCCATGGTGCCAGCTGGGGCCAGCCCTGCCTGACAGCCTTGCTTGAGAACCCGTGTGTACAGGCAGGGCCAGGAACGCTGAAGTGCTGGGGCGCAGCGACTTCCCTCCCAGGCTGAGGGGAGCAAGAGGCCACAGGCCTCAGGTCAGAGCCACAATGGGCTGTTGTCAGCAGATCCCTGCACAGCGTAAAGCCATGCTGCAAGCTGGGAGCGAGCTGCTGACAGACGCAGGCCCACATGCCCTGAGGCCGAAAGGCAAGGACTGGAGCCAGGGCCAGACCCCGGAGGGGACTCTAGGGGGTTCAGCTGGGGCTTGGCCATTAGGCCTGGGAGCCAGAGCAACAGCCAACTGCTCTCTGCCCATGGGGAACGGGATGTCGAGATGAACCAGGGTGGTCCACCTCCCAGCCTGAGGAGCTTCTCAATGATGGGGCATGTTAGATACCAGGTTCCCAGCTTAACCCAATAGAAACTGCTTTCAGGCAGGCAACCAACCTGGAAGGACAGAGTCACTGATTCATGCTGGGACATCAATGGCCAAGGGTAGATCAGAAGAGCTCTAGGTGTGAGGCTTCTGGGGTTGAGAACCCTCCAATACATTATCCTAGGAAAACCCAGCAGAAAATGGAATGACTTTTGATTTTGTGTAAGTTCTGTGTGTGTGTGTGTGTGTGTGTGTGTGTGTGTGTGTGTCTATGTAGATTGAGACAGAATTGTCTGACATATTTTAAACGTCCCAAGAGATCCTCAGTCTCAACAAGTGCAAAACCAACTCAGAATCTACCTTCCACCCAAGCCAGTCCCCTCTGCGGGGCCTCTCAGCACCCCCGGGTCGGCAGGCAGAAGCCCACGCCTCAGCCCCATCTCCCCCTCCCGTCTTTTGCTGGTTTCCAGAGGTTTCCCCTCCTGAATGCCTCTCGAGTTGACCACCTCTCTCCTGAATAGTGGCAACTGTGGCTTTCCCCATACAGACCTGCCCCCAACATGCGTGGGCCCTGCCAAGGCAGCCCCCGCCCTCCTCTTTCTCTTGCTATTCCTGCTCCATCCCTCTTAAGGGTAGGGTGTGGACACCACAGCCTGCACTTTCAAGCTCCAGCCGCATTCTTGCAAATGACTACTTCTTCACCACCCTCAGACCCAGCGGTGTACACCCCAGCAGCAGGTCCTCCCCTAGGGGAATTGGAATGAGGAAGACGCTCCTGGAGGAAGAGGGGTTGTGGGTAGAGGCCCCCAAGAGGCAAATGCCCTTAGCCCATAGACTCTTCTTTCCATTGGGAGAGGCATGAGCCAAGGAGAGCCAGAGCGGGGCCCTCTAACGTGCAAAGCCCAGGGAAGGGTTCAAGGATGGGAATGTCCTCACCTCTGCTCAGACCTCCCCTGCCAATTTCTTCCCTATTAGAGGCAACTAAAGGGATCTTTTTTTTTTTAATTTATTTGTTTTATTATACTTTAAGTTCTAGGGTACATGTGCATAACGTGCAGGTTTGTTACATATGTATACTTATGCCATGTTGGTGTGCTGCACCCATCAACT
>NW_016808328.1:139582-178580 GCF_001698545.2 Rhinopithecus bieti | reverse complement strand
TAAAGGGATCTTTTTAAAATCCAAGAGGATCATGTTACATTCCCCTTCTTTATTCCCTCAATGGCTCTCCATTGCTCTTAGGATAACTACAAAGTTTCTCAAGCGGCACCTATGAGACCCTCAGGGTCCAGCCCCTGCCAAACTCTCCATTCTTAGTTCTAGTCCTGCTTTCCCTCTCTCTCCACTCCAGTCACATGGGCCTTCCTTCGGACTCCTGTGCTGTCCATGGTGCCTACCCACAGACCTTTACACATGCTGTTCCCTCTGCTTGGAATGCTCTTCCCTGTCCACCTGGCCTAGCACACTCCTTCACAACCTGCAGGTCTTGGTTCTAGTGTTATCTCCACATGGAAGCCTCCCAGGATTTTTCTGCCTAGAGTGATCTCCCTCCCCAGTACAGATTCTCATAGCTCCATTTCCCTCACTCACCACTGTGGCGCTTGGGAGACAACTTGACACTTGCTTGTGTGATTATTTGATTCATGGTTTTCTCCCTCTGCCTAAGGGTTCCATGCAATCAGAGACCAGTCTATTTTTGCATTGCATCTGGTGCAAATATTAACAGCTGACATTTGTTGAGTGCTTACCACGTCAGGCATTGTGCTAAATATTTTCCAAGCATTATTTCGTTGAATCTTCTTGACAACCCTGTGAGGTAGACACTGCTATCATCTCCATTTGGCAGATGGAGAAACTGAGCCACATGGGATGAAGATGTTGACCAAGGTCACTTTTTTTTTGTTTGTTTGTTTTGAGATGGAGTCTTGCTCTGTTACCCAGGCTGGAGTACAGCGGCATGATCTCGGCTCACTGCAATCTCCACCTCCCAGGTGGAGATTGGTTCAAGCAATCCTCCCACCTCAGCCTCCCAAATAGCTAGGATTATAGGCATGCACCACCAAACCTGGCTTTTTTTTTTTTTTTTTTGTATTTTGTAGAGATGGGGTTTCACCATGTTGGCCAAGCTGGTCTCGAACTCCTGACCTCAAGTGATCCACCCACCTTGGCCTCTCAAAGTGCTGGGATTACAGGCGTGAGTCACCATGTCTGGCCCAAGATCACATTTAATAAGTGGCAGGGTGGGACCTAACCAAGGCAGGATCAATGTCAGATGAGAGTCCACAGGCTGCACTGTACCTCTCTTGTTTCTCCCACAGCATTGGAGTCTCTCCATGGCACACGCTGCACGAACATCTTCAAATGGACAGAAACACACACACACACACACACACACACACACACACACACACACACACAGTCTGGAAGAACATGCACCAGAATGAGAACAGATGTGGTTTCTGGTTGGTGGGATTATGGATGTTTGTTTTCATCTTTCACTTACTGTGTGTCCCGAATTTTCTATACTAAACAAGTATTTGTTGATGCCTTTAAATTGAGAAAGAAAAACTTAAAATCTCTTTGACTTTGAGAAAGAAAAAAGAATGGAACAAAATCAAGATGTCCAAAGAAATGGTATGCCATTCCTTCCATTCCACCCAAAGCCCCACCTTGGTAGAAGATGCAAAGCACTTTCCAGATGTCAAGTCCTGGTGAGGTGGCAGTAAGAGTGTAGGCGCTGGCTTCAAACAGACCCGGATCTGACTCTCAGCTTCACTTGTGTGGCTTTCAGCCAGTGACTTGACCCCTCCTCTGACCTCAGGGACCGCCTCTGTAAAGTAAGGCCCTACTGTCTCTCCTCCAGGACTGCCATGAAGACTAGAGAGAAAGTACATAAATAACTCAGCAGGGACATGGCACATAACAGATGCTCAGTTAATGGTGGCCATCAGCTTCAGCCCGCCCTCGTGAACAGACAAGAGGCAGCATGGGCACCTCACAGAACCCAGGTTCCCACATGCCATCTGGCCCCTTGGCTGGGTCTCTTGTGAGCCACACTCGTGCCCTCTGGCTCCAGCTATCTTCTCTCTGGGTTTCACTGCTTGGCTGGCTGGCTTAGGACACTGGACAGCCTGAGATGACCCCAGGGCAAGCTATGGGTGGGAACCCCAGGATACAGGCCACCCAGACAGCTGTTTTCATGCCTCCAGGCATCCCATGGTGGGTGGAGTCTATGCCCCCCCCCCCCCCCCACTACCACATCCCCACCATGTCCCAGGAGGACAGAAGGAACATTTTTTTCACCCAGGTGGAAACAGCAAATCGGCTTCTGGGGGCTGTGGTTTGGAGATCCTCTAAGGGGACGCTCTTCTGAGACCTCGGGGAACAACACAGAGGGAGGCAGAGGGAAAGCGGGAGAGCGAGGTGGGGAACGGGCCACCTGGAGGCCCCGTGGCATGGCTCGCCTGATATTTACTTTCTGCCACAGCCTGGAATACCATCAGGCTCAGAAGGAATTTCCAAGAAGATCGAAATTTGAGGAAATCAAAGTTTAATTAGTCACAGCTGCCGTAATGTATTCCAGGTGATGGCTGGTACGGCTGTTCCCCTCCAGCCCCTGACGCCTCTACAGGGGCAAGTAAACAGTGAGGTGTTTGCGGTGGGAGCCCTTCTCCCGGGTCAGCTGAGCAGGAATGAGGGGGCGGGGAGAGGGCCACGTGCGGCCTCTGGCCACCAAGGCTGCAGGCTGAGGGAGAGGACAGAGGGAGCCCTTCACGCAGCCGTCTTCGCTCCTCTCCGCTCCCTGCTCCACTACCGTTTGGCATCTCTGCAAGTGATAGCAAAGGCCACGTGGAGTGCTAGGGATGGGTTTGGAGTCACGGGATTAGGTCTCAGCTCACTCCTCAGTGGCAGTGTGACCTTGGACAAGTCATTTAACTGGGAGACTGGCAAAACAGGCAGGAGTCAGAGGGCCTGGGTTTGAATCCACACACAGCTGTGTGGCCTTGGGGGAGTTTGTGAAACTCTCGGAGCCTGTGTTGCTTCATGTGTAAAATGGAGTCAGGCAGAGACCCACTGGATTCCTGAAAGAGTTAAACAAAGTACTACGAGAATGACATTAGTGCAGAGCTGAGACACCACAAGAACTCAATGAGTAACCACAGTGGGTCTCAGTTTTCCTCTCGTCAAACTAGAACGGGGATCCTATGCTACAACAGAAGAATAAGTGCTTTCAGCTCCTAACAAAAGCCCACCCTACAGGCATGCATGGATTAGCCCATCTGAGCAGTGGTCCTCAGAGAGAAGTGTGCTGATGCACCCACGGTGTGGGAGGGTTGCCCCAGGCATCCTGGTGTAGGGTCCAGCTGCAGGGCTATGATTGGGGCATGGACTGATAAGGTGTGAAGCAGGTTCAGGTGATGGGACTTGTCTTTGGTTCACCCGTCTCTGGGTCTATGCTAAACTGAACCATGTCAGAAATCACTTCAGCCAACTGAAGTGTATGACCCCCTTTCTGGAGCCATGCCAGTGGGTGCCACCAGCACTCTTCCTGCCCTGTCATCAGATCAGGAGTTTCCATGTTCCCAGCTTAGCAGCTCATCAGAAGCTGGTTCTGTTCCGTTCCAACCAAGTTTGGGGACAGGAACGGTGGCTGGGGCTTGCCTTTCACCTTGCTCCTGCCTCCACTAAGCTCCAGCTCTACCCCCTGCCTGGGGATTTGAGCGTCCAGGGATGTAAAAAGAGACTATCTCCACCAGGCAAGGTGGCCCATGCCTGTAATCCCAGCACTTTGAGAGGTTGAGGCAGGTAGATTACTTGAGCCCAGGAGTTCAAGACCAGCCTGGGCAACATGGTGAAACCCCATCTCTCCAAAAAATTTAAAAATTAGCCAGTCATGGTGGCACATGCCTGTAGTCCCAGTTATTAGGTAGGCTGAGATGGGAGGATTGCTTGGGCCTGGGAGGTGAAGGTTGCAGTGAGTAGAGATTACACCAGTGCACTACAGCCTGGGCAACAGAGCCAGATGAAAAGAAAGAAGAAAGAAAGAGAGAAAGAGAGAAGGAAGGGAAGGGAAGGGAAGGGAAAGGAAGGGAACAGGACAAAGAAAGAGAAGAAAGAGGAAGGGAGGGAGGGAGGGAGGGAGGAAGGGAACTGTTCCTGAGGACACAGAAAGCACCATGCCAGGTGGCTGGTCAGTGGGCAATGCTTCTGCTGCCATGAATGGGAAGACCCACGTGTGCGCTCACGGAGACTGGGCCATCGACAGGCACAAGCTCAGCTCCACTTGGCATTCAGGGGTCTGCTGCAGACAGTTCCTTCAGGAGTGGAGGCTGCCATGAGGTGGACCTGACTCCTCTCACATCCACATGGTCTCTCCAAGGCCAACTCCTTGTCCTCTTCCCCGCCAGCCACTCTCCCTCTGTCTCTCTCCTTTTCCCCCATCACTGGGAGTCATTTCTAGTCTAAGTTTTTGAAACTCAAAGCCAAGAATTTGTTCCTCTTCTCTCTGCATTTCCCCTTCCCTGAGTCAATGAACTGAAAAGCCCAGCCAACTGAAGGGAAGGGTCAAGGAGAGGAAGAAAACACCAGAAACCAAAACCTCCCAGTCAACAGTTCAAAACCAGTATCTCATTACACAGTAGAGGCAGCCCATGTGTAGCCCCAAGTACACCACCACCAGGTATGCCTAGGCAACCATGTTAGGTGGAATGTTTTCCTTGGATAAACGTGTTATTCATGAAGACTGTCATTTGGGCACTATCTATCTTCCTCTTACTCTGCAGAGGTGATTGAGAAGTAACGGTGTGGCAGGCACCATCTGTTGCCTGTGTGCAGCCAACCTGCCTCTACCGCAGAGGCTGAAAATGGCAGCTGGTCACTTTCCCAGCCTCTCTTGCAACTAGAGATGGTCACATGACCCAATTCTGGCCAATGGGAGCTGGGAGGAAGTCGGCTGAAATGACTTCTGGGAAAAGTTTTTCTCTCTGGTTTAAAAAAAAGGAAAGGTAGGTGAGGAGGAGACACCCTTCCTGCTCATAAAGGATGTGTGAAGTGAGGAGAAGACATCCCTCCTGCTCGCAGAGGATGTGTGAGGACTGTTGCTGTGGCAGCCATCTTGTGACCACAAGAGAACAAGCCTGAGAACAAAAGCTCATAATTGGAAAGTCCCTGGTTCTCTGAGGATATAATTGTGCCTTGTATATTCAACCTGCAGACTTCCTGTTAAACGAGAGAAGGAGTGGGAAACCTCTTAAGTGAATTAAATTTTAATTCACTTACTTGCAGCCAAAAGCAGCCCAACTGACTCTTAGAAAATGTTTCAGAATTCTTTCAGGTCTGTGGTTGTTAGGGCTCTCTTTAGTTGCAAGTAGCCACAGCAAACCAATTTAAACTTGCTCAGCCAAAAAGGGCAATTTTAAACATTAATATATATAGGTGTCTTACGAAACTCAGCGGAAATATGACTGGGCCTCAGAACACTTGGAACCAGGGACCAAAGACTGTCGAGATTTTCTCTCTGACTCTTATGTTGTGTCTCACTGTGTGAGGTAATAAATTCCCGATAGTCTTTTTATTACAATAAGTCTGGTTGTCCAGAATTGACTTTTTAAATTTAATTTTAATATGCCTTGAGAAGGAAAACGAACATATTTCTTAGCTTTAAAACTGCATTTATACTGCAGAAGTACTTTTAACCCATTCAGACTGTGAGTAATTTTCCTTTAATGCACTCAGTGTGTGTCTAGAAGGCCTTGAGGATCTGGAAACACTGTTTCCCTTTCTGCAGACCCACCATGTCCCATTCTGGGTGCGCTGAGAGAGGCTAATGATGAGAAATCTTCAGATGACAATGTGGAAGAAAGCTCCCTCTCGGGTGTCTGTGTGAGGAAGCCAGTCCCCCAGCGTCCAGACTCACTTCCCTTGGGGGAACTCCATTTCTGCTATAGGGAGACTATCTCTCTCCAGAGAACCTGCTGCTTCACTTTCCTAACATGAGTTCAACATTCGGTTTCAAATCCTCTGTCAGATGCCAACACAGGAAGAATTTTCAGTGTCACTGTAGCTCCATTAACCTATAAATGCAACATTTTGAGTATGTTGTGTCTGTAAGAAGTAAAGTTTGTGAGGTTTTTTTTTAAGTCTACCTTTAACATTTTTTTTTTAAGATCAACTTTTGAGGCCGGGTGCAGTGGCTCACACCCATAATCCCAGCATTTTGGGAGGCTGAGGCAGGAGGATCACCTGAGGTCAGGAGTTCGACACCAGCCTGGTCAACATGGCGAAACCCCGTCTCTACTAAAAATACAAAAATTAGCCGGGTGTGGTGGTGGGTGCCTGTAATCCCAGCTACTCTGGAGGCTGAGGCAGGAGAATTGCTTGAACTCAGGATGCCGAGGTTGCAGTGAGCTGAGATCGCACCATTGCACTCCAGCCTGGGCAACAGAGCAAGACTCCATCTCAAAAAAAAAAAAAAGATCAAATTTTGAATATAAAAATTTGGTAATAGCACAATCAAAGGTGAAGTATAAGAGAGCAGGTGAATGGGCATGAGTGGATGAAAATGTCACACATGTGTGGATGGTTTGGGGATCTGTGTGTTTTCAAAGCTTCTCTAGTGATCCTGGGGCAGGAGAAACCACAGTACAGCGTGAGTCCCTTGAGGACAAGAGCCAGGTCTTATGCATCATTGAGTCTCCGCCCCTAGGACATATGTGACTGGTACATAGTAGGTGTTTAATCAGTGTCTCCTGAATCAATGAATGAGGAAGAGAAAAGGTGGCAGTGCAGAAGTCAAGAAAGGATTTTCTGTAGGATCTTTCACAATCATAAAATATCAGAGAAGCTGCTTCTACTTTGGGAACTGGCCTCTCAAGAAAAGGGCTGGTGACCAGGAGGTAGGGGTGGGTCTGCCAGGAGTTCAAAGGGAGCCAGGGCCCTACCAGGGGTGCTGACCTGCAGCTAGGGCTGGGTTCAGACAAAGCGGCTTCTCGGAAGCCCCCTGCCCACGGGGAGGCTCACTGCCCTGCTGTTGGCCCCAAGGAGAAAACGCGTTTGTTTACTTGACCTGAATGACATGTTTATTGATTTCTCTGGAGCGGTTCATTCATAAAGGCCAATTGAGCCACCCTCCTGGGGATGCCAAGGGCCTTTTAACAAGCTCCCCAGAGGGTGAGTTCTGAAAATGAGTTGCTGATGAGCCAGAAATGGAGTTTGCGAGTTTGCCTTCCCAGTCTGGTCCTGCTAGCCCAAAGCTGGTGAGCAGCTGGGCAGAAGATGCTGTCTTGTGAGTCAGGGGCCTTGGCCTGTCCCGGCAGGCAGGGCACCGCAGGCAGGGCAGAACTGGGATGACCCGGCTGTGTCACACTCGACAGCATCTATACAATCAAGGCAAAAGTGGTTTGTTGCTCTAGTTGTCTGGATCAATCTTCCACTGCAGTTAGCTTGAGTAGATGGCGGCAAATGTGATGGGGAAAATGCACTGAGAGAGTGTTTTGTTTTTGAGATGGAGCCTCACTGTGTCACCCAGGCTGGAGTGTAGTGGCACGATCTTGGCTCATTGGCTCATTGTAACCTCCAACTCCCAGATTCAAGTGATCCTCCTGTCTCAGCCTCCCAAGTAGCTGGGATTATAGGCATGAACCACCATGCCCATCAAATTTTTGTATTTTTTAGTAGAGACGGGATTTCACCATGTTGGCCAGGCTGGTCTTGAACTCCTGACCTCAGGTGATCTGCCCACCTCAGGCTCCCAAAGTGCTGGAATTATAGTTGTGAGCCACCACACCCAGCCAAGTTTCTTGAACAGAAACACAGTTTTCTTTCTCTTTGGGCCGAAGAATTTCAGTTCTTGCCCAACACCAGCTACTCAAAGAATGCTGTTCCTCCTTTGATTCAATCCTCTCAATTTGCAGCTGAGGAAACAGAGGCCCAGAGAGGAGAAGTATCCTGCCTGAGGTCGCACAGCTAGGTGCCTTCCATCAGGATTTATAGTTTACAAACTGGCATATTTACATACTTACTCTTCTCAGTCCTTACAATAAACATGAGCTGGGTATTAGTATCCCATCATTGTATTTTATTATAAAATTACTTTCCATTATTTTTAAACTTGCCTCTTGTTTTCCTCGGCATTCTATTTTAGGAAATACGTTCTTTTCTTGGATCTTACCGGATGCTGCTGCTGTTGCTGGTACTCAGATGGCATTTGGGATCCACCACTCTAGAGAATGCTGGTTGAGGCCCGGTGCAGTGGCTCACGCCTGTAGTCCCAGCCCTTTGGGAGGTTGAGGCAGGTGGATCACTCGAGGTCAGGAGTTAGAGAACGCTTGCTTCCTTTACTCTGATTGTTCATTTTTTTCTCTCTGTCCTTTCTTTTTTCTCCCTTATCCTTTTCTTTCTCCTTCATGTCTACCTTTTTCTCCCCTCCCTTCTCTTTTTTCCTTAAGGAGCAGCCCAGAGTCTGTCTTGAGAGTGAAGAAATATGAGTTCCAGTTACTGTGTTGTCACCACCTTCCTGGGTGACCTCAGACAAATTACTTCTCTCTGGGCTTCAGTTTCCCCATCTGTAATGAGAGGTTGCGTCTTGGCTCTTTGAAATTGCTTCCAGCTTGGAGAGCCTGATACGGCTACAAGTCTTTGGAATTCTGTTGACTCACTACTAAGGCAAATGCATTTTCTGCTTTCTGATCTGCTGGCTGAAGTCTTCTTTTTTTTTTTTTTTTTTTTTTTTTTTAGATGGAGTTTTGCTCTGTCGCCCAGGCTGGAATACAGTGGTATGATCTCAGCTCACTGCAACCTCTGCCTCCTGCGTTCAAGGGATTCTCCTGCCTCAGCCTCCCAAGCAGCTGGGATTACAGGTGCCCGCCACCACGTCTAGCTAATTTTTGTATTTTTAATAGAGCAGGGTTTCACCATGTTGGCCAGGCTGGTCTCGAACTCCTGGCCTCAAGTGATCCACCCACCTCGGCCTCCCAAAGTGCTGGGATTACAGGCGTGAGCCACCACCCCCGCCAAGCTGGCTGAAGTCTTAACCAGAGAAATTGGGGTACGTCAGTAAGAAGTCAGACCAACGGGGACAGGCTGGTATTCATTCGCACTGGAGAGAGACCCCCTCAGTGTCTCACTGCTGAATTTACCAGTGCCTGCCTCCTCACGGGTGACAGGAGCCCTTCCAAGCACTCTGCTCCAAGATCATGGGCCATCCTACTTTGTTCCCTGTTATTGAGTGTGACGTGGCTGTCACTATTGATTCAGCATTATTGAGAGAGAAGCTTCTTATTTCCTCTTAGGGATTTTGACGGCAATCAAGATATGCTGGCAGCAGGGGACCAATGGAAACTTGGTAATGGTCTGAACCTTTTATACTCCATTATATTCTTTTGAAAAAAATTAAAATTGCTCTTTAAATAGTTAAATAAATATTTAAAAGTTAAGTAGCCTTAAAAGATCAAGATCTTTAAGGAAAGCAGCTCATGAACATAACACGATAGCTTTCTTACAACGCTCATTCAACTCTACTCATTCTAACCATGGTTTTGTCTGCAGTGTTGTCAAAATACTTCTTCCATATTTCCTCTCAGATTGATTTTAAGAAGAAAGTATTCCCAGTGGGCCTTCCCAGTGCACGTTGATGTTCTAGGGTTTGAGGACTTTCAGGAGTGGGTATTTAAAAGCCCTTATCTTTGTTCCTTCTAATAAAAGACATGTGATTGCCTGCTTTTGAGTAATCACAAAGCAGGTTATTACTGGTCTTGAGAAAAAGATCACGTGGCTGAAGATGTTGTATTTACATCCTATTGATGCTGTAACAGATCACCACAAACATAGCGGCATAAACAACACCAATCTGTTACCTTACCGTTCTGGAGGTCAGAAGTGTCACTGAACTAAAATCAAGGTGTGAACAGGGCTGTGCTCCTTCTGGAGGCTCCAGGGAAGAACTTGTTCCTCGCCTCTTCCAGCTTCCAGAGGCTGCCTGCATTCCATGGCTTGTGGCTGTTTTCTCTCTTCAAAGCCAGCAGTGGCATCGCTTTGACCTCTGTTTCCATCACCACCTCTCCCCATTGATTGGGACTCTCCTGCTGCCTCTTTCCCTTTAATAACCCCCGTGATTACATTGAATACACCCAAATAGTCCAGGAGAATCTCCCCATCAAAAGATACTTGACTTCATTATATCTGCAAAGTCCCTTTTGCTGTGTAAGGTAATGTGTTCACAAGTTACAGGACTAGAATGCTGACATCTTTGGGGTGCCATTAGTCTGCTTGCCACAGGTGTCTTTTGACTTCAGGGAAATTAATGTGATAGAGTGCAGAAGTAAGCCAGATTCCTCCCATCCCTATAATCATGCTCCTTCTCAACATGACTTTGCAACCCCTTCCATCAAGGGGTGGAGTCTATTTCTTTACTTTTAGAAACTGGGCTTGGCCACATGACTTTCTTTGACCAATGGGACATAAGCAAATATGGTGCAAGCAAAGGCATTAGGGCATTGCCTCGTTTTGCTACTCCCGGAAGCCCTGTGACCATACCCCTGTGGAATAACCCTTGGTAACCTACTGAAGGTAAGAGACATAGCTCAGTCACCGCCAGGAAACAGCCAACCACGTACTAAATGTGAGACCGTTGTCTGTCTGCTAACTGTGGACACATGAGAAAGCTCAGCCGAGACTAAGAGAACAGCCCAGCTGATCCCATCCCAAATTGCCACACCATAGAATCCTGAGTAAATACCTTCCTGTTTCAAGCCACTATATTTTTGTGTGGTTAATTATGCAGCAAATGCTAACTGATACAACTAGGAACCCTCTTTTGTCCAATTAGATAGAGGTTTTTCCATTATGATCTCATGTCAAACATTTCCTCTTGATTCTGATGAGTAATTCAGGAGAAATTCAAATGAAATGAAATGAATTTCTGGTGAAATGAAATTTACACCATACCATTATTACAGAGAGGTAGATACCTTTCCACCGACCATTTAAAAATAACAGAATTGCTTCCTAAACAAATGTCTAAGACTCTTAGACAAGAGTCTTATTTTCTTTACTAGACTCAATTTCCTGGAAGGCAGAAACAATGTCTTTTGGCTCAGGTCTCTCACAGAGCAGGAACTCAGGATGGCAAGGGGTAAAGAACATGGGCTCTGGAGTCAGAAATACCTGAGTTCAAATCCTCAGGTATTTGAACTTTATTTGCTAATTACATGAACTTAAGTAATCAGATAGAGGAGCTTAGGCAAGTTACTTAACCTCTCCCGAAGGCCTGAGTGGAAGGTAGGAAATGGTGATCCAATCGGGATCACCCACCTTCCCTGTTTTAGCCGACAGAAGTCATCCAAGGAGGATTTAGGGGTATTGAGAGTTGATGGCCAGATTTGAAAAGTGGACCTAGAAGGGGAGAAGTGGTAGGTGCTGAGGAAGGGGTTGGCATGCAAACCCAGGCCCTCCAGGAACCCATGTGCAGACTGGCTTAGGTGGAGCTTAGGCAAGTTACTTAACCTCTCTGTGACTTGTTTTTCTCACCTGTAAAATGGGAATAATAAAAGTACCTAACAAATAGAATGGTTATGAGAATGACATACAATATGGGGAAGCACTTAGAAGAATGTCAGGCACAAACACTCAAAAGCATTAGGGATTGTTTAAAAACAATAATCCCACGGCAGGGCACATAGTAGGTGCTCAAGAAAGGCTTTTCCGTTTGACTTGGATTTAGAAGAGTTGGGTCTGGAAGGAAGAGGAAGCAAAATTTCCAGCACCCCAGTTTAGGCAAACTTCTGTTCTTTGGGAGAGTCTGAGACATTATGGGTGTCAGCTCTCCTCACTTAGAAGTTTACCCTCCCATCAACACTCGACCCTCAGTTCCTGATTAGATCCTGATTCACAGTCACACCAGGGTAACAGAAACCTTGGGACCTTCACGATTCAATGCTACTCCCATAGTAACTAGTCTCTAAAGATGTCCTGTCCCCAAACCAATGAACCACACCTTCCAGTACTCAATGCAACAAAAGGATGGCATGTGACTTTTGAGATTAGGTCATATGACTTCTAAGGTTTTGGCCAGGGCCTCTTGGAATGCTTGCCTTGGGTAAAACCAGACACCATGGAAGAATTCCAACTAGCTTGAGTCCACTATGCTATAAGGAATCTCAGCTAGCCACATGGAGAGTCCATGTGGCAAGAGAGATGCCAACCAGTCTCCAGCTGTTCTAGCCACCCAGCTGAGGTGCCAGACACAGGAGTGAAGAAACTGTCTTGGACATCCTGTCCAGATAAGCCATCAGGTGGCTCCAGCTCTAGCTGCCACCTGACTGTAACCCCAGGAGAGGCCTCAGGCCAGAACCACCCAGCTGAGCCATGTCAATCTACAGAACCAATTTCATTGTCATGAGATGAAACCATTATTTGAAGCCACTTGGTTTTAGAGTGGTTTGTTATGCAGCAGTACATAACTAGAAAAACTTCCAAAACTTAGCCATGAGTTTGTTCCATTAGCCAGTTTTTTCATTGGTTCAACCAACAAATATTGAAACAAGCAAATACAAAGTCCAATATGGGGCGCTGTGGGGAGTTTGCATTCAAGCAACATTAAGAATCTGTTTCTAGTCTGGGCGTGGTGGCTCACGCTTGTAATCCCAGCACTCTGGGAGGCCAAAGTGGGCAGATCACTTGAGGTCAGGAGTTCGAGACCAACATGGCGAAACCTCATCTCTACTAAAAATACAAAATGTAGCCGTACGTAGTGGTACACGTCTGTAATCCCAGCTACTCGGGAGGCTGAGACAGGAGAATCACTTGAACCCAAGAAGTGGAGGTTGCAGTAAGCCAAGATTGTGCCACTGCACTCCAGCCTGCGCAACAGAGCAAGACTCCATCTCAAAAAAAAAAATAATAAATAAATAAATCTGTTTCTACTGGCCAGGCACTATGAAAGGCACTTCCACAAGTTTTACAACAAACTAGTTATTACAAGTTTAGACTCTGGTATCAGACTGACTGGGTTGAGTTCTGGCTTAACCACTTACTAGACTTTGGACGATTTACTTAACCTCTTTTGCCTCAATTCCTTCATCTATAAAATATGGAGGATGATAATGAACCTCATAGGGTTTTGTGCAGATTAAAAGATCCACATAAAATGCTTACGTGCTGGTCACAGAGTAAGCACTCAACAAAGGGAAATATAGCCGGGCACGGTGGCTCAAGCCTGTAATCCCAGCACTTTGGAAGGCCGAGACGGGCGGATCACAAGGTCAGGAGATCGAGACCATCCTGGCTAACACGGTGAAACGCTGTCTCTACTAAAAAATACAAAAAACTAGCCGGGCAGGTGGCGGGCGCCTGTAGTCCCAGCTACTCGGGAGGCTGAGGCAGGAGAATGGCGTAAACCCGGGAGGCGGAGCTTGCAGTGAGCTGAGATCCGGCCACTGCACTCCAGCCTGGGAGACAGAGCGAGACTCCATCTCAAAAAAAAAAAAAAAAAAAAACAAAGGGAAATATTATTATCATAACTGCAACCAGCTTCTGCTTTCGAGGAACTTAAAGACAGGTCACAGACAAAATAATATGCCAGAAATGAAGCAAGCACCCATGAGTGTTTCAATTGAATGAGTGACTCTGTACAAGATGAAAAGTACCCTGGTCATGAGAAAGGGGGAGATGGGTGCCAAAAGGTAGGATGTTGTGGGTGCTCAAAGCTAGGAGAATTACCTCTGGCTGAGATGCTCGTGGGAGGCCTCCTGGAGGAGGTAGCTTTTGGGCCAGCCGGTGAGGGGTGGAGAGGACTTTTGTATCTGTGATGATAGGGAAACCACCCTTCTGGGCAGTGGGTGTGGAACAGCACGAGCATGCAAACCCAGGCCCTCAGGAGCCCACGTGCGCACTGGCTTAGTTGGAGCACTGAGTGTGGGAGGGGAGAGGAGAGACAGAGGTATAGGGCCAGATCATGATTTGACGACTTCCTGTGTTTATCTACTCGGTGGAGTCTCCAAACACAGCCACGCATGTAGGCCAGGGAGGCTGTCCAAAAAGGGCCTTCCTGCGGGAGATGGAATGGCAGAAATCAGGCCCTGGCCCCAACCCTGGCTCAGCACCCAGGGGATCAGAGGCCCAGCCAGCCAGGACCGTGGTTCCTTCTTTGTGCTCCTGGTTCATGGTGCTGTGGAGACTGCGTATTGGAGGCACTCCTGGGTATCCATTCCATTTAGCCCCTAGGAGGGCTGGGAACTTGCTGGAGAACCAACCCGGGCTCCGCACACTCATTCCTCCACCTTCCTCAGCACCTACCACTTCTCTCCTTTTGAGGCCATTTTGAAAACATAGCCATCGCCTCTCAACCCCCTAAATCCTCCTTGGAAGACTTTTTTTTTTTTTTTTTTTTTTAGTACAGAGCCTTGCTCTGTAGCTCCGGCTGGAGTGCAGTGGCACAATCTCAGCTCACTGCAACCTCCACCTCCTGGGATTCCAGCGATTCTCCTGCCTCAGCCTCCTGAGTAGCTGGGATTATAGGCGCCCCCCAAATACATAGCCTAGCTAATTTTTGCACTTTTAGTAGATACAGGGTTTCACCATGTTGGCCATACTGGTCTTGAACTCCTGACCTCAAGTGATCCACCTGCCTCAGCCTCCCAAAGTGCTGGGATTACAGGCGTGAGTCACTGCACCCAGCCCCTCCTTGGAAGATTTCTATCAGCTAAAGTCCTGATTGAGAGGGACGCCATCCCTACGTCCCACCCAGGCCATGGGGAGAAAAGGAAGGCACCAGTCCTCCATCCTTCAGTGAGCTGGTTCCCATCCTCTGCCTCTCTCAAATCACAGAGCCTGGGTTCAGATCGCAGCTCCACCACCTTCTAGCTGTGTGATTCTGGGCAAATCACACCATTTCTCTGGGTCTGTTTCCTGATCTGGAAAATGAGGAGTACAACTTCCCCAGTTCTTCTGTAGGGATGGAATGGAAAAATAAAGGTGAAAGCTCAGGACATAATAAATGCACAATAAACACCAGGGATTAGGAGCTTCCACAGAGGCTTCCCTCTTCCCTCCTTCTTCCCTCCTGAGACCCCTGCCTCACACCTGGAGCCCATCTCTTGCTGTCCTGTCCAGGATCCCCGAGCACACCCTCCCTGATCTCCTGGTCCTGCCTGGCCAGCCCATTGCCCTGGGGGCTGCCTGGCCACAGGGCCTGCTTCTTGCTCGGCTGCCAGAGAGGCCTTGAGTGTTGAAATCCTTCCATTCCACAAGGCCAGAAACTTGATTATGGTATTAATTAAAGCAAGATGCCGAGTCTGGGAGATTTATTTTCTTTTCCATATCTGTGGCTGTAAATGCCACTCAGGGAGCTCAAAGGCCCGTGTCAGCCTGCATCAGGCTCCTGAACAGACGTTCTGTTCCCAGTTTGGTCTCCTCGGCCCCTCCTTCTCAGCGCCAGGAAGGAAGTGTGTGTTGTGATACCCACCCCTCACCCCAATTTCCCCTGCTCCTTCTGCACACAGCAAAAAGGGGGAAATACCTGGGCAATGTGGGGTTGGAAGGAAATTTTCCAAGAAATTTGTTTTAAGTTTCTGCCTCATCATTATAGGACTTTCACGTTTCTATTTTTAGCTGCGCGAACGAGACAGGCCCACATTCCCCTCATCTCCCCCTGCCCCAACCTTTATTTATACAAAGCACATGCTGGAATCATTATTTAAAAACCTCCAAACCCATAATTGCTCAGGTAGGTGAAGAATGCAGCCTTTATGGCTGTCGCTTGCAGAGAGGGCTGCAGTGTTAGTGGGGAACTATGGCTTATTCATACATGTACCACCCTGTACCTCACTCACCCTGAACCCCTGGAATGCCCAGAAGAATCAAGTCACTTAGAAGCATTCATGATAATAGAGTTCGAGCATTTTATAAGAGGAAACAGCCCTAGAGTACAGACAAAACTTGTCCCAAGGCCCCTACAAGATATTGCTGTCATTACTGGGATTTGAACCCAGAGATATCTCAACTTCCAGTTTGGTACTAGTCATTCTACTCTACCATGAAAATTAGTGGAAAGCTGGGCTGCCTGAGTTTGAACTCAGAGTGCCACTTTTTTTTTAAAGAAGGAGTCTCGCTGTTTCCCAGGCTGGAGTGCAGTGGTGTGATCTCGGCTCACTGTAACCTCTGCCTCCTGCGTTCAAGCAATTCTCCTGCCTCAGCCTCCTGACTAGCTGGGATTACAGGCGCCTGCCACCAGGTCCAGCTAATTTTTTGTATTTTTAGTAGAGACAGGGTTTTACTATGTTGGCCAGGCTGGTCTCGAACTCCTGACCTCGTGATCCACCCACCTCGGCCTCCCAAAGTGCTGGAATTACAGGCACAAGCCATCGCGCCTGGCCAGAGTGCCACTTAATTAACTGTGAGACTTTGAGCAACTTTTATCAAACCCTTCTGTATCTCATTTTCCTTATCTATCAAGTATGGATTACAAAAAAACCCACCTGATAAGACTGAGTGAGGATTTAATGAGTGCCTGGAAGAGAGTAAGCCTGAGGTCCTAGCTCTGATTTCCCCAGAAAGCAGAGCCAAGCCGTTAGCCATGCCCAGGAGTCATGTGTTCCCACATAGGGAGTTGCTTTTCTCTGTGTGCAATGGGGACCGTGGAGTATCGTTACCACAGCTCTATTCCTCTAGGATTTTCCTTCACCATTGTCTTCCAGGGCCACCCCAGGGGGTGTGGTAACAGTCCATGTTTTGCCAGAGCTGTATACAGCTCCAGCCTACCTGTGAACTAGCCAAGTTCTTTTCTTCAGTTGATCCTAAATAACTCTCTGAGGCCACACTTGTGAGCTGAGTCAGAGCTATCAGTTTGCCCAGGTGCAGTGGCTCATACCCGTAATCCCAGCATTTTGGGAGGCCAAGGCAGGAGGATTGCTTCAGCTAGAAGTTCGAGACCAGCCTGGGCAACATAACAATACCTCGTCTCTACAAAAAATAATAATAATAATTAGCTGGGCGTGGTGGCACACACCTGTGGTCCCAGCTACTCAAGAGGCTGAGGCGGGAGGATCTCTTGAGCCCAGGAGTTTGAGACCAGCCTGGGCAACATAGTGAGACCCTGGCTGGGCACAGTGGGTCACACTTATAATCCCAGCACTTTGGGAGGCTTAGGCGGGCAGATCACCTGAGGTGAGGAGTTTGAGACCAGCCTGGCCAACATGGCAAAACCCTGTCTCAACTAAAAATACAAAAATTAGCATGGTAGTGCACGCCTGTAATCCCAGCTACTCGGGAGGCTGAGGCAGGAGAATAGCTTGAACCCAGGAGACAGAGGTTGCAGTGACCCGAGATCGTGCCACTGCACTCCAGCCTGGGTGACAGAGCGAGACTCTGTCTCGGAAAAACAAAACAAACAACATAGTGAGACCCATCTCTATTAAAAAAAAAAAAAAAGAGAGGTGTCAGTTTGGAAAAAGTAGTTACATGGGTTCTGCTCTGCTATCTGTTCATGTAATTTATTTGTGCCTCCTGAACCTGCTTGGACCCAACCTCAAATAAACCATTTCCATCATATACCTCGAAGCATTATAACTAGCATTTTTATTTGGAAGCTCTGACAATACACAGCTCACAACGGACAGGCAGCTCTGCCACGTGGTCACCTGCATCCCATGGTGTACTCCGTATCTACTGTGGTTCAGTGTCATGCCAAGAGCTGCCTTTCCAATGGAGAGTCCTCTCTGCCACCGAGGGCCTGGCCTTGATACAGAACTCTAGGGAGCTGCACTCTGACCCTCCCCATGGATCTCACGAGATGCTCTACATGGTGTGCCGATATAGCAGTGACACTTCTGACACTTTCAGATCGGCTGGATCATATGGTCTAAGGGGCACGGCAGCTTGCATTATGACTTTCATGGACACTAGGCATTCCTGCCTTGGCAGACCTCATCTTTCATCAAAAAAAAAAATTTAAGGCCAGGTGCAGTAGCTCACGCCTGTAATCCCAGCACTTTGGGAGGCCAAGGTAGGTGGATCACCTGAGGTCAGGAGTTCGAGACCAGCCTGGCCAACATGGTGAAACCCCGTCTCTACTAAAAATACAAAAATTAGCCGGGCGTGGTGGTGCACACTTGTAATCCCAGGTACTCGGAAGGCTGAACAGGAGAATGGCTTGAAGCCAGGAGTCGGAGTTTGCAGTGAGCTGAGATGGCACCACTGCACTCCAGCCTGGATGACACAGTGAGACTCCATCTCAAAAAAAAAAAAAAAAAAAATTAAAATTCTATTTTGTGACTCCATTGGTGGTATAAAATGAACATAATCTAGGATGGATTCATTATTATTATTCATTTTTCTTTTGATTTTAAAATACATTAAAATCTTTTTGAGGGCCCATTAAAATATCAAGAGCCCTCATCCCTGTGGATAAGCAGGCCCCACTCGCACTGCAGTCTGGACACACTGCAGACCCTCTCTTGCTCTCTGCCCACTCACAACTGGCAGCCTTCTAAATCATCTAAGGAATGAGTCCAAGCAGTATTAGCAAGTGTGCTAAAAGCTGCCTCCAAACTCCAAAGGGACCCACCAGGCATTGTGTCTATTTCTTAGCAGTAAGATGTATAAGGTACAAGAACTTGTCCTTTACTTTAGAGGAAATGTACTAGCACTCCCCAGACCACTATATCCCCGCAAACTTCACCAATGTGGCAGGTTTGCAAATCTTTGTAGGGTTTATATGTCTTTCCAGGGTACTTAAGGTACTTACTGCAGCCTCTGACTCCTGGGTTCAAGCAATTCTCCTGCCTCAGCCTCCCAAGTAGCTGGGACCACAGGTGCATGCCACCATGCCTGGCTAATTTTCATACTTTTAGTAGAGACAGGGTTTCACCATGTTGGCCAGGCTGGTCTCGAACTCTTCAGTTAAGGTGATCCACCTGCCTTGGCCTCCCAAAGTGCTGGGATTACAAGCATGAGCCACTGCACCTGGCCAGATTGTTTTAATCTTCAGTATATGAGGGAAAAGACCCGCTATCATTTACCATCTAGGACTAATGGAACCCTTTTTTTTTTTTTTTTTTTTTAGATGGAGTCTTGCTCTGTCACCCAGACTGGAGTGCAGTGGTGCAATCTCGGCTCACTGCAAGCTCCGCCTCCCAGGTGCACGCCATTCTCCTGCCTCAGCCTCCCAAGTAGCTGGGACTACAGGCGTCTGCCACCATGCCTGGCTAATTTTTGTATTTTTAGTAGAGACGGGGTTTCACCGTGTTAGCCAGGATGGTCTCGATCTCCTGACCTCATGATATGGAGCACTCTTAAATATTTTAAATCTTTTTTAAAAAAAAATTTACAAAATAAAATAAAGGGGAGTGAAGAACAACTTTATTATATATTTTAAAAGGAATTTAAACATAACAAACGTAAATTTCTATTTCCTCTTTTCCTGGTTTGGAAGGTACATACTTTAAATGGACAACAGTCTCTGAATACACCTAAATTCTCATCAAATGCTATACATGGACCAGAAATACAGATTTCAGATTCAAAAGCATTGCTACTGGATTCTAGCTTCTCATCATTTCTGATTTTCCTTCTTGCACTTGCAAACTCAAAGTGCAATACTTAAAGAATTTTTTTAAGCAGGAACATGTGCATTTTATCGAATGCCATTGTAGAAAAGTGTGTGAGGATAAAGGGCTGATACAGGACTCAGCCCGGGGGGCAGGTCAAGGAATGGAAGGTGGAGTGTGTGGGCAACAGGTTGTGGGCAGAGCTCCTGGCCTGGATGCTGCCTCCTGTTCTATCTATAGACTTGGAAGATCAACACTGGGTTGACGATGAGCAGAATGCTCATGAGGATGCCCAGAACCAGGGCCCAGACGTTCAGGTGCTTGGCAGTGCAGGCATAGGCCTGGTCCCCAGTTGGGTCGCCAACCATCTTCCCGTCCCTAGACTTCATGGAGTAGGTGACTGCTATGAAGCCCAGGCAGCAGCAGTTCATGAAGAGGGTGTTGAACAGGGACCAGACGACATGATCAGGCATGGAGGTCTCGCTGTGGATGTGGATCACGGTGGACCTTAGGGGAGCAGGGTTGTGGGGTGCCCCCAGCACAGCCACCTCATGCTCCTCCTTGAGTATCTGATAGTTTGGGAGCAGCTGGTGTTGGCGGGAGTGAAGAAGGTTCGGGCGGTGTGGTTCATGGTCACTTGAAGAACTTTTTGAAATTGTTAAAGGCTTATAATTTTGTTGAAGACAGCACAATAAGAAAACTGTAGACTGGGTTGGGCATGGTGGCTCATATCTGTAATTCCAAAACTTTGGGAGGCCAAGGTGGGCAGATTACTTGAGCTCAGGAGTTCGAGACCAGCCTGGACAACATAGTGAGACCCCCATCTATACAAATAATAAAAAAATTAGCTGGCCATGGTGGTATGCACCTGTAGGCCAAGCTACCCAAAAGGCTGAAGCAGGAGGACTGCCTGAGCCCAGGAGGTCGAGGCGGCAGCAAGCTGTGATCATGCCATCACACTCCAGCCTGGGTGACAGAATGAGAACTTGTCTCAAAAAGACAAGAAAGAAGAAGAAGAAAGAAAACTGTAGGGTGATACTACAGTGGCGATTTATATTATTTTTCCATCATCCTCCTAGGCAATTCCATCATCATTCCATATTATTATTATTTTAGTCTTTTCAGCATAGCTTAGAATAGTTAATAAGTGATGATGAAATAATTTCTAGGCTGAGGAAATGGCAAAAATTTTCAAGAGATAGGAAAAACGAGATCATACAATCCCATAATGTATCTTAGATTTAAGAAGGTGTCCAATGGGCCCATGTGGTAATTGCAAGATAAAGTAATATTTTTCTATTTAAAAATAATGTATGATTTCACTTTTTTCTTTGAAAGATCTTTAAGGAAGAATAAAAGCCATGAAATGTCAGTCCTTACAACAGAACTGCTTAATAAAAAAACTAAACTAGAACCCTGATTCCATCCTGAGAATTAGGATACACTAAAGCTCTACTCTCATATAAGAGCCTTAGTGCAGTAGCATAAAGCTAAGTCTTGAATTCTGAACTTTGAGGTAAAATGTATTAGGAGAAGGTGAGTGGAACTGTTGGTGCCGTATTAGTTGGGGTAAAACAAGCTGCTATAATATGAGAAGACCCTAAAATGCAGTGCCTTTAAGAGCAAAAAAAGCAAGCATATTCCTGCTCTCGTTCATATCCAAGGTGAATGTTTACAGTTGGCAGGTATCTCGACTCCATGTGGAGATTCAGGGATTCAGGTTTCTTCCATCTGGTGGCTCTGACATCCCTTGGGAACGTGTTATTACCCTCATGGTTGAGGTCTCAGCTGGGGGGAATGGGCAGAGCTCACAGAGAAGACCCCGCCACTTTCTCAAGGATTAGCCCAAAGAGATATGCATCACATTCTATTAGTAAGAACAAGGTCACATGACCACTCTCAGCCCCAAGGGAGACTGGGACTTGTGGTCAGGCTATATGCCCGTGAAGGGGAGGAGAATGAACTTTGGTGCACAGCAAGCAGTCTCTGCCACAGGGAATGACATGATCCTTTGATCATGGCAGACAAGTCTATTTCAGCTCCTAAAGGCAAGAAATAACTGGACTACATTACAAAGCAGTAACTCTGGCCAGGTGCGCCAGCTCGTGCCTGTAGTCCCAGCATTTTGGGAGGCCAATGCAGGCAGATCACTTGAGGCCAGGAGTTTAAGACCAGCCCGGCCAACATGGTAAAACCCCATCTCTACTAAAAATACAAAAAAATTAGATGGATGTGGTGGTGCATGCCTGTAATCCCATCTGTTTGGGAGGGTGAGATAAGATAATTGCTTGAAATCAGGAAGCAGAGGTTACAGTGAGCCGAGATCATGCCACTGCATTCCAGCCTGGGCGACAGAGCAAGACTCTGTCTCAAAAAAATAAAAAATAAGGCCAGGCGCAGTGGCTCATGCTTATAATCTCAGCACTTTGGGAGGCTGAGGTGGACGGATCACCTGAGGTCGGGAGTTCAAGACCAACCTGACCAACATGGTGAAACCGTGTCTCTACTAAAAATACAAAATTAGCCAGGCATAGTGGCGCATACCTGTAATCCCAGCTACTTGGGAGGCTGAGGCAGGAGAATTGCTTGAACCCAGGAAGGAGACAGAGGTTGCAGTGAGCCAAGATTGCACCATTGCACTCCAGCCTGGCGACAGAGTGAGACTCCATCTCAAAAAAATAATAATTACTAATTTAATTTAATTTAAAATCATAAATAAATGGAAAGCAGTAATTCTTAATGGGTCAAAGTTGAGAATCAGAATCACCGTGGAAGCTCTTTCTCATTTAGTTTGACTGAATCAGATGCTCTGGGAGATGACCCAAGCAAATACATTTTTTTTTTTTTTTTTGAGACAGAGTCTTGCTATATTGCCCAGGTTGGAATGCAGTGGCGAGATCTCAGCTCGCTGCAACCTCCACCTCCTGGGTTCAAGCAATTTCACCTCAGTCTCCTGAATAGCTGAGATTACAGTCACCTGCCACCACGCCTGGCTAATTTTTTTGTATTTTTAGTAGAGATGGGGTTTCACCATGTTGGCCAGGCTGGTTTCGAACTCCTGACCTCAAGTGATCCACCCACCTCGGCCTCCCAAAGTGCTAGAATTACAAGGCGTGAGCCACCACGCCTGTCCGGCAAATACATTTTGAATAAATTATCTAGGCAATTCCTCTGTGATTAAGAGCTTCTGTTTATTAGAGTAAGAGAGGTAAATCCAATGTCTAAAGAGTCCCTTTCTGTAGTTAGAGGCCTTGTGTGGGGATTTGCCTGGCTATGGTTTGTGTCCTCATGGTGTTCCTGAGATTGTATCATATCCTGGCCTGGGATCCCTTCCCCAAGCCCAGATCTGGCCCTTAGCAGGCTCTGAGTCATTGTTGAATGTATTATTTTTACTCTCACAACCGAAAGAGTGGGGAAGTCCTCTGAAATGCCATTAAACTAACAGACAGAAACTCTGTATGTCCCTTGACCTAATCTGGTTTCAAAAATAAGCACAAATAAACCATCTCAGAGAAAAGGCATTTCAAAAGTGTCCCCTCCCATGAAGTGAAACCATCACTGTGAGGCCAGGGACTCCTGAATGAGCTGAAAGATGTGAAACTGTAGCACCACTCTCTGCAACAGCTCTGTGCGCAGCAACATACCTCTACCCCATCCCCAGTGGGTGGGACCCTCTGGAGCAGAGCTCCCCCAGCTTGAATGTGAAATTGCAGATCCTGCTTCAGTAGATGTGGGGGTGGGCGCTGAGATGCTGCACTTCTAACAAACTCCCAGACATGGCCAGTGTCACTGGTCCATAGACCAGGCTTTGAGTGCTGAAGCTGTAGAACGCAAATGAGCAGGCAAAGGTAAGACGTCTAAGAGCAAATGCAGAGACTCCTACCTGGCAGCTGAATCCACAGTTTACTCCTTCCCATTGGGTCCTCTTTCCTCCCTATTTCCAGCCTCTTGTCTTTGGGGACTGGACAGATTTCTGTTCCAAACTTGAGGGTCTCATAGCACCCAAAGATGTGATCTAAGGTGAAAGGTGAAATCTGGAGCTTGGAGTCCTTTTCTCTACAGAGAATTATCTTCAAACATCCTCTGGATGGAACAGAAATCTAATGAAGTCTTCTCAATGACCCCAAGGCCAAGAACCTCAGAACAGGCAGAAGGAGGTTGTTCTCTCCAGCATAAAGGAACTATGGCGGATTTCCTGGGTCCTGTTCATTTGCGACATTTAACAGACTTTATGTCTGGACCATACGTATTCCCAAGTTCAAGATGAATGCACCGAATCTCTCAGCTGGGAAGAACCGTGGTGTCCTGGTTCAAGGATATATTTTCGCAATTGAAACAGATAGACACAAAATAACCTAAGGCCACAAAGTTAATACTATTTCCATGTTTCTGGGCTTCTAGCCTAGGCCTAGAGGTTTTCCCAAGAAGTCACACTACCTACCAGACTTGTAGGAATGGAGGACAAGCTGCATGCCCAGCCATCTCCCTGTCTGGCAGCCAGGCAGAAGGGACTACTGGCCGGGGACCATCCTGGGTTCCCTGACTTGACCCCCAAGCTGCTTGCCTTGCAGAACGCCCTGTTTAATGCTTTATTCCTCCCAGTGTTTCATTATTGATTCAGACCCTCGAAGCCGGGTCTGACCAAGCAAGCTGTGAGCGTTTGTCTAATGTCAACTTCATCAAAAATGCAGGAGTTGGGGTTTTACTCGTCTGCGCGCTACCTAGACGGTTTAAGTCGATAATTAGTGGTTTCTGTGAGCTAAAGAGGGCGCTGGCAGCCCACAGGCTGGTTTCTGGCTTCTCTGAAGCGATGCTGGGTCCCCAAAGCTCTGGGGAACCCAGCAGCCTTCATCTTGTTAAGGTGGGGATGAGGCCTGGGATGAGGGGATTGACTGACATGAAGAGTTAGGAGCTTGGGAGTGGTTTTTTCAAACAATTACCAGCCAAGTTTAAAAACAAATTCAGCAATGCATTATTATGTTGTCATTAAATATTATAGATGCAAACCTAATGAGAGAGAAAAATATCGATTCTTTCATTTATTTAAAAATGTTTATTGAGCACCTATTATGTGCTAAGCACTAGAATAACAGAGGTTAATGAGGCATACAAGGTTCTAATTCTCATGGAGCTGAAATTCCATTTAAGAGAGAAAAATCAGGCTATAAAATAGAAATAACAGCAGTAACAGTAAAGGTTTATTGAGCACTTACTATGTACTAGGTAATATTCTAAGCACTTCACACAGAGAATGCTTCTATTTTCAAGGTATGTTTTTAAAGCCTATACGCATATCTGCTCATAGAAGAAAGACGGGAAGGAAAAAACATTAAAAGACATTATCCTCAGATTGTAAGTTTATGGAAGACTTTTATTTTATTATTTTTGCTAACCTGGATTCTCTGAATTTTCTTGGAGGAAAGGCATGTTCATGTGTTGCAGGAATTGGTCATGAGAACTTGAACCAGAGGTAAGAAAAAATTTTAAATTAAAAAAATTGATTAACTAACTAATTAATTTAAAAAGAAAATAGCCTCAAAATGCTTCTCATTTGCTGCCTGATGTCTCCAGGCTCCAAATATATGAGGTGAGGGGCTGGCCTGCTCCAGTCATTCTGGGTTCTGTCCCAGCTCAGAAATTCACCGCCTCTTCCTCCCTGGAGGATGGAGTCGCTGGACAACCCTGATACTGTGGCCCAGCGCTGTTTGGCTTGTGGTCAGGGCTCGGGGAGGGCTGAGGCATCTGAGGATTGAGCCTGTGGAAAGGAACCCTTTAATGCAATGTGCCCAGATGGGCATTGGGAGCCACACTCCCTCCTGGAGGTGTGTAGGTACCAGGGTTCAGCCTTTCCTGCTAATGAAACTCCAACCAGATCCTGACAGCAGGGGCTGACAGCCAGCCCCACTGGACCCCTGCCCTGGCCAGGGAAACGGAGGACAATGGCTATGCAACTGTCTGCAAATCCCGGTGCCCCTGAAGGCCCTGCTGGGCTGCTCTCTGGCTCTGGGGTACCCAGAGGGGAGACAGGAATGTCTACCCCACAGTGATCATGGTAACCCCAACAACAGTGTTACACTTGGGGAAATCCAGCTCTGAATTCTTGACACACAGGGAGGCCTGACACAAAACACTTGACATTTCTTCATTCATTCATCCAGTCCTCAGTATTATCATTATCATCCTCCTTTTACCTATATGGAAACAGAGACCCAGAGAGGTCAAGTCACTTGCCCAAAGTCACACAGCCAGGGATCATCAGGCTGGAAGGCGGACTCCAGATCCCACACCGTAACCACTCGGCAACACTGTCTCCCATTATCTGTCTGAGATCTCTAGGGACAGCGCCGTAGAAGGCTCTCTCCTACTGGACACATAAGGAGGAGAGCAGCTCTGGTCCCCGAGGAGGCAGCAGAACACTGAGTAAAGGGTAACAGGCAATTGGTGTCAGGCAGTCCTGGCTTTGAATCCTAGCCTAGACACCTACTCGCTGTGTGACCTTAGACAAGTCATTTTACCTCTCTGGGGCTGTTTTCTCATCTCTGCAACAGAGACGTAATGCCTAACTTTTCAGATTGCAGGCAGGTTATTTTCAACACAGAAAATTACTAGTATTGATTGAACACCTGCCACATATGCCAGAAGCTGTGCATAGCACATCACATGTGTTATTTAACCTTTTTAATACCCTAGGACACTATGATTATCTCCACTTTACAGATGAGAAAACTGAGGCTTAAATAGGTTAAGTACTTCAGAAGGTTATGAGAAAGCAGCAAAGCCAAGATGTTCAGCCATGTTCTCTAAGGGCACAAGTCCTAGGCTCAGCCCATCTGCCATATGTGCCACCTCTGCATCAAATGATATGATGCTTGCCAAGGACTCACGTCAAGTAAAACAGCTGTCATTGCAGGGCCACAATGTGGACAGAGAAAATGCATTTGCACCTAGCCCAGCGCCTGGCATGTTGGAAGCCCCCAATAACTGTGTGTATTAATGGTTCTAGTTGTCTCAGGCATGGCAAGGCTACCTGCAGCAGCCAAGACCTCTTCGACTTTTTGTTCAGCCCAGTGAGGGCTCCTGGAGAAGCAAGCAGGTCCCTTCTCCCCAAAATTCTACAGTTGACTTGAGAAGTGAAGAAAGACACAGCGTCTGCAGTTACATAACTGCTTCTTCCTCCGCAAACCAATGAGAGCCGATAGAAGCCCCTTGAACCCCTTCCAGCCCTAATGCACCTCCAATCCTGCACAGGATTGGCATGAGGTGAAACATAAAGAACGTGGTTCAAGTGCTGTTATATCAAAAATGTTCCTCGGCCCGGGCTGCCCACAGAACTTTTTCTGAACAAACATCACCAGGGGGCCCAACATCCCTCCCAGGACAGGAGTGGATCTTTAGGAGGCTCTAGATCCTGGTGTCCCAGCGTGCAAGAAGTGTGTGTTTGTGTTCTCCATCTATCCTGCATTGACCCTACATTTGAAGGCCAGTTGCTTACCCGTGTCCATCAGAGGCTTCCAGAGCTCCTGCCTGATTCCAAATGGACTAAATCCATTATCAAGTTCTCCCAGCCCCTAAGACCTACATAAAAGACAGATTTGTTACAATTGGAAGGGACCCTACAAACATCCCATTGTGATCTGTTCACTTTACAGATGACCAAAGGCTCAGAGAAGTTAAGTGACTTGGCCAAGGCCACACAGCTAATGAATGATGTCACTGGAATTAGAACCCATATCTCTTGGCACCTAATTCAATTCTGCTTCTCCCACTGACCTGCTTCCTGAGCACCCAATAAATGGTAATTATGTATTGCATGATAAATGATGACTCCAGACTTTGGGTCTTGGTGATGTTGGCCTTGACTCTGAATCCGAGAGGTCTTACACAGGCCACAGAGGATTCTTGGGTGGTAGCACTGCACAAAGCAGAAGGGAAACTTCTGGAGGAAGACCATACCTCTTACCTCCACTCTCAGGATGGAGCCACTTGCTCAATGTATTCCAATCCAGGATCCAGTTCTTGCTCCACCCTCTTAGGCTAGTCATTTCCTGTGTGAGCCCCCAGTTCATCTGCAAAATGAAGAGGAAAATTATTTATGGGCTCATTGAGATGTGATATAGTTTGGATGTTTGTTCTCCACATCTCATGTTGAAATTTGACCCCCCATGTTGGAGATCGGACCTAGTAGGAGGGGTTTGGGTCATGGGGATGGATCCCTCATGAACGGCTTCGTGCTATCCTGCAGAATGAGTGAATTTTTGCTCTACTAGTTCACAGGAAAACTGATTGTTAAAAAGAACCTGGCACCTTTCTCCCCTTTCTCTTTTGCTTCCTTCCTCTCTCATTATGGGATACTGTATCTCCCGTTCCCCTTCTGCCATGATTAGAAGCTCCTGAGGTCCTCACCGGAAGCAAACACTGGAGCCATGCTTCTTGTACAGCCTGCAGAATTGTGAGCCAAATAAACCTCTTTTCTTTGTAAATTACCCAGTCTCAGGTATTTCTTTATAGCAACCCAAATGGACTAAGACAGGAGGAATAAGTGAAATACCATGTAAAATGTAGAGTGCAGTGCCAGGCTCAGGACATGCTCAGAACAGGTGGGGCCAACATCCTCCTGGTCCCAACGTAGAGAGGTTTGTGTGAGAAGATGAAAAATAGGATCAAAAGTCATCAGATCTAAGACAACATTGATCATAAAACACACCATGAATTTATGCACCACTCAGAATGGAAAACATTGCAAAATAAACTATGACTCAATGCTTTCTCACCACTTAGAATTTTGATTACATGCTTAGAGAAAGCTTTTTCTACTTAGACGTGGGTTTTCATCTATCTCTCTTGCGTATACACAAAATGAAATAAAGCACCTAAATTTGTTACCATCTCCCTAAAATTGCTTCATATTCAAAGCCAGGCTCTTCTGAATTCCTTTCAACTTAGAGTCATTGGAGTTCATGTTTTCCCACACAATATTGTCCTCTTACCTTCAAGAGCCCTGGTGACATGGCATTTTCTAAATGATTCCATGAAAGAAGTTAAAGCAAGGAGTGCTGGGCTCTTACTCCAGCTTTGTCATCGTGTGGCGCTGGCTCACTTTTGTGTTTTTTTGGTTTGAGGGGTTTGGTGTTTGTTTGTGGGGATTTTTGTTTGTTTGTTTGTTTGTTTTTTAATAATAGAGATGGGATTTTGCCAAGTTGCCCAGGCTGGTCTTGAACTCCAGGGCTTAAGCGATCCATTGGCTCACTTTGGACTCCTGTGTGGGCAACACAGCTAAACATGTCAGAGTCATCATTTTCCCACATCCCTCCCCCAACCATTTTATTCCTAATTTCCCCTCGGACTTTCTACCAAGCCACTCCCTCCCATTCTGCAAGTGTTGATACGAAAGCTTTTCATGTTTGCCCAGGCAACAAAAACTGTAAGACACCACTAATCATAAGACGCATGCAAACTCCAGAGGTGTAAATAGGTGGAAATATTTGCTTTATAGAATGACTGGTTTTGATAACATTTATTATGTCCCCACTATGAGCCAGGCCCCATGCAACATTTCGTTTGAGTTTATTATCATTATCATTCCTTTATAGATGAAGACACAGAAGCTCAGAGAGGTAAAGCAATTTGTCCAACATCACACAGCTAATAAGTGACAAAGGATTGGAGCTGAGGTCTCTTCGGCCTCGTCACCACGAAGAGATGAGTCCTTTCCCAGGTATTTCCTCCAACCTGACTTCTGAGTCCAAGGGGTTCCTGCAAAATTAAATCAGTCCTGACCTTGGGAAGCCCTTCCCATCTTTTCGTTTCCTTATTTTAGAGAGTAATAACAATAGCTCTCTGTGCCAGGTGTTATTCTAGCCACTGTGTGTGCCCAGCACACATAATGTTCCCAAGTCCCTGATGGAGTGGGTCCTATCCTTAGCCCCATTTCACAGATTAAGAAACTGAGGAGGTGCGGAGGGGTAATGCCAGGTACACAGCGAGGAAAGGGAAGGGCTGGGATTCAAACGCAGGCAGTTTGGCTCCAGACCTCCCTCTCCTAGCCCACCCCACCCACCATGTCCCCAGACTGGCACAGGAAACCCTCTGCAACCCCAAGCCCCTCCCCAAGCCCTCCCCATCCCCACTGCCCTGAATCCTGTTGACTTTCACAGTGGCCAGGCCCCACTCCCGCTGGGCTGTCAGGCTCAAGGCAGATGGATGGCCTTCCCTGGCTAGGCTTGGCCTCCCAGTTTCTTCACACTGGACCCAAACACAACACAGTCTAGCGGCCCTGGCTGCTCTTCAGAAAAATACACAAGGCGGGTGTGGAAAGAAATCTAATTAGAATTCCTTAGAGCCCCAGCTGTTCCTCTTATTACATTAGCCCCCTTTGAAGTGGAACTCAGCTCATTATAATAATTTAGATGCCGAGGAATTGTCTTATATGTTCCTGTCTGAGAAAAATTGCTTTCACAATTGCATTTATGCATGTCCTGTTCTCTCTCCATTGGGACAAAGGACAGCTGTCGATGCCAAGTGGTTCCTGCTTTGGAGAAGAGCTTGGGGAGGGTCTGGGGGATCTGCTCCCCTGTGGGCTGGAGCTGCTGAGGTACAAGTGGTGGGAGCTCCACATACATGAGGAGGACAGGCTGCTTAGGTTTCCTCCAACATCCCAGCCATGGCCCACATCAGAAAGCTATACCAGGACATGGAGGCTGGTGGGGAACTTTACAAAGTCCAGGCCACAGTCTTCGCATGGACTGAATGACCCAGAAAAAGAGATGCTCAAATACAGACCTCCTGGCCCACATCAGCCTCTCCTAGCTGCAGATACCAGTGCCCCACCCCCAGAGATTCTGATTCTTCAGGCCAGCAGAGGGGTACTAGAATCTGTGCTTTTTTAAGCTCCCCAGGGTAATTCTGAGACGCAGCCAGGTTTGGGCCCCACTGGTCTGGGGTGATTGGGGACCCTGCTGTGGTGCCTTAGCTCTGATGCCCATCCACTGCTCCCGAATCTCCGAAGGGGGCCACTGGACAAAACAGCATTCTCTGCTGTTACAGAAGGGGATTCCAGGACCCCATGGGCCAGCAAAATGCTGCAGGGTCTGTTTGGCGGCTGACTGTCTCTGTTGCCCTGGAGTCTAGGAGAACTGTCCCCCGAGAGCCCCTGGGGACTCCTGTCTCATACTGGACTGCTTCCAGACACCTCTGGTTCAGTGATCATATTTTTGTGCCCTTTATTGAGGACATAAGCAGGAGGTAATATTTGCCCTGAAAGTCCTAAAAGAAATGTGGTTTTTGGGATTCTGACATCTGCCCATCCTTTTTGACCTAGTTCAAGTCTCACCTCCTATTTTAAAAAAAAGGCCAGGTGTGGTGGCTCACGCCTGTAATCCTAGCACTTTGGGAGGCTGAGATGGGGGGATCACTGGAGGTCAGGAGTTCAAGACCAGCCTGGCCACATGGTGAAACGCTGTCTCTACGAAAAATACAAAAATTAGCCAGGTGTGGTGGCGGGTGCCTGTAGTCCCAGCTACTTGGGAGGCTGAGGCAGGAGAATCACTTAAACCTGGGAGGCAGAGGTTGCAGTGAGCCAAGATTACACCACCGCACTCCAGCCTGGATGACAGAGGGAGACTCCATCTCAAAAAAAAATTAAAAATTAAAAAATCCTTTGCCAAATTACCCCAGCCCCATACCTGCCCCAGGCCTGCTATCCCTTTTCTGGCCCCTACAACCCCTATTCTCTGTATTGACCCCCAGGCCACCACCTGACCACATCCCTGGCTCCCTGTGGCTTCTCACTCTCCCTGATCTCTACACATTATTGGGGCTATGGGGATTCAAAGCCAGCAGTTTAATTTTATTGTGTGCACTGTCTATAGTAAATGGAGCCCCAAAATGGATCTTCATAAAAGCCAGCCTGGGCCAGGGTCTTCATTAGAGTTCTGATCTATTGTCCCTTAGGAGATCCCCGTGGGGCACTGGAAGCTCAAGGACCAGGGCCCATCATTCCCTCTGTATAGATGAGGAGCCTGAGCCCCAACCAAGGTCACACATTCCAGAGTCCCTACTCTTGTCCTCATCCTTCATCCACCCGGGTGGCTTCTTGTTCCCTCTGAGTAAGCAGATTAATGCCAGGGTGTTCCTCCCTCCTGAGCAACTATTTCCCACCCAACAGATCCTCTGAGAAGATTCCACATGTGCCCCCCACCCCACCCTCTTCCTGCAGAGGAAGGAGCTGTGGAGTCAGAGGCAGCTTCAACCCCCTGGGCTGGTTCCAGAGAGTGTGGCCTGGACAGGCTCTGTGCAGTGGCAGGTCATAAGAAGAAGCGGACACCATGTTCTTGAAAAGAATTGTGGCCAGAAAAATGACTCAGTCTCAAGGGTCCTTTGTGCTCAATAGAGCTTCTCTCCAAGTCACACCCGCTTCCCTTCCTGACCCAGGCAGGGACTCCACAGCTTGGGGTGTAATGAGCTACCAACAACAGTGATTTTCCAGTGACTCTTGATCCTATACATCCCCTTGAATACAACACCCTAAAAAGAACATATCCAAATATCCAATTCCTGAAGATGTTTTCACCAATGATCATTAGTCTAACCCTGACGTGGACTAAATCCAACCCTTGCACCAGTTCGCAAAGAATACTCCTGCTGTGACATTCCAGATGATGTCAAAGCCTGGCAAACCCAGCAGCTTGCAGCAAAATCACAGGGTACAGCCTTTCAGACTACTCTGCTTCCTTCTTCTGGTCTCTCATTCAAACCCTTAATTACTATCTATATACACTGCACTCTACTGTGAGACACACATACTGCAAAACCAAAGACTCAAGACTCAGAAGGCATTTTCCAAAGTCTTCTGAATCCCTTCCATTACCTTTAACTGTGAGTTGCCAAAGCACACTTGATCACTTGTGACCCCTTTATCCTTGCAACAACCCTTGGGCAGATTTCATATGAGCTTGGCATCACATAGGCCTGGGATCCATCCAGTCTTGGCTCTGCTACTCTATGACTTTGGACAAGTCATATAATCTCTAAGCCTCAGTTTCTGTATCTGTAAAATGGGAATGATAATGCCAGCAGGTTTACTCTAAGGGTTTACTGAGATCAATATGTAAATGTCTTATCTCAGTGCCTGGTGGAGATTGAGTACAATGAATGTTAAGCATTACTATTATCCATCATTATCATCATTATCATTATCTTCCATTTTACAGATGAGAAAACTGAGGTTCAGAGGGAAAGTGGTTTCCCAAGAGACACACAAGTACATGAGGCGTTCCAGAGGCAAACATATCTCTCTGATTCTACCTTCTGGGCCCTTTTTATTCAATGATGCTGCAGAGTTCAGCCTTTAGGGTGAATTTAGGAACAAAGACCCGGAACAAAACAAAGGCTCAGGAAAGATCAAGAACAAATAAGATAAAGTCACAAGAGGACACCACAAAGGAGCCAGGTGAAGAGGGAGATCTCCAATGATTCCTGCCATAGCTCCTTATTGACACAAAAACACAAAGGAACATTAGAAAAAAAAAAAAAGAAAAGATTGGATGGGGGAGGGGAGTAGAAGAACAGGAACCTCAGAGACTGAGGAAGGGAGCTGGAACATTAAACCCCAAACCCGTCCGAAATCCACGGGTCCCCCTCAATGCTCCCTAAGTTAGGTAGACATCCAGCGCCGGCCCCTTTGTGGATGGAGAAATAGCTGATGATCAACGCAAAGGACTAAGCACTACTGCCAGAAGCCACCAGCCCCAGAGACAACAGAGGCTCCCAAATTCCTAGCCTCTGATCTCTGCCTCGGAGCATTCTTGGGCCAAAATAAATGTGGGAACCCCATGGTAAAGTCTTGAAGTTGGAAAAAAAATCCAACATGTCGCCCAATGCAGCCCAGTCCTTCCAGGCAAAACCACACCAAAACTATTCCCGACAGATGCTAATTAGATGACTGGTTTTAAATTAAATAATAGGGAATGGGCAGAGCGAAGGGTGCCAAGGATCATTGAAACAGAAATGCTGTCCAGGGAAAATAGTGGTAAAGACTAGAATTCCTCATGCGCACACAAAGGAAGTACATCGCAGGTCGGGACTTGTTTAGACCCCAGGAGCTGATGGTGGAGCAGAAGCTACTCGTCCCCAGGCAGCCAGGTGAGAGCTTTGGCCTGGGCCCCTCCGATTTTCAGCCAAGCTGCTGGTGTCTTCCTCCCACAAAGGTTCACCAACTACAGGAGAAGGAAGAGGCCTTGAAGCCCTGCAGGGGCCATCTCTCCAGCTTCGTCTCTTCCCCTCCAGCTTCCCTCTCCTCTAAGACCAACACATAGTACTGCTTTCAGTTCTTAGAATGTGCCACACTTTCCCTCCTTTGCAACTGCAGTTCCCTTTGCCTGGAACATCATTCCCTCAGCCACCTCTCGTTCCCAGTCCTCTTGCTAACTCCTACCCTTCCTGCATGCCTAGGGTTAATCCTGGGAAACCATTCGCCACCCCCTTCTGCAAAAAGGCACAGGTTCCTGCTGCCAGTGCCTGGGGAGCTCCCTGTGTCGCACTCCAGCCCAGAGCGTGTCAAAAGAAGAGATGAATGCTAATTTCCCATAGTGTGGTCCACCGCTTCCATTTTTGAGGCAGAAAATAATGACCAGTGGGTATCTAATGTGCCCTTAAAGATCTCTTTTTTTTTTTTGAGACAGGATCTAGCTCCATTACTCAGCCCAGATTTATCTCTGTCCGCCCAGTGGTGTGATCACAGCTCACTGCAGCCTCAGCTTCAACTGCCTGGACTTAAGCGATCCTCCCACCTCAGCCTCCTGAGAAGCTAGGACCAGAGCCATGCACCCATGCCAAGCTAATTTTTAAATTTTTTGTAGAAACGAGGTCTCACTATGTTGCCCAGGCTAGTCTTGAACTCCTGGGCTCAAGCGATCGTCTCACCTCAGCCTCCCAGAGTGTTGGGATTATAGGCATGAGCCCCCGGGCCTGACCAAGATCTTTAAATAGTAATAAAACAGACATTTATTAAGTTCATCTCATGTGCTGTGCGCTGTTCCAAGTGCCTACACTCCCCATCTCAGTTAAGTGCACACCACCCCATAGGCAGGTGGCTGCCATCATTATCCCTTTCTCATGGGTGGAAATGAAAATCAGAGAGGTTGAGTAACTTGCTCAAGATCACAAGTCTGGACTTGACTGCAGGCCTGGCTGATGCCAGAGCCCAGATTACCAGCCTCTCCCCTGGTGCCTCTCCCCTGAAACCACCTCAGAAACCCCCTGGTGTGTAACTCTAAACCGTGCCTGCGGCAAACTCAGCCCATTTCCTCTTCTCGCATCTTAAGCCCAGATGGGGTCTGAGTGACGCTTATCTCATCCCCTGTCATAGAGCTGGAGCCCCACAGAGCCCTGGGAATGTGGAACTCCCCATGGACAGAGGGCAGGAGGAAGTGACCGTCAGCCCAAAGGGGGCTTGGTCCCCCGGGTCCGAAGGTGCCGTCTGGCCCTGGCTGCCACATGCCTTGTGTCCACAAAGCAGAAGTCACAGGGACAGGGAAGGAAGCCCGGCAGGCAGACTGTCATCACAGGTGGTGTGTCTGCCTATCCAGGGACAAGCAGAACTAGCCAAGATTGCCTTCTCCATGCAGCCTCTCCTGATTCCACACTTGTGACTTCATGTTGCCAGAGCACTCTGCTGGCACACATGCTATGATCTTGACTCTGTACACACCCTGATGCCCAGCTACAAGCAGCTCTGCCTTTACCTAACCTTTCAATTGCTCGATTGCCTCATCTGTAAAAACAGATGGATGTTAATAGCACCTGTTTCACGGGGTTATTGGAAGGTGTGTGTCTATATATACACACACACTCATCAATATAGATGAGTATAGATTGTGTGTATGTATACATGCTTAGAACAATTCCTGGCATATAGTAAGTGCTTAACGAACATTACCTATTCTTATTCATGTTAAGTGGCTATGACAATGTGCCAGGGAAGGACATCACTTGTAATGACAGGGGATAACACCTTCTACAAAATCAAGCTGAGGTTCCCAAAAACTGGTCTGTGAAGCAGCCTCCAGGGGGCTGTTCGTTAAAGAGACAGACTGTCAGCTCCCACTCCTAGACCTAATGATTTGAAGTCTCTGAGATGGAGCCCAAGAATTAATATTCTTACAACCTGTCCAGGTGATAAGAACAATCAGCCAGGTTTGGGACCCACTGGGCTAGACCAGGTGTTTCCCCAGCAAATGAGGGTGTGGACTCTGCTGCCATTGCAAAGCCAAGAGGGGTGCCTTCCTTCCTACCATCCATCTCTCCTTTCTTCCTTTTTTCATCAGCATCTTGAACTTCTCTCTGCGGCTGTTCTTTTGCTAGAAGAACTCCAAGCAGACCCTGTCCTGACCATGTGAACCCTGAGTACACGGAGTCTTGTTTTCCATCTACTAAATGTCATTGGCCAGTTTACTTTTCATCCCCTGTACAAACAAACGTTTGCTACAAACATGACTTCTACACGGCCCCTAGGTGGCAGGGGCCATGTCTGCTCTACTAAAAAGATCCTTGAAGACCATGTATTCCAACTTCTCTCTTTACACCTGAAGAAGCTAAGGTCCGGAGAGGATAAGTGATTTTTACAAGGTCACACAGCAAGCAACCAGAGCAGAGATGACAGCTCAGGTCTCTGGCTTCTTAGCTGCTGCCCTTTCCATTGTCACAGGCTCCTATTCAAAATACCCCAGAACCACTCATTTATATATCAATCATGAGTATACGCATTACAATGTTTTATTTATTGAATACTCCAGGTACTAGGCGTGATGCCAACTGCTTTACCTGCATTCTCTCATTTCAGTTTCATAAACAGTTCATAAATGAAAACATTATTATCTTCATTTCATCTCTGGGACAACCGAGCCTCCAGGAGGTGAAGTGACCTGCTCCAAACCACAGAGCTGGAAAGAGCCAGGATTGCAACCCAGGCCTGTCTGATTGCAGAGCCCAAACTCCTGGCTGTTATGCCGGTCCTTGAGCTCTTGCTTCTCACCTCAAAACCTGCCCTTCCATGTCTACTCTGTGATGCTGGGGCAGGGACCCCATAAACCAGGTTTCTGTTAACCAGCTAGTTTGCCTCTGCCTACAGGGGACTAATGGGAGGCTGGAAAGGCTGGAGGAGGAAGGGACTCACCCCGTTCGCTTCCTGTTCCTGAAAGGATCACCCTCGCAATGCTCCTTCACCCCGGCAGGAGCAAGTCCTTCCTAAGCAGCAGCTGAGTCTGCTTGCAGTTTTTCCAGCAGTTGCAGAACCAGCTTCATTGCCTTAAAAGTTTGGGTGCAGGGGTCCACGTGGCCTTTCCTCTGACATTAGGAATACCAGCCCCAGCTGCGCAGTACCCGCTCCTCAGAAGGCCGAGTTTCTCTAATTCCCACTTCTTCCTTTTGTTCTCTCAGCTTTAGGGGCTGTTACTTCCGTGATACCTCAATGTTCTGTTTTGACCCTTTTGGTTACTTAATTAACAACCTCAGAGGCTGGGCACAGTGGCTCACGCATGTAATCCCAGCACTCTGGGAGGCCGAGGTGGGTGGATCATGAGGTCAGGAGTTCGAGACCAGCCTGACCAACATGCTGAAACCTTGTCTCTACTAAAAATACAAAAATTAGCTGGGCATGGTGATGCACACTTGTAATCCCAGCTACTCGAGAGGCTGAGGCAGGAGAATAGCTTGAACCAGGGAGGCGGAGGTTACAGTGAGCCAAGATCGCGCTACTGCACTCCAGACTGAGCGACAGAGTAAGACTCCGTCTCAAAATAAAACAAACCAAACAAACAAAAACTTCATACCTAGTTAACAATTCTTTATATTAAATTCTGTCTCCTTCACCTTGGCAGCCACAGGGCTTTCTGGGAGCAGCAGCTGAATCTACTTTATAGTTTTTCCAACAATTGCAGAACAGCTTTATTGCCTCTACCCTCACCCACCCAGATCCCCACACTAGCCTGCTGGTGCCTCCTCCTCAGAGGCCTGGGTTCCAGTCCCATGGGCCTGTGGGCCCAGAGGATGGGCACCAGCCAAGTGCACCTGATGGATGTGACCAATACATTACACGGCACAGTTTAAGTCACTAAAAATGTTTCAAATAACAAGAGGACCTGTGTTTAATGGGCAGAGGGCTCAGCAGGAAGCCTTTTTTTTTTTTTTTTTTTTTTTTGAGGTGGATTCTTGCTGTGTCACTCAGGCTGGAGTGCAGTGGCACAATCTCAGCTCACTGAAATCTCTGCCTCCCAGGTTCAAGAAATTCTCCCTGCCTCAGCCTCCCAAGTAACTGGAATTACAAGTGCCTGCCACCACGCCCAGCTAATTTTTGTATTTTTTAGTAGAGACAGGGTTTCACCATGTTGGCCAGGCTGGTCTTGAACTCCTGACCCCAGGTGATCTGCCTGCCTCAGCCTCCCAAAGTGCTGAGATTACAGGTGTGAGCCACCGTGCCTGGCCAAGAAGCATCTATTGACAAGCAGGACTGTCCAGAAGGAGAAAGTCTGCTCCTTGCTATAGAACGGCCTTGGGCAGCAAACTAAGTCCAGTGGGGTAGACCAGACCTGGTGTGTGACCAACGCTGCCCGTTAACACTGCCTGGGATTTCACCAAAGAGGACATATAAATGGCAAATCAGCCCATGAAAAGGTGTCCAATGAAATTTCAATAAAACCACATGGTCCCAACACAAAGAAATAATCCGTGTTTGTGGTGATAGATATACTGATGACCCAGATTTTTTTCATTACACATTCTATACATGTATCCAAAAAAACACATGTACACCATCAATTGGTATAATTGTATGTATCATTTTTTTAAATTAAAAAAGCAATGAAATGTTACTACATACCTATCAGAATGGCTGAAATAAAAAATAGTGACAACATTAAATGCCAGTGAAGATGCAGAGGAACTGGATTGCTCAGACGTTGCTGGTGGAAAGGTAAAACTGGACAGCCAAACTCAGAGAAACAGTTTGGCAGTTTCTTTGAGAACTAAACACGTAACTATCAAATGACAATTGCAATCCTGGGCCTTTATCCTAGAGAAATGAAAACCCATGTTCACCACACACAAAGCTGTAAAGAATGTTTATAGCAGTTTTATTTATAACAGCCAAAAACTGGAAACGATCTAGATGTCCTTCAATGGGTACGTGGTGAACAAACTGTAGTATGTTCACACCACAGAGCACAACTCAGCCATAGACAGCAATGAACCATTGCTACGAACAACCTGGATTAATCTTCGGAGAATTATGCTGAATGAAACAACTCAATCCCAAATGGTTGGATACTGCACAATTCCATTTATATAAGATTCTTGAAATGGCAAAACTAGACATAGAAATGGAAAACAGATTAGGGGTTGCCAGGAGTAAAGGAGGAGTGGGGGCAGAGGGAAGGGAGTGCATGAGGGATCTTTATGGAGATGCGAGCGTTCTGTATCTTGACTCTATCAACGTCAGCATTCTTGTTCTGATGCCTAACATAGATAGATAGGTAGGTAGGTAGGTAGGTAGGTAGGTAGGTAGGTAGATAGATAGATAGATAGATAGATAGATAGAGATTTTTTTTTTTTTTTTTGAAAAAATGTCT
>NW_016808328.1:103537-137031 GCF_001698545.2 Rhinopithecus bieti | reverse complement strand
AATAAAAATAAAATAAATAAATAAATAATAACTGCAGGAGGCTTGGGAATAGACATCTTCCTCTACTGTGTGTGCTGGCCACTTGCAGTGAGTCACTTCGCCTCTCTGTAGGGCCTTCCTTGTCGTCATTTAGGAGGGTTGGAGGAGATACCGCACAGCGCCTGAGAACAGAGTGGGAGCTCTGAGAGCAGAGGTGATGGAGGTGGTCTACTTCCAACCTCCAAGGACCCCACAGGCCTCTCACTACTGAGCTCAGGTCCTCTGGGCAGCTGAGCTCTTCACAGCTCCGACCTTAATAGGTTTGAAACACCGACAGCCATTAAATATCATGTTCTCAAAGAATATTTAATGCTATGAGGAAAGGCTCCCAACAACTCCTGAGTAATAAGCACAGAGAAGGAAACTCTATATGTAGTAAGTGGCCAGGACTGTCACATGTAGAAAAAAAGACTAGAATGAACTCCAACCAAACATTAGCAATGGCATTCCCTGGGTGATCAGAGGATGGGAGCGGGGGTGCACGGGGGTGGTTATTTTCATCATTACATTTTTTTTACCATTTATGAAATTTTCACCATGAACATTTATAATCCATAGAAATACTATTTTATGTTTATGTGCTATATAAAATGTGTTTATAATATATATGTAGAATATAGAAGAGCTATTTATTTTTAAATGTGGGCCTACCTATAGACTTGTTTGGGAAAAAAAAGCTGGATCTTCTTACATTCATGTGCTTACCTGGCATTGCTCTGGATGCTGTGGGGGGTGTGGGGGTGCAAGAGACCCAGGCCTGACCCTGAAAAAGCTCAACAGTCTAGCAAGAAAGGAAAGACAGGTGTTACACAAGAAGTCTGGCCAAAGTATTCTGGGAATCCCAAAGCAGGAGGATCAAGGAGGGCCTCTTAGAAGAGATGTCATTGAGGCTGGTTTGGGAAGGAGTTGTAGGAATTCCAGGAATTGCAAGATTGGGACACGTGGCACTATTTCACTTCACGGTAACCAAACTGGGACAGTGGTTGGGGGCAGGAAAAGCTAGGGCTTCTGCTCCCTAACCTTCTACCACCTGCTGTTCCCTGGACACAGAATAGAAAATGGTCCCTCTCTGGGCATCACACAAAATCACCGAAGCACAGAGTGTCGGAGGTGGAAGGGTCCTTTAGAGACCATAGAGTCCAGTGTCCTTGTTCTATATAGGAGGAAATTGAGTTCCACTGAGGGGAAGGATCTTGCCACCAAGATCTCCTGATTTTTCATCCAGGAAACCAGCTAGCCTCACATTCAAGGACAGGGTTGGTTTCTGACACTGTTGCTCTGCAGGGTGCATATTCTAGAAGTAAGCAGCAACAACAGCGCCACAACCCCACGGTACTGCTCTAGATGCTACTGAGTCCTTCTTCCTGGTCGTCTTCCATGAGCACAGGCAAGTATCTAGGAATGGTATTATGGTGTCACACAAATAGCTACTGATGTCTGGAAAATGAGCCATCATCTGCCTCAGTCCTGTACCTTGGAGCTCTACATTCTGATGGTGGGTTGGTCTGACATGTCACCGAAATTTATCCTAAGAAAATCAACACTGGCTTCTACGGGGAAATTCCTCCACACATAAAAAAAGAAAGCACCCTCTCTTCCTGGCGTACTCAACACTGCCTTCTCTTGGCACAACCAAGAGCATAAGCATTAAGGACAAAGACTGTGGAGCAGAGCAACCTGAGTTTGAGTTCCTGATCCACCTCTTGCAAGTTGTCTGATGGTGGGTAATTTACATAGTCTTTCTGTGCCTCCTCTTCCTGATCTATAAATGGACTGTACCTAACCCATAGGGTTGTAATGAGGATTAAGTTAAACAAGGATGTAAAGTGCTTAGCACTCTACGGTAAATTCAAGTCATTAGACTGTGAGCCTCAGGAGGGCAGGTAGTAGCTGAGTCTGCCTTGTCAATCCTGAATCCCCAGGACCCAACAAAAAGCCTGGCCTTTAACAGAGGCTCAGTAGAATTTGATGAATGAATGAATTTGCTAGCCAAAATTAAAGATTCACTGCTGTGATTGACATATCTTACAGTGTCCTCTGCTTGGATTCCAAAAACAAATTAAGAACACCCAGAAGCTGATCTTACAGGTTTTCACTAAAGAATTGCTAGCAGGAGAAGAGGAGGTCTTATTTCCAGCAGGATGGTGTACTAGATATTCTTTAGACACTCCCACAAGAAACAACCAAATATGCCAGCTAGAAGAAAAAAAAAAACTTTAATTGCATCAATTAATTCTCAAAAACATAAGGCATATTCAGAACCGAAAACTAAGTGAAGGAATTCAGAGATGTTAATGGTGCCCTTAAGTTACATGGAGTGGAGATCGGAGACAAAGCCCAGAGCCCACCCAAGGTGAGGGCTGCAACAGAAAATCCCCTCTGCATAAAGCCAAGACCCCAAGAAGTTACACATTGGTGTCAAGGTGAACTAGAACCAAACCACCCTACTCTCTACTCCCTAGGGACTACAGGGCAAATTGCTTATACTGAGCCTTGGCAATGAACGTAGAGGGGAAACCCCTCCCTTAGAATTGGTAGCTACAAGCCAACCCCAATAAGAAGATTTACAGCCTGAATTCACTCTACTTGGGTGGTCCAAAAATACCAAGCCAAGAATGTAGTTTAAAGTGGTCTCAAATTGGTAACGACCACAGGCTTCTGGCAGAAGTCAATGCAAATCCCCTGTAGGAATCCACCTTCAGCACAGTCTCAAAGATCGCCCAGAGGTAACATTCTGATAGATGAACTCACTGTCACAATTCCATAACACACAGGGTAACCAGGAGTCAACAGAAACAACAGGTAGTAGATTTAGACCCACAAAGACTTCAAACACTGGAATCATTAGGCATAGGATTTTAAAAGATTTCAACATGTTTAATGATGTTGTAAAAGGGTATTCGAAATTATGAGTAAAGAGTGGGCATCAGCTGGGCACAGTGGCTCACACCTGTAATCTCAGCACTTTGGGAGGCTGAGGCAGGCAGATCACTTGAGGTCAGGAGTTTGAGACCAGCCTGGCCAACGTGGTAAAACTCAATCTCTACTAAAAAATACAAAAACTAGCTGGGCATGGTGGTAGGCACCTGTAATCCCAGCTACTTTGGAGGCTGAGGCAGAAGAATTGCTTGAACTCAAGAGGTTGAGGCTGCAGTGAGCCAAGATGGTGCCACTGCACTCCAGCCTGGGTAACAGAGTGTGACTCCATCTCAAAAATACAAAATAAAAAAAGAATGAGCATCTAGAAAAGTGACTTCATAGATTTTTTAAAAATAACTTCTAGAAATGAAAAAACATAATGACTGAAATTTGTAACTTGGTAGATTAGTTTAACAGTAAATTAGACACAGTTGAAGAAGAATGAAACATAGAAATCACAGAAGTAAAAAATAAAGAAGAGAGAGTAAGATACATGGAGAATAATGTGAAAAGTTGTTACATATACCTAATCATGATTACAAAAGCAAAGGAGAAAAAGAATGGGGCAGAGGCAATATTTGAAGAGACAATGATCATGAAATCAGCTAGCATCTCTAGAAATGTTCATGAATTTCATAAATATTGCACAAATAATGAAAGTAACCACACATTTAAGAACCTAATAAAAAGCCCAAGCAGATAAATAATCAGAAATCAATACCTAATAGGGTTATGATTTAGCAAATAAAAATACGAGACTCCCAGTTAAATCTGAATTTCAGACAAGCAATGAAGAATTTTTCTCAGTCTAAATATGCCTTATGCAATAATTAGAACATACTGGTACTAAAAATGTATTTGTTGTTTGTCTGAAATTCAAATTTAGCTGAACATTCTGTATTTTTTCTGGCAACTATAACACCTAGACATAGCACAGTGAAACTGCAATACACCGAAGAAAAAAGAGAAATTTATAAAAGCAGCCAAGGAGATGAGACAGATGACCTCTAAGTCAATGACAATTAGATTAACAGCTGACTTCTCAACAGCAATAAGAATTGCCAAAACACAGTGGAATAATGTCTTCAATGTGTTGGAAAAAACATAACTAGTATTCTATAGCTAGAGAAAATATATTTTTAAATGGGACTGAAACAAAGACATTTTCAAACAAATAAAAACTGAGCAAGTCTGCCATAAACAGATCTCCCTCACCATTTTTTTTAAATGCCAAAGTACTCCTTCAGTGGGAGAAAAGTGATCCCAGATGGAAGTCAAAGAGGCAAAAAGAACAGACAGCAAGGAAGATGGTGACTGTGTAAGTAGATCCAAGCAATAGATTGACCAAACCATTAATATTGTGAGGATTAAAAACCCAAGGTGGTGGTAAGTCACAGTGGATCACACCTATAATCCCAGCACTTTAGGAGGCCAAGGCGGGAGAATCACTTGAGCCCAGGAGTTCGTGACCAGAAGCAACACAGAGAGACCCCTGCCTCTGCAAAAAAAATTTTTTTAAAATTAGCCAGGCATAGTGGGGCATGCCTGTAATCCCAGTTACTCAGGAGGCTGAGGCAGGAGGATCGCTAGAGCCCAGGAGATAGAGGCCACAGTGAACTATGATCACACCCCTGCACTCTAACCTGAGTGACAGAGTGAGACCGTCTATTAAAATAAAAATTTTAAAAGGTAGAATTTAAATACATGACAACAATAGAATGGAAGAGGGATGATGTAGTTTTAGAAGATGCTTGTATTTGTGGGGAGAGGATAATGGTGATTAATTTTAGAATCTGATTAAGTGGGTATAGAATAATGACTAAACTAATTACAATAAAGTATAGAACTTTCAAGGCGATAATTAGGATGGAACTAGAAAAATAATCACTCTCCCCAAAATGGCTAGAAAAGACAGTGAGAAAAAAACAGAAGTAGGAAAATACAAAGTAAAAATCCAAATAAATTGTAGATTACCTAAAATCTCAGTTATCAGGGTAGGTTTTTAAAAAACGAGATAAGTACCATTGATGAGCATCACAATGAAAGCATAAGTACCCAGAGGGGCTAAAAGAGAAGGAATAGAAAAATATAGGCAAATACTAACAAGATGAGAAAAGATTGGGTAGCTATATTAACATGAGTTAATTTAACACAAAAGATGTCTTTAAGGATAGAGAAGGTCACCAAGTAATAATAAAAGGTTCATTTTGCCAGGAAGATATAATAATTCTAAACCTATATGCAAGTGATAGTACAACCTGAAAACATTTAGGGGAAATTTGACAGAAATTGACAAATCCACCATCATAGCAGAGATTTTAACACCCTTTTCTCAGTAATTTAAAACTAAAAATTAACACAAACAAAAAGTAATCAGTTAAGCATGTAAAAAATTTGACTGAAGTAATTAAGAAGCTTGATGTGATGAATATGTATATAGACTATTGCACTCAGCATACTTTCAAGCATACATGAAACAATTTTCATAAATATTTCAAAGATTTGGTATCATGCAGATCAGATTCTCTAAGCACAGTACAAATGAATCAGAAAATCAATGACAAAAACCTAATTGAAGGCCGGGCGTGGTGGCTCACGCCTGTAATCCCAGCACTTTGGGAGGCCAAGGTGGGCGGATCACGAGGTCAGGAGATCGAGACCATCCTGGCTAACACAATGAAACCCCATCTCTACTAAAAATACAAAAAATTAGCTGGGCATGCTGGCGGGCGCCTGTAGTCCCAGCTTCTCGGGAGGCTGAGGCAGGAGAATTGCTTGAACCCGGGAAGCTGAAGTTGCAGTAAGCCAAGGTCATGCCACTGTACTCCAGCCTGGGTGACAGAGTGAGGCTTTGTCTCAGAAAAAAAAGAAAACTAACTGGAGAAGCTCCATATGTCTCCTAATTTATAATTTAAAAAATTTCTAATTGACTTCTGGACCAAAAACAAAATCACAATAGAAATTAAAAGATATTTAGAATGAAAATATATCAAAACTTGTAAGATGCAGGTCAGGCACAGTGGCTCACACCAGTAATCCCAGCTCTTAGGGAAGTAGAGGTGAGCAGATAGCTTGAGTCCAGAAGTTCGAGTCCTGCCTGGGCAATAAAGCGAGACCTGGTTTTCCACAAAAGGGAAAAAAAAGAAAAAAAAAACAAAAATACTTGTAGAATGAGCTATAGCAACACTTAGAAGAAAATGTATAACCTCACATGGTTATATCGCAAAGAATGAAGGATGAAAACAGAGTTAAAGATCTACTTAAATAACTCCAAAGAAAGTGGAATGAAGGAAACCATAGGGTAGAAATTAATGAAATTGAGAACATACATTTTAGAGGACTAATATATCTAAAAGCAAATCAGTTGAAAAAACCAATAAACCTGAATCTAAATCGTGAAGAAGCAATCAGACAAATTTGAATTTAAGGATGCATTAATTTTCTATTGCTGCTTTAACAAATTACCACAAATTTAGTGGATGAAAACAACACAAATGTAATATTTTAAAGTTCTGTTGGTCAGTAGTCTGAGATGGGTCTCAGCAGGCTAAAGTCAAGATGTCGGCAGGGCTGTATGCCTTTCTGTAGGCCCCAGGGGAGGATCCATTTTCTTCATCATTCTGGTTATTGGCAGAATTCAACTCCTTGTGGTTGCAAGACTGAAATCCCCGCTTCCTTACTGGCTGTCAGCTTAGGGCCATTTCCAGCCTCAAGAGTCCATCTCCATTTCTTGGCTCACATCCCCTCTTCCATCTTCAAAGCCAGCAACAGCAGGTTGAGTCCCTCTCACGCTTTGAATCTCTTCTCCTTCCACCTCATCTCTCTGACCCAGCCTATAAAGGTTCTCTACTTTGAAGGACCCATGTGATTAGATGGAGCCCACCTTGATAATCTAGAATTCTCTTACCATCTCAAGGGCCCTGAATCACATCTCCAAAGTCTCTTTCCCATATAAGGTAACATAACCACAGGTTCCTGAGATTAGGGCATGGATATCTTTGCAAGGCCATTTTTCTGCCTATAAAGGGACATTCTGTTAACTGTTCTGAACCTTTCAAAAATGCCAATGTTATAAAGACTTAAAAAAAAAAAAAGGTTGGTAAATTGTTGTAGATTAAAGGAGAGCAAAGAAACATGACAATTGAATGCAATATGCAACACTTGATTAAATCCTGGATAAAAAGAGATAAAACAACTATAAAGTTCATTATTTTGACACTAGAGAAATTTGAGTTTGGATTATATATTAGATCATAGTATTTTACCATTGTTAAAGTTCCCAAGTGTGATCATCGTATTGTGTTATGTAGGAGAATGTCTTTTCTTTTAGGAAATATATGATTAATTGTTTCTGGGTAAAGTGTCATGAGATCTCTAACTTACCCTAAAATAGCTCTGAAATCAGTGAGAGGGAGAGGGCAGAGAGAGAGAGAAGAGAGAAAGAGGAGAGAGAGAGAAAAAAAAAGAAAAGACCGAGAGAGAAAGTGGGCATAGATGTAGCAAAATGTTAACATTTGGTGAATCTACATAAATAATGAATAAGTCTTGCAACTTTTGATAGGTTTGAAATTTTTCAAAATATATTGTGGCAAAATTTATGCTGAAAGAGACAAGATTAACAAAACTGAAAGATGTTCTGACAAAACTGATTTTTAAAACTGAAAATTCAAATAAACAATAATAGAAATGAAAAAAGGGCATAACTGCAGATGCTGTGGAGATTGAAAAGATAATGAGCAGATATTATAAACAATTTGAATGCTTAGACAAATTGGGCGAATTCCAAGGAAGAAGTATAAATTACCAAAACTGACTCAGGAAGAAATAGAAACTCTCAATAACCCTAAAACTATTTAAAATTTTTGCTTCCATATAAACCTCACAAAGAAAAGATTAACAAAGATGATTTTATCCAAAAAAAATTGGGAATAAATATTTCCAAATTCACATAAACTATTTCAGAATCATGGAAAAGAGGGAACACTCCCCAACTCATTTCATTATGCTTAACCTTGATTCTAAAACCTATTAAGGGCAGTATGATGAAGAAAAATTACATGCCAATCTCACTTACGAACATAGATGTAAAAATACTAGGCTGGGCCCAGTGGTTCACGCCTGTAATCCCAGCACTTTGGGAGGCCAAGACAGGCAGATCACAAGGTCAGGAGATCGAGACCATCCCAGCTAACATGGTGAAACCCCGTCTGTACTAAAAATACAAAAAATTAGCCGGGCCTGGTGGCGGGTACTGTAGCCCCAGCTACTCAGGAGGCTGAGGCAGGAGAATGGCGTGAACCCGGGAGGCAGAGCTTGCAGTGAGCCGAGATTGTGCCACTGCACTCCAGCCTGGGAGACAGAGTCAGACTCTGTCTCAAAAAAAAAAAAAAAAAATCCTAAGTGAAATACTAGAAAATCAACCCCAATCTCACTCATGAACACAGATGCAAAAATTCTAAGTAAAATACTAGAAAAACAACCCTAGTGATAGGTAACAAAAAGAGTAATAAACACACCATAACCAAGGTGTGGTTATTATTTTGGAACCCAAGATTGGCTTATCATTACAAAATCACTTAATATACTTCACCACATTAACAAATTAAAGAAGAAAACTAGTCTGGGCACAGTGACTCACGCCTATAATCCCAACACTTTGGGAGGCCAAGGTGGGTGGATCACCAGGTCAGGAGTTCGAGACCAGCCTGGCCAAAACAGTGAAACCCCATCTCTACTAAAAATACAAAAAATTAGCCAGGCGTGTTGGCAGGCACTTATAATCCCAGCTACTCAGGAGGCCGAGGCAGGAGAATCGCTTGAACCCGGGAGGTGGAGGTTGCAGTGAGCCAAGATCGTGCCATTGCACTCCAGCCTGGGCAACAAGAACGAAACTCTGTCTCAAAAAAAAAGAAAAATAGGCCAGAAATGGTGGCTTATGCCTGTAATCACAGCACTTTGGGAGGCTGAGGCTGGCAGATCCCTTGAGTCCAGGAGTTCCTGGGCAACATGGTGAAACACAGTCTCTACAAAAAATACAAAACTTAGCCAGACCATGGTGGTGTATGCTTGTGATCCCATTTACTTGAGAGTCCGAGGTAGGAGGATTGCTTGAGCCCAGGAGGAGCAAGTCAAGGCTCCAATGAGCTGAGATTGCAACACTGCACTCCAGCCTGGGTGACAGAGTAAGACCCTGTTTCAAAAAAAAAAAAAAGAAGAAGAAAATGATGTGATCATTTCAGTTATGCAGAAAATCATTTGGTAGAATTCAATACCCATTCATGACAATAAAATAAAAGTTTGCAAAGTAGAAGTAAAAGGGTGATTCTGCTGAAAGCATTTGAAAAAAAAAAGTAAAAAGGAAATCTCTTAACTTGTTGAAAGGTACCTGAGAGAAAGAGAAGAAATAAATCTACCTTAATCAAATATCATACTCAATTATGAAACACAGAAAGCATTCTCTTTAAGATCATGAGCTGGGGCAGGGCACGGTGGCTAACACCTGCAATCCCAGCACTTTGGGAGGCCGAGGCGAGTGAATCATGAGATCAGGAGATCGAGACCAAAGTGAAATACCGTCTCTACTAACAAAATACAAAAAAATTAGCCAGGTATGGTGGCAAGCACCTATAGTCCCAGCTACTCAGGAGGCTGAGGCAGGAGAATGGTGTGAACCCAGGAGGCGGAGCTTGCAGTGAGCCGAGATCATGCCACTGCACTCCAGCCTGGACGACAGAGCAAGACTTTGTCTCAAAAATAAATAAATAAATAAATAAATAAATAAATAAATAAATAAATATCATGAGCTGGTTAGGGATCTCATTATGGAGACCCTGTCAATGGCTCTACTTCTCACTATACTGAAGTTCCTAGCTAATGTAGCTACACAATACATAGGAACAAGAGGTATACACATGAAAAAAGGGAGAAAAATATGCCATTATTATGTATAGAAATAAAATTTACATACAAATTATTAGAATTAATAAAAATATGAAGACTGATTATAGAATGCAGAATAAGTCTATAGGAACGCATTGCATTTCTTTTTTAAAATTTCTTGTTTTAACTTTTTTTGTTATTTGTTTGGTTTTGTTTGATTGTTTTGAGACAGTCTCACTGTCACCCAGGCTGGAGTGCAGTGGTGCGATCTCTCGGCCCACTGCAACCTCCACCTCCTAAGTTCAGGCAATTCTCCTGCCTCAGTCGCCTGAGTGGCTGGGACTACAAGGGGCCCACTACCACGCCCAGCTAATTTTTATGTTTTTAGTAGAGACGGGGTTTCATCATGTTGGCCAGGCTGGTCTCGAACTCCTGACCTCAAGTGATCCCCCTGCCTCGGCCGCCTCCCAAAGTGCTAGGATTACAAGTGTGAGCCATTGCTCCCAGCCTATTTTCACTTTTGTATTTTAAGCTTTAAATTTTTTTTTAAAAATATTTTCTTGTCTTTATTTTAATCTACAAACCCTGTGTAGAGAGCTGACTTTCAATAGATAAAAGCGAGGGAGCTGCTCTGCTAAGTATGAAACCTGACCCAGTAGCGGGTGGTCACCTGACCCAGTAGCGGGTGGTCTCCGAGTAGTTTAGCTCCAGGAATCCATTGTGTTTCTAAACACCAGCAATAAAATTTGAAAATGAAAGTTTAAAAATACCATGTAGTATAAACAAAATTTGCAGTAGCATCAAAAAAATATAAAGTACCCAGGATCAAATCAAACAAAAATTGTGCAAGACCTTTGTAGAGAAAATAAACATCTCTTTTTAAATAAATGCAGAAAGATACCATCAATCAAAAGACACAACAAAATAAATACAACAGTTTTCCCTCCACTGCTCTATAAATTCAATTTAATTCCATTCAATTCCAATAAAACCCCCAGTAGTATTTATTTTGTGGAACATTCAGCCTAATTCTATAATATATGCCAAAGTACAAAACACAAAAATACTTCAAAAGAGAAACAAAGTGGGATTTGTCTTTAAAAAATCAAAGATTATTTTTGTTTGGGTGAGGGAGAAAGGACAAGATGGAGGAAGGTGAACAAGAAGGCACAATCCATGTTGCTTCCGGGTTCTTCCTCACCAACTTTCCCATGCTCAGGAAAATGCAGCCCACACCCGGGAAGATGCAGATCAACCGAGCATGCGCCAGGTGACGTCAATCCGAAGAGATAGAAACTTACCCGGCCACACCTATGGAGATGCCCCTATCACGCCCTTATCCCGCCCACTGCCCTCCCCCTTCCAGTACCAATGCATAAAAGTCCGCTGTCGGCAGGAGCTGGTGTGACTTCTTCGGCGCTCGCATTGGTAGACTGGAGAACCTCACCCGAGAGCGCCGGCGCGACTTCCCTGGCCCCATACCGAGGACTGGAGAACCTTGCCCGAGAGTGTGTGCATATTTGCAATAAAGGGCTGCCGCTTTCTTATGTACTTTGGCCTCATGTTTAATTACTTAGCTCTCCTAAATTAAGTTACATTAAATTAAATTAAGACAATTTTAAAGCTGTTAATTATTAAGACAATGAAATACTGGCATGGGATAGACAACTTGATCATTAGAAAGAATAGAGGCCAGAAAAAGAAACATATCAACATAAGAGTTATGACGAGGCCAGGTGCGGTGGCTCACGCCTGTAACCCCAGCACTTGGGGAGGCCAAGCCGGGCAGATTACCTGAGATCAGGAGTTCCAGACCAGCCTGGCCAACATGGCAAAACCCTGTCTCTACTAAAATACAAAATTAGCCGGGCATGGTGGCAGGCACCTGTAATCCCAGCTACTCAGGAGGCTGAGGCAGGAGAATCATTTGAACCTGGGAGGCAGAGGTTGCAGTGAGCCAAGATCACACCACTGCACTTCAGCCTGGGTGACAGAGCAAGCAAGACTCTGTCTCAAAAAAAAAAAAAAAAGTTATGACCAACTTGGCATTAAAGATAAATGAGAAAAGGATGGATTCCTCAAAGATGGCTGCAAGACAATTGATTATACATAGGGGAAAGAGGTAACATTAGATCCTTACCTCACACTGTACACAGAAATGAGTCAAAAGTAGATTAAGGACTTAAAAAACTTCTTAGTAGACAAAAGAGAATAATTTTTTATGACTTTGGGGTAGGAGAAGGACTTCTTAAACAACAGATAAAAGAATTTACCACAAAGGAAAAGAATGATAAAACTGATTCATTAAAATGTGAACTCCTTTTTTAAAAAATTTTTATTTCCATAGGTTATTGGGGAACAGGTGGTGTTTGCTTACATGAGTAAGTTCTTTAGTGGTGATTTGTGAGATTTTGGCATACCTATCACACAAGCAGTATACGCTGCACCCAATTTTTAGTCTTTTATCTTTCACCCCCTTCCCACCCTTTCCTCTAAGTCCCCAAAGTCCATTGTGTCATTCTTATGCCTTTGCATCCTCATAGCTTAGCTCTCACTCATGATTGAGAACATACAATGTTTGGTTTTCCATTCCTGAGTTACTTCACTTAAAATAATAGTCTCTAATCTCATCCAGATTGCTGCAAATGCCATTAATTCATTCCTTTTTATAGCTGAGTAGTATTCCATTAGGTGTGTGTATGTGTGTGTGTTCACATAAAATGTGAACTTCTTTTATCAAAATGCATTATAAACAACATGAGCAAACAAGTCACAAACTGGGAAAAGATATTTACCACCATAATCAGATTAACATCTGATATAGAACTCTTATAAACCAAAAAGCAAAAAATAAAACAATCTAATAGAAGACCTAAAGTAAGCAGTTCACAGAAGAGAAGCCCGAGTGCAGTGGCTTATGCCTGTAATCCCAGCACTTTGGGAGGCCAAGGCGGGCGGATCACGAGGTCAGGAGATCAAGACCATCCTGGCTAACATGGTGAAACCCCGTCTTTACTAAAAATACAAAAAATTAGCTGGGCATTGTGGCGGGCGCCTGTAGTCCCAGCTACTCGGGAGGCTGAGGCCAGAGAATGGCGTGAACCCGGGAGGTGGAGCTTGCAGTGAGCGGAGATCGCGCCACTACACTCCAGCCTGGGCAACAGAGCTAGACTCCGTCTCAAATAAAAAAAAGCAAGCAGTTCACAGAAGAGAAAACCCAGATAACTAATAGACAGGTAAAGACATCCAACCTCATTAGTATTCAGGAAACGCAAATTAAAACTGTAATGTGTTACCACATTTGCAGAATCACAAAGTCTAATCATATCAAGTGTGATCAAGGATCGTGGAACAACACATTGTTGAACAAAGTCGGTCATAGTGCTTGATTCTGATCTTACAGGGAATGTATATACCGCTGGTAGGAGTGTAAATTGGATCAAACGCCTTAAAAAACAATTTTTTGTTATATAGAAAAGTTGACAATATACATTCTCTTCCCTCCTAGGTATCTACTCTGGAGAAATTCTGTACACACACACTAGAAAATGTAGACAAAATGCTCATAGTAGCACTGTTTGTAACAGCAAAAACTGGAAACAATTAGAAAGTCAACCAACTAGAGAATGCATAAAACAAACGGGGAGCATAAATAGATGCATGCAGATTGTGAGATAATATGGCAGAGAAAATAAATGAATTACAACTATGTACAGCAACATGGATGTATCTCAGAAACAAAATGCTGATTACTAAAAGCAAGTCACGGAAGAATATAAGATTCTATGCTTAGAAACTTCAAAAATGCAAAAACTAGACAATATTTATTCTCAGAAACACAGTCACACAGTTAAAATACCTCTGAGGTGGGAAGGTTAGGGGATAAGATTGAAAAGGAGGCACACAAAGGACCTCAAATGTAATGGTAAAGTTGTTTTCTTACAAAAGGTGGAGAATGATGGGGAGGAAGAGAGGAGTCAATGTTAATTCATTGAGAGAGGTTTTCCAAATCAGTCTTCACTGAAAGGAGGGAAGATGGGCCCCGTGTACCCTTTACTGAGTGTGTTGGAAAGCAGAGATGAGGAAAATTGGGAGAGACAAGCAAGTAAGAGAGATAGGAGAGTCTGGGGACAATGGAAAGGGCAGACCCCAAGTTGGGTAAGGATGGAAAGGTCCCCATTAAGGCCTTTACTATGGATCAGCTCATTAATCCTTATGATCCAGTGAGAGAGGTATTATACTCATTTTACAGATGAGGAAACTGACATACTCAGGACACTTGACTGACTCCTCTTCTAACTCTCAAGTACCCCAGGGTTCATCTCTTAGGCTTCTAGGAACTCACCCAATCCACAGCTTTAAATGTCACCTGTCCACCAAAGACCCTCACATTAATTATCTCTAACCAAACCTCCTCTGTTAGCTCTAGCAGCCTGCTCAACTTCCACACTTGGATGTCCAATCAGCATCCCAAATCTAACACATCGAATGGAAGTGCCCTAGCATAGTGAGGAGGACGTGTGTACAGGAGGTCAGCCCTCAGTAGGGAGAAATAAATGGAAAAGTAATGAGATAACTGGGAGCAGCTGCCACCACCCCCACCCACAATAGCAACCAGCACACCTAGTGCCCAGATCTTGGTTTCTAAATACATTCTCTCCTGAAAAGAACCATAAATCCTTAGGAAATTGGCTTGTTCTAGGGCTGGGGCATGGAAAGTACAAGATGGGCCTGGAACATCTTGTTGTACCAGAAAGAAAGGAAGCACCGTCCTTTCAAAAGGACAGAAAGCAGCCTAAAAGGGCTCCCACTGGCTAAATCAGGGACAATTTGAGTCTTAAAAAAATAATAATAATAATTTAAATGTAATCCATCACGTCAACAAGCTAAAGAAGAAAAATCACATGATCATATCAATAGATGCAGAAAAAGCATCAGACAAAATCCAATACCAATTCATGATAAAATAAATAAATAAATAAGTAAAAACTCTCCGCTTACTAAGAATAGAGAGGAACTGCCTCAACTTCACAAAAAGCATCTACCAAATAAACCTACAGATAACATCATACTTCACTTGATCTTAGCCAAAAGACCAAGAGGCTATAGATAACATCATACTTAATGGTGAGAAACTAGAAGTTTTCTACTAAGATCAGGAAGAAGGCAAGGATGTCCCTTCACACCACTCCTTTTCAATATACTGGAAGTCCTAGCTAATGCAATAAGAAAAGAAAATGAAAGGCATACAGGTTGGGATGGAAGAAATAAAACTGTCTTTGTTTACAGATGACAGGAACATCTATGTAGGAAATTGAAAAGAATCAAGAAAAAAGAAACTTCTGGAATGAATAGCAATTATAGCAATGTCACAGAATACAAGGTTAATATGCAAAAGTCAATCACTTTCCTACATGCCAGCAATGAACAAGTGGAATGTGACATTAAAAACACAATACCGACCAGGCACAGTGGTTCACACCTGTAATCCCAGCACTTTGGGAGGCCAAGGTGGGCAGATCATTTGAGGTCAGGAGTTCAAAACCAGCCTGGCCAACATGGTGAAACCCCCATCTCTACTAAAATACAAAATTAGCTGGGCGTGGTGGTGGGCATCTGTAATCCCAGCTACTTGGGAGTCTGAGGCAAGAGAATCTCTTGAGCTCCAGAGGCGGAGGCTGCAGTGAGCCAAGATCAAACCACTGCACTCCAGCCTGGGAGACAGAGTGACACTCCATCTCAAAAAAACAAAATAAACAAACAAAAATAATCTCATTAGCACCCTGAAAATGAAATACCTAATTATAAATCTAATAAACTAAGTACAAGATCTACATAAAGAAAACTACAAAACTCTCATGTATTAAATCAAAAACTAAATAAATGGAGAGATAGTCCATGTTCATGGAATATGAACTGGACAGATGCCAGTTCTCAACTTGATCTATAGATTCAATACAATCTCAATCAAGATCCTGACAATTATTTTGTAGATAGTGACAAACTGATTTTATGTGGAGCAGCATATGACCCAGAATACCCAACACAACATTGAAAGAGAGCAAAGTTAGAGGACTAACACTACATTCAACTTCAATACTCATACAGAGCTACAGTAATCAACAGTGTTGTATTGGCAAGGGGGGAAGCAATAGATTAGTAGAACATAATAGATAATCCAGAAATCGACCCACATAAGTATAGTCAGCGGATCTTTGACAAAGGACCATGGGCAATACAATGAACCAAAAATAGTTTTTAATCAACAGAAACTATTCTGTTGATTTAAAATGGTGCTAAAATAGCTGGACATTCACATACAAAAAAAAAAAAATGAATCTAGACCAGACTTCACACGCCTAACAAAAATTAACTCAAAATGAATCAGAGACCTAAATGTAAATCACAACACTATAAAATTCCTAGAAGATAGTAAAGGAGAAAAATAGTTAACCTTGTGTGAGGCAACGACATTTTAGATGCGACATCAAAGGCGCAATCCATGAAAGAAATAATTGATAACCTGGACTTCATTAAAATTAAAAACATCTGCTCTGGGAAAAACGTTGCCAAGAGAATGAGAAAACAAGCCACAGAATGAGAGAAAGTATTTGCAAAAGTCATATCCAATAAAGGACTGTTACCCAAAATATATAGCCAGGCACCGTGGCACACACCTGTGGTCCCAGCTACTCAGGAGCTTGGGGCAGGAGAATTATTTGAGGCTAGAAGTTTAAGGCTGTAGTGTGCTATGATCATTCCTGTGAATAGCCACTGTACTCCAACCTGGGCAACATAGCAAGACCCCAACTCAGGAAGAAAAAAATACAAATAACTCACGAAATTCAACAATAAGAAAATGAACCACCTGATTAAAAAATGGTCAAAAGACCTGAACAGACCCTTCCTTCACTAAAGATGACATACAGATGGCAAATAAGTATATGAAAAGCTCAATATCATATGTCATTATGGAGTTGCAAATTAAAACAACAATGAGATGTCACTACATACCTGTTAGAATGTCCAAAATCCAACAGGAACCCTCATTCATTGCTGGTGGGAGTGCAAAATGGTACAGCCACTTTGGAAAACAGTTTGACAGTTTCTTACTAAACATGATATACTCAAAACTAAACATATGATCTAGTAATCATGTTCCTTGGTATTTATCCAAATCAGTTGAAAACAGGTCCACAAAAAAACCTACACACAATGTGTATAAAATTTTTATCTCCAATACTTGGAAGCAACCAAGTTGTCCTTCAGTAGGTGAATGAATAAATAAACTGTGGCACATACAGACAATGGACTACTATTCAGCACTAAAAGCAAACTATCAAGCTATGAACATTCGAATGCACATTATTAAGTGAAAGAAGCCAATCTGGAAAGGCTGCATACTTATAATTCCAATTCTATGACATTCCAGAAAAGGCAAAAATATGGATGGGGAGGGATGAATAGGAAGGGTGCCGAAGATTTTTAGGACAGCGGAACTATCCTATATGATACTATAATGGTGGATACATATCATCACACATTTTTCAAAACCCATAGAACGTACAGCACCAAGAGTGAATCCTAATGTAAACTGTAGACTTTGGGTGATTCACTAATTATAAAAAATGGACCACTCTTTCATGGAACGTTGATAGTGGAGAGGCTCTGTATACATAGGGAGAGGTGATAGATGGCAAATCTCTGTAACTCCCACTCAATTTTTCTGTGAACCAAAAACTCTCCTGAAAAATAAAGCCTATTAAAAAAAAAAATAGGCTAGGTGCGGTGGCTCACACCTGTAATCCCAGCACTTTGGGAGGCCAAGATAGGTGGATTGTTTGAGCTCAGGAGGTCGAGACGAGCCTAGGTAACATAAGGAGAACCCATCTCTACCAAAAAATACAAAAATTAGCTGGGTGGCACTAACCTGCAGTCCCAGCTACTTGGGAGGCTGAGGTGGGAGGATTGCTGGAGCCCGGGAAGTTGAGGCTGCAGTGAGCCGTGATCGTGTCACTGCACTCCAGCCTGAGTGACAGAGCAAGACCCTGTCTCAAAATAATAATAATAATAGATTATAACCCACTGAATAAAATAGGAAACTATGGTATGAATAAATAAATAGAAAGTTCAATGAGGAATGAGATATCTGGTTTCCAAGTACTTTCCCAAAAATACTTCTTGTTTTTTTTTTTTGAAACCCGGAGTCTCCCGCTCTGTCCGCCCAGGCTGGAGTGCAGTGGCCCGGGATCTCGGCCTCACCTGCAAGAATCCCGCTCCCCCCGGGTTTTACCGCCCATTTCTGCCCCTGCCTCAGCCTCCCGAGTAGCCTGGGACTAACAGGCGCCCCGCCACCCTCGCCCGGCTAGGTTTTTTGTATTTTTTTTTTTTTTTTTTCTTTTGAAGATGGAGTCTCCGCTCTGTTTGCCCCGCGGTGGAGACGCAGTTGGCCAGATCTCCAGCTCACTGCAAGCTCCGCCCTCCCGGTTTGACCGGCATTCCTCCTGGCCCTCAGCCCTAGCCGCGAGTAGCTGGGACTCACAGCGCGCCTTGCCCCACGCACCCTCGCCCCCCGGCCTAGTTTTTGTATTTTCAAGTAAGAAGAACGGGGTTTCACTGTTGTTAGCCAGGATGGTCTTCGATGTTCCTGACCTCCCCGTGAATCCGCCCCATGCCCCTCCCGGCCCCTCCCAAAGTCGCTGGGAGTTACAGCCTTGAGCCCACCGCGCCCGGCCAGAATTTTTTAAATCACAATGAGATACCACTTCACACCCACCGGCATGACTATAATTTAAAAAAAAAAAAACAGAAAATAACAAGTGTTGACAAGGGTGAGGGAGATTGGAAACTTCCTATGTTGCTGGTGAGAATGTAAAATGGTGCAGCCATTTTTTTTTTCTTTTTTTGAGACAAAGCCTTGCTCTGTCATCCAGGCTCTCTCGGCTCACTGCAGCCTCTGCCTCCTGGCTTCAATTGATTCTCCTGCCTCAGTCTCCCAAGTAGCTGGGATTATAGGCATGTGCCACCACACCCAGGTAAGTTTCTTTTTTTTCTTTTTTGTATTTTTTTTTAGTACAGATGGGGCTTCACCATGTTGGCCAGGCTGATCTCAAACTCCTGACCCCAAGTAATCCATCTACCTCTGTCTCCCGAAGTGCTGGGATTGCAGGCGTGAGCCACCGCGCCCAGCCAGTGCAGCCACTTGGCAGTTCTTCACAATGATACCATATGGCCCAGCAATTCCACTCCTAGATACATATCCCAAAAAAATTGCAGCTACTCAAACAAATACATGTACATGTATGTTCATAGCGGCATTATACAAAACAGCCAAAAGACACTGGGAAACAATGGTCCAGCAGTGGATGAATGGATAAACAAATCGTGATATATACCTACAATGGAACATTCTTCAACTATAAAAAGGAATAAAGTGCTTGCGACATGCTACAACATGGGTGAACCTCAAAAACATCATGCTAAGTGAAGAAAATAAGACACAAAATGTCACATATTGTATGGTTTCATTTACGTGAAATATCCAGAATAGGCAAATTCATAGAGACAGAAAGCAGATTGTGGGGGAAAGGGGTGGGGGAGAGGAGGAACGAGGAGTAACTGCCTAATGAGATGATGAAAACGTCCTGGAACTAGGCGAAAGCAGTAGTTGCATAACATCATAAATGGACTAAATCCCACTGAATTGTCCACTTTAAATTGGTTAACTTTATATTCTGTGAATTTTACCTTAATTTAAAAAAAAAACAAACTACTAGTTTCCTTCCCTGACTTCATCTGCTCCCTATATTAAAAAGTCCCTATAAACTTTTAGAGTACAACCCAAAGTATAAAATAAATATCTGTGTGTCCATACTGACACAAATAGATGATGGAAGGAAGAAGGAAGGAAGGAAGGGAGGGAGGGAGGGAGGGAGGGAAGGAGGGAAGGAAGAAAGGAAGGAAGGAAGGGTAGGACAAATTTACCATGCAAAATTATTTCAAAAATGTATGTAGATACTCCCCACCTCAAGGAAGTGGAGTTTTTTTTTTTGGTTTTTTGTTTTGTTTTGTTTTTTGAGTCGGAGTCTAGCTCTGTCGCCCAGTCTGGAGTGCAGTGGTCCAATCTTGGCTCACTGCAACCTCCGCCTCCCAGGTTCAAGCGATTCTCCTGTCTCAACCTCCCAAGTACTACAGGCCTGTGCCTCCAAGCCTGGCTAATTTTTGTATTTTTAGCAGAGATGGAATTTCACTGTGTTGGCCAGGCTGCTCTCAAAGTCCTGATCACAGGTGATCCACCCACCTTGGACTCCCAAAGTGCTAGGATTACAGACATGAGCCACCGCACCTCACCAGAAAGTGGAGATTAATTCCTCACCCCTTAAGTGTGGGTTGCCATCCTCAGCCTCCCAAAGTGCTGGGATTACATGCGTGAGCCTCCGTGTCAGCCTCTCTGTACTATTCTTGCGACTTTTCTATAAATCTGAAATGATTCTAAAACAGAAAGTTTATTTAAAAAAAAAAAGGGTTTGGGAGGCCAAGACGGGAAGATCACCTGAGGTCAGGAGTTCAAGACCAGCCTGGCCAATGTGGTGAAACCTGGTCTCTACTAAAAATACAAAACTTTACTGGGTGTGGTAGCACGTGCCTGTAATCCTAGCCACTTGGGAGACTGAGGCAGGGGAATCGCTTGAACCTGGGAGGCAGAGGTTGCAGTGAGCCAAGATTGCGCCACTGCACTCCAGCCTGGGTGACAGAGTGAGACTGTCTCAAAAAAAAAAAAAAGTGGGGGGCAAGTGACAGAACTATGACTATGCTATCATTTGTAATATACGGTTATACACATGCATATGTGTGTGCAATGCACATATGCTTGCGTATGCACAGAATAGCTCAGAAAGCACACTCTTGAACGATGGCGTCAGAGGCCTCTGAGAAGGACTAGGTGCTTGCAGGTCCATGGAGGGAGGACATGGCATATCCTTTTCTACACTGTGAATTTTGAATAAAAATAGTTTAAAAAGCAATATTCTGAAGCAAAAGTGACAAAATATTCATATCTGTCCAGCTATAGGCACCCAGATGTATATGGATAATTATGTTCTATAATTTTCTGCATATTTGAAAGATTAAAATCTCAAGCAAAGGCCCTATATGTACCAAGGCCCTGAGGCAGGACGAAGTGCTGCCACTGTGGGCTGGAGAGTGGGGCCAAGGGACAAGGTGGCACAGGATGAGAGAAGTGGGTGGGGACTCGATCCTGCAGCCACAGAAGACCACACCCTTCCCACACATTCCAGAGGCTGCCATCCCTGCCAGCCTAATGCCATGTCTTTCTCAAGTACTAACAGGGCCCCTGAGTCTGCCTCCTAAGTCACCCAGTACCAGCCCTGGCCCGGGCTCTGCTGGTTCCTGAACATGACAAGTTCATTGTTCCCCTTCTTCCCAAGGCTGCTTTTCCCCAAGAGGCAGTTCTGAGCGGGCAGGTTTCTGTGGGCAAATGCCCCGGGGCAGGGTTCACAAAGGCAGTATTGTCTGGCGCCATAGAGCAGGATCCTTGCCCCATCCTCCAGCCCCCACATCAAAGACGAGAGAAATCAAAGCTCCTGCAGCCGCTGGAGAACACAGCCCATCCCTGGTCCCAGAGGGAGCTCTCGTGTAGTACATTTCACCCCTGGCAGATGAGGCGGGAGATGGAGGCAGGATACTAGCAGTATGTGGCCAGCACCGGCTGAATCGAATGACCATCAGATGAAGAGCCAAGCCGAGGGACAGCATCATCTCCAGGGAGCACAGCACTTTACAGTTTGCAGCACAGCATGTGGAAGGCAGGGCTGGAACTGAGAGGCTCACGGCAGATGAGAAAATCCAATCAGAGTGTACCAAGGTCACACAGCTAGCTAGAGAGCCCAGGCCCTCACATGCCCCGCCCACTGTGTTTCCTGGGAGTACAAGGTGGTTTCCATACCAGCAGCTGCAGATGGACTAATGAAGACACCAGGGCTAGACCTGCCACCTGCACCACTTACTAGCTGGGATCTCTGGGTAGTCAATGACCTCCCTGACCTTGACCCCTCAAGGGTGCCAAGTGCAGTATCTGGTGCATGGTAAATATTCAACAAATGGTAGCTCTTCTTACCATGATGCCCTAGAAACAACCCACTGGAGAGGTGTCACCTAACAGCAAACTCACCTACTCCAGGTGGCCTGGACTGAAACACTAGGAGGTGAGGCAGCAGGGGGCATGGTGTTGGGGTTCAATCAGGCTGGTGGGAAAAATATTAAACATAGTTATAGTAACAGCTAAAACTCTCTTGGAAGGCCTAAGAGTTTGCATAGCTTCAGATTGCTTGGCTGAAGGCAGCCAGGGTCTCTTTGCAGGAGCCAGAAAGATTAGGGTGCAAGTACAAAGGAATGTGGGAAGTTTACCTTACTAACCTGCTTACTTATATGGGCTTAAGACTGACCTTTGTCCTACAGGGTACTTTACTGCCTCCTACTCAGGGAGGTCCACAGAAGTTTATTACCCACAAATGGTGTTTGCTTTAGGCCTCAGAACCTGGCCCTTCATCTTTACCCTCTAGTGGTGTTTCCTCACAACTTCTGTTAATTAATGTTACTGAATAAATGCGAGCCTCACTCACTGATCAGGACTCAGTTGCAACTGTTTACAGAACTCAGCTTGGAGCCTGTAAGTGGACCCTCAGCTGGACTGGCAGAGGAGAATATCTGTGTGCCAGTGTACTTTATCCATCTGTCGCCGAATCAGGGGTCTGCAGGAACAGATCCCCCACGGCTAGTGCCCCCATAAAAGGAGCGCTGCCTCAGCAGGGCACCTTAGGGGCAGCCCCAGGTGTGGCAGAGGCTGCCTCAGGCCTCAGAGAGGACCCTTGCAGAGAGGCCTCCAGCCTCACCCTGAGGCTTGCCAGCTGTGTGGTGACTGAGCGCAATCAGAGCCACAGGACGGGTGAGGGGATTCGGGAGACCTGGGGGCTAATCCCTGCTCTGCCACAGGAGACATGTGTTACTCTGGGAAAGTCACTTTGCTCTCTCAGCAGTAAAATGAAGTCTGGACTCCATGAAATTGAAGGTCCCTTCAAAACAAAGACCCTGTGAGTGTATTTTATCCCCAAAATCCTCCTGAAAGGAATAGATAGGTAGATAGAGATGTTTGGATGGATGGATAAATGGATGGATGGATGGATGGATGGATGGATGGATGGATGGATGGATGGATGGATGATGGTGATATAGATAGATGATAGAGAGATATATACATACATACATACATAAAAATTGGTTTGTTATTATATTCTTTTAAGGCTAACAGAAAAGAAGGATGAGAAAAGGAAGAAAGAAAGGAGAGAAGGAGGGAAGGAAGATTGTCCTTTGGCCATCCAGGGACCCGCTGTTGCAAAGGTAAGTCCAGCTCCCTATGGGGCTGGTGCTCCAGGAATCACTACAAGGCTCAGAGACTCAGACCTCCAAAAAGCATAGAATAGAGGCCCCAGAAGGAAGGCTGTCTCTTGCGTTTCCCCACAAGGACAAGCCCCGCCCTGTGACTCCCTAAGAAGAGCATTACCCCTGCCAGACCATGAGCAGCCTGTCTGTGAATCCTGGCCTTGTACTGTGTTTACACTGGAATCTGCTAGAAGCCCCAGGCCTAAGGGAGAAAGCTAGGTCTAGAGAGTCAGCAGATTTCCTGCTAACTAAAGAGACTACTGTTTATAAGACGAAATACACGATGGGCAAAACACAATACAGCTTAGTGAACTAAGGATTCTGCAGGTTCAAGTGAGCAAAGTACTTTCTCCGTGTTGGTGTTCAGCCTCCGCTGTGAGCCACTAACTTGTGTACTGAACTCCTGAGCACCTCCACCTAAGTAACAACAGGCATCTCAAACTCATCTAAAATTCACCTCCACGATTCCTCCAGATATTTGAACTAAAACCTTGAAACCATCTTTGACCCTCTTTCTCTATCCCACTTAACTGCTAGCAAGACTCGCTGGTTCCACCTCTGCATATTAGCTAACACGAGTTAGACGTGCTGCAGGCTAGGTGCTGTTGTAAACACTTTCCATATGAAATCACTCAACCTTTGGTCAGGCACGGTGGCTCATACCTGTAATCCCAGCACTCTGGGAGCCTGAGGCTGGAGGATCGCTTGAGGACAGGAGTTTGACTCCAGCCTGGGCAACAGAGTGAAATCTTGTCTCTACAAAAAAATAAATTTAAAAATTAGCCAGGTGTAGTGGCATGCACCTACTCCCAGATACTTGGGAGGCTAAAGTGGAGGATCGCTTGAGACCAAGAGGTCAAGACTGCAGTGAACCACTGCACTCCAGCCTGGGCAACAGAGAGAGACCCTGTCTCAAAAAAAAAAAAAAAAAAAAAAAAAAAGTCGTTCAGTCATCATGGTGGCTCTATGGAGTAGGTATTTGTATCCCCATTTTACAGATGAGGAAGCTAAGTCACACAGAGGTTAAGTGAGCTGTGAAGTGATGGGGCTAAGGTCGAAGGCAGGATAGATGGCTCCAGTGCCTGTGTGCTTCACCACTCCACCAAACTGCCCTCCAGGGACTTCCAGTCACCTCCACCTCCATGGCTCCAGCCCCTGCACCTCCCTCTCTCACCAACCTCCTCACTAGACACCCTGCTGCCCCCTCCCTGCACACCTTACAATATTTTCCTCAACAGAAAGCAGCAGAGAGAGCTTTACAAGGAAAGGCAGCTCAAAAGAAAAAAAAAAAAAAAAAAAAAAAAAAAAAAAAAAAAAAAAAAAAAAAGCCAGGTGCAGTGGCTCACACCTGCAGTCCCAGCACTTTGGGAGGCCGCAGCGGGCGGATCACCTGAGGTTAGGCATTCAAGACTAGCCTGGCCAACATGGCAAAACCCTGTCTCTACTAAAAATACAAAAAAAAATTAGCTGGGCATGGTGGCTGTCACCTGTAATCCCAGCTCCTCGGGAGGCTGATGCAGGAGAATCGCTTGAATCCGGGAGGCAGAGATTGCAGTGAGCCGAGAGCACACCACTGCACTCCAGTCTGGGCAACAGTGCAAGACTCTGTCTCTAAAATAAAAAAAAAAAAACAAAAAACAAAATAAAATAAAATAAAATGGAAGGCAGTTCAGATAACACCTTTGTTCAAAGACTCCAGTAATTCCCATGTCACTCAGAGCCTACGCTAAAATATTCACCTTGCCCTGCAAGATCCTACATGGTCCGACCTCATCTTCTCCCAGGATCCCTTTGCTCATTCTGCATCAAACTCGTTGTTCAATACTCCCAGAGGCCTCTGCACTTTCCATTCCGTCCCCGCAGCCTGAAACATCCTTCCCCCAGCTACCCACCAGGCTCATCCACTGCTTATCAGTGAAGTCTTCCTGAAAACCCTATTGGAAGTATTGACTGCCCATTCCTCGCTCTTCCTATTCCCCATCCGGGTGTCTCTCTATAGCACGGCCATCATCAGATATGTGACCTATCTACTCTACCTCCCAACCTGACACAAACCTCCATGAGGGCAGGACCTGGGCTCATTTTATTCCTTGCTATATCCTCTATGCTTAGAATAGCTACTTGGACCAGGCACTTAACAAATGCTTGTTGAATAGATGAAGGAAGGTGTGACTAAATAAAGTTCCTCCGGGTACAACTGCAGCCTGATGGGAGTTCAGAGGTGACAGATTAGTCACAGCAGGAAATGGAGGCATTGTGGGGTTAGAGGGGACATCTGGGAAGGCTTCTTGGGGAAGTTAGGGTCTGAATGGGTCTGGTTGGCTTTGCTGAGAGAGATGAGCACAGCCACGCAAAATGCCAGCACCACCACGAGTAAGGAGCAAAGTCACGACGGGCCCCAGGCGGGGCACAGGGGCTTACGTCTGTAATCCCAGCAGTTTGGGAGGCCCAGGCAGGAGGATTGTTTGAGCCCAGGGTTCAAGACCAGCCTGAACAACAGAGTAAGACCCTGTCTCTACAAAATATTTAAAAATTAGCCAGGTATGGTGGCATGCACCTGTAGTCCCAGCTACTCAGGAGGCTGAGGCAGGAGGATCACTTGAGCTCAGGAGTTTGGAGCTGCAGTGAGCTAGAATGGCACCACAGCAGTCCAGCCTGGGGGGCAGAGTGAGCCCTGTCTCTAAAAACTAAAAATAAATATATGAATAAACAAATAAATAAATAAACAAGAAACATGGATAAATAAATTGGGGCGTGTTTACAAAGTGGAAAGCTCACAGCAATAAAAAAAAAATGAGGCATTGCTACCATTAACAACCTAAGTGACTCTCACAGTCACAATGTTCAGCAAAAGAAGCACAAATGAAGACATTGTGAGTGATTTCTTTTATATAAAGTTCAGGAGCAAACAAACTCATCTATGGTGATAAAAGATTAGTGGAAGTTAGAAGAATGATTACCTCTGGTAGGAGCTATTGACCGGGATGGGGCAGGAGGGAGTCTTCTGGGGTGCTGGCAATGGCTTAAACCTTGATCTGGGTAGCATATATGCATAGGCATAATAGTTACTTGGGTATACATACATGCGAAAACTCATTGAGATGTGTGCATTTCATCTAAATTTTATATTAAAGATCCAGAAGAGAGAAATAGGAAGAACAGTGCATTTGCTACCTGAGCTTCTCCTATCAGGCCAAAAATGTTCCCAGATGCCCCACTAACTTTCCCTGAACATCTCTTAGGCTACAGCTGGGTCGCATACCCACCAGAGACCCATCACCAGCAAAGAGAGGTAGAAGTACTATGACTGGCCAAGACCAGTCATGACCCAGCCCCTGGAGCTGAGCACTCTATTGCTGGAACAAAAGCAGGGTTCAATTTATTTATTTATAAGAAGAAAGGTGAAGGCTCAGTGGGCAGCCAACAGTATCTACAACAACTTCAGAGAGCTCAAAAGAAACTGAAAAGTCATCCCAGGTAGGGAGCAATAAGAGCGGAACTGGCTAATGCTCACTGGGCACTCACCATGTGCCAGGCTTTGTGCAAAGCGCTGACATGGGGGTCTTCCATTCAAGATGGTGGCCAGTGAAAAAGGATGATGAGAAATGATGAGGGAAAGAGGTCCAAAAATTATTGCAGGAGCTAGCTGTATTAGTCAGGGTGCTCCAGAGAAATAGAACCAATAGGATGGATAGGTGAATGAATGAATGAATGAATGAATAAATGAATGAACAGGTAGATGCATGGATGAATAGATGGATGGATGAGAGGATAAATGAGTGGATGGGTGGGTGGATGGATGGATGGGCAGATAGATGGATGGATGGATAGATGGATGGATAGGTGGATGGATGGGCAAATGGTTGGATGGGTGGATGGATTTTTAAGGAATTGACTCACAGGATTCTGGAGACCAAGTTCAAAATCTGCAGGGCAGGCCAGCAGTCTGGAATTTCAGGCAAGAGTTGATGCTGAAGTCTTAAGCAGAATTTCTTCTACCCTAGGAAACTTGAGTTTCTGTTCTTAAGGCCTTCAACTGACTGGATGAAACCCACCTTATCTAGGGTAATCTCTTTAAATTGCAGATGTAAGCCATGTCTACAAAATACCTTCACAGCTACATCTAGGTTAGTGTTTGGCTGAATAACTGGGTCCTATGGCCTAGCCAAGTTGACACATAAAACAAACCATCAAACCAGCTGACCCAACCTTAATGTACTTCCATTACTATCTCTCTCATTTCCCTAATTAACCCTACCCCAACCAATTCCCCATCCCCAGCTTCCCAGGATTAACCTCCAGACATGGTCATTTCCACCGTCAAGTCTTCTAGGGACCTCACCGGGTGGGGCTCCACATTGAAGTGGGAGCAAAGGGAACCAAAAAGGTGTTTCTAGCAGGAACCTGGAACAAGAGTCCTGGACTGGGCCAAATGAGCTGCAAAAACCTGAGAAAAAAACAAAAGCCTACTCCCCATACCAGCTAATCTTTCCCTGAGTTCTTGGCTTGTTCTGCTCCATGGATTCCTTGGTACTTGCTGTCTCTCAGAAACATATTTCTGTGATATATACTGTAAATCTGCTTCATTTGAAATTCATAGTTAATGACCTATTCCCTTGTATTCAGGAAACAGAGTAAGGTTCCGGCTTTTAAAGGCCAGGAGTTTAGTAGCCAGAATATGACAAGTATTACAAAGTATAGGCCTACTCTAAAAGCACTTAAGAAACAGTCTCCATCAGAAATTTCAAGAATACCTTCAAATAACATCATTTATCTGCCAAGAGGCCAAGGGGATGGGGAGTGGTGGTGGGCAGAGAGTAAATGAGTATTTGATCAAATCCATACTTTCGACTCCCAGTGGGAGGGGAGGTAAATATTTACTAACCCTTCTCACCCTGGAAAGGTTTGTTTGCATGCTTATATGGACAAGGGGGTGTGTGCACAGGTGCAGGCGTGTGCAAGCATATGTGTGCACCAAAACCCCCTCTCCTCCATCCACCAGCCCCAAGGCTAATGTAAAACAAACTCTGCCATACTCTGGACTCTATAATCAAAGAGGTAATTTAATAAAACGAGTATCCCTGTTTTCGGGTGGACCCACTTAACTGAAACCCAAAGCCAGCCCTGGAGTAAATTGGGCTGTGGACAAATCGATTAGGCCCATCCACACTTTCTCATTTTCTATAGAGTCAGGGCTTAACCAGGTTAATTTTTGTTAAACACATTACCCAGGTACTCTCCTCTTACCAACCCAATGATTTTGTGTCGGGCCTGAAGGATTGTAATTGCAATCCAGCAAGACGCCAACTGAGTGCTGTGATTTACTGAGGGCTACGGAGCGCAGGCCGCCTCCTACCTGCTGGTTGCTGGACAGTAACTTTCTTCCTTGAATCTTGGCATGGCTAATGGATGAGGGTCTGCAGCAAGGTGCCGTGTGAGAGGTCATCCCCATGGAGAACAGGCTGCTGCCTCTTTTGGGCAGCCAACTCTGTGGTTCTCTCTAGGCCTATGAGGGAGAGCAAAGGCCTCTTTGTTCCATGGAACAGAAACTCAGGAGGGCCTGGGCTCCCGGGCACTGGCCTTGGGAATTGCTGGTCATTCCCAGTCATGCCTGTTGCCTGGGAAGTATGACCTTCCTAACTGTTGTCCAGGGAACATTTCCTGGCCTCATTTTCCCATCTCCTCCTGGCCCCAGACCTTAGGCTTCTCCAAGACAGGCCCAGTGCCTCTCTGCCCCACTTCAGATGCACCTTCTGCCCCTCTCTGCTCTCGTTGGGCCTGACGCGCACACACTCAGCTTTTCATCCTGTTTGGCAGACACCTCTCATCTCCACACCCCAGTCCCCTCACCTGCTGAATGGGTGTGCCAAGGGCACTTTCTCATGGGATTGTGAGGACAAAGCCTGGGGAACAGCCACGTGTGCCTGACACACAGTAAGTCTTCAACAAATGTCAACTGTATAGCCAGCACGGTGGCACATGCCTGTGGTCCCTGCTACTCGGGAGGCTGAGGTAGGAGGATCACTTGAGCTGGGGAGGTGGAGGCTGCAGTGAGCTGTGATCATGCCCATTGTACTTCAGACTGGGTGACAAAGTGAGATCCCATCTCAAAAAAAAATAAAATAAAAAATAAAATAAATATCAACTATAGTCATTTACCTTAAGAAGAGAAGCTGACAAAGACAGAGAAGAACCAGTGCTAGTGAGGATGGAGAGAAACGGAAACCCTCATACGATGCTGGCAGGGATGTAAGATGGGGCAGACACTTTGGAAACAGTTTGGCAGTTTCTTAAAAAGTTAAATATGTATCTGCCATATGACCCAGCAATTTCACTCCTGTGTATTTACCCAAGAGAAATGAAAGCATGTGCCCACATGAAGACTTGTACACGAATGTTCCTAGATGTTTTATTGTAATACTTGAAAACTGGAAACAGTCCAGATGGCTGTGGACAGGTGAATGGATAAACAAGGGTTGACATGTCTACGCAATGGAATATTAGGTCTCAATAAAAAAAGAATGAAACACTGATACGTGCTATAATGTGGATGAACCTCAAACCATTATGCTAAGTGAAAGAAGGCAGACACAAAAAACCATGATTCCAAAACAAAAAATACATGATTCCATGTATATGAAATGTCCAGAACAGGCAAATCTATAGAGTTAGAATGTAGATCTGTGGTTACCTTGGGTTGAGAATTGAAGCAAGGATGATAAATAGGCACAACGGATCTTATTGGTGTGGTAAAAATGTTCTAAACTGGATTGTGATGATGGTTGCACAGTTCAGTAAATTTACCAAAAAGCATTGAAATGTAATGAGTAAATTTTATGGAATATAAATTTTGCCTCAATAAAGTTGCTTCAAAAGAGAGAATAAGAGAGGCTGGAACCTACCACTTACAGAGATGGTGGTTACCTGACATGGTTTGGCTCTGTGTCCCCAACCAAACCTCATCTTGTAGCCCCATAATTCCCACGTGTTGTGGGAGGGACCCAGTGGGAGATAATTGAATCACGGGGGTGGGTCTTTCCCATGCTGTTCTCATGATAGTGAATAAGTCTCACGAGATCTGATGGCTTTAAGAATGGGAGTTTCCCTGCACATGCTCTCTCTTTGCCTGCTGCCGTCAACCAAAGATGTGACTTGTGCCTCCTTGCCTTCCACCATGATTGTGAGGCCTCCCCAGCTATGTGGAACTGTAAGTCCAATAAACCTCTTTCTTTTGTAAATTACCTAGTCTCAGGTATGTCTTTATCAGCAGCATGAAAATGGACTGATACAATACCTTAGTTGGATTTGGGTTTGTTTGTTTTGCCAACATAGGGTTATAAGTTGTATTAGTCCATTCTCAAATCGCTATAAAGAACTACCTGAGACTGAGTAATTTATAAAGAAAAGAGGTTTAATTTGACTCCCAGTTCCGCAGATCGTACAGGAAGCACGGCTGGGGAGGCCTCAGGAAACTTAACAGTCATGGCAGAAACATGGCTGGGGAGGCCTCAGGAAACTTACAATCATGGCAAAAGACAAAGGGGAAGCAGGCACATCTTACATGGCCAGAGAATGAGGAAGAGAGCAAAGCAGGAGGTGCTACACACTTTTCTTTTTTCTTTTCTTTTTTTTTTTTTTTTTTGAGATGGAGTCTCGCTCTGTCACCAGGCTGGAGTGCAGTGGTGCCATCTTGGCTCACTGCAACCTCTGCCTCCTGGGTTCAAGCGATTCTCCTGCTTCAGCCTCCCAAGTAGCTGGAACTACAGGCATTTGCCACTATGTCCAGTTAATTTTTGTATTTTTAGTAGAAGGAGTTTCACTATGTTGGTCAGGATGGTCTCAATCTCTTAACCTCATGATCCTCCCACCTCAGCTTCCCAATGTGCTGGAATTACAGGCATGAGCCACCATGCCTGGCCGGTGCTACACACTTTTAAACAACCAGATCTCATGAGAACTCTATCCTGAGACAGCACTAGGGGGATGGAATTAAACCATTAGAAACCATCCCCATGATCCAATCACCTCCCACCAGACCCCACCTCTAACACTGGGTATTAAAATTCAACACGAGATTTGGGTGGGACCACAGAGCCAAACCGTATCACAAGTTTTCGTTGAGACTGAAAAGTCATGTAATATACATGTCTGTGTCACTGTAAGAGATACTGGTATAAATTACCTAGTACAGGGCCCAGTATGAAGTTGGGAATGACAGCAGGCATAGTTTCATTCCTTTTCTTTCATTGGGAAAGTTCTCCTGGAAGAGGAAAGACATCAGAGGTGTGTTAGTCCATTTTGCATCACTATAAAGGAATACTCAGGGCTGGGTAATTTATAAAGAAAAGAGGTTCAATTGGCTCATGGCTCTGCAGGCTGTATAGAAAGCATGGTGATGGCTGGGCATGGTGGCTCAAGTCTATAATCCCAGCACTTTGGGAGGTCGAGATGGGCGGATCACCCTGAGGTCAGGAGTTCAAGACCAGCCTGGCCAACATGGTGAAACCTCATCTCTACTAAAAATACAAAAATTAGCTGGGCATGGTGGCATGCACCTGTAGTCCCAGCTACTCGGGATACTGAGGCAGGAGAATCACTTGAATCCAGGAGGCAGAGGTTGCAGTGAGCTGAGATTGTACCACTGCACTACAGCCTGGGTAACAGCATGAGACTCCATCTCAAAAAAATAATAATAAAAAGAAAGCATGGCGCTGGCATCTGCTTGGCTCCTGGTGAGGCTTCAGGGAGCTTTTACTCATGGTAGAAGGTGAAGCGGGAACAGGCATGTCACCAGCAAGAAAGGGAGCAAGAGAGAGGAGAGGTTCCAGCCCTTTTAATTAACAACCAGCTCTCACATGAACTACCAGAGGGAGAACTCATTCATTACCATGGAGACAGCACAAAGGCATTCCTGAGAGATCTGCCCTCATGACCCAGATACCTCCCACCAGGCCCCACCTGCAACACTGGGATCATCTTTCAACATGAGATTTGGAGGGGACAAACATCCAAACTACATCAAGGGGGTTACAATGGACCTTTTACAATCACCACCTGCTCTCAAGATGTTCAGTACATGAAATACCTATAAAATCCTATTGTCAGTGGGAACTGATTGGAAATTCAACTATGCATCGTTTTTTGAGCATCTTCCGTGTGCATGACGTTTGCTAGGTGAGGAGGGAGACACAAAGGCCTTAAAGACACTGCGTCTGCCTTCAAGGCACTTATAGACTCCAACCCAGGAAGGAGTGAGGGTTCCACTCCAGGCCTCCTTGCAGTTTTACAATGTGCTCAGTATTCTTGCCTCTGGCTATGACAGCCACCCTCCCACTTCTGCCTGCATAGCTACACTTTATAGCATCCTCACTCTGGAGTCTCACCTTTCTCCATCACGAACCCACCCCCAATTCTGGGTGTGAACTCTCCAGGCAGGAGGCAGCCTACATAGCAGTCACAAGCACTGACCCTGGCACTCTCATAGCTGTGCTTGCCTTTGAGCTCTGCTATTTGCTGACTATGAGAATAAGTTGCTGAATGTGGACCTCAGTTTCTTCACCTGTAAAATGGGCATGATAATCTCAGAAACCTCATAGGCTTGATGTAAGGACTACATGAGTTAATATACAGAAACTGCTTAGAACAGAGCTAGGCACATGGCCAAGGGCCAGCTCTGATTATTGCTCTGTAAGTCAGGCCGTCTCCTCAGCATAGCCTCCAGCATGGCCTGGCTATTGCTGCCAGTTTCTAGGCTGTGCACCTCACCCCTTTGGTAAGCAGAGAATTGGCAGGGAGGGGACTCATCGTCCCCCACATGTGTCATTGATGGCAGCCCTGCATCTGTGCCATCACTGCTGTTGTGTGATTGTTAAAACAATGCTGGCTGGGAGCAGCGGCTCACACCTGCAATTCCAGCACTTTGGGAGGCTGAGGTGGGTGGATCACGAAGTAAGGAGTTCAAGACCAGCTTGGCCAAGATGGTGAAACCCCATCTCTACTAAAATTACAAAAATTAGCCAGGCATGGTGGCAGGCACCTGTAATCCCAGTTACTCGGGAGACTGAGGCAGGAGAATTGCTTGAAGCCGGGAGCTGGAGGCTGCAGTGAGCTAAGATCGTACCACTGCACTCCAGGCTGGGTGACAGAGCAACACTCCGTCTCAAAAAAAAAAAAAAAAAAAAAAAAAAAAACAGTTGTGT
>NW_016808328.1:89781-103042 GCF_001698545.2 Rhinopithecus bieti | reverse complement strand
AAAAAAAAAAAAAAAAAAAAAAAAAAAAAGGCTGTTCCTCCTGCTGGAATGCAAGCTTCTTCAGCCAGGGACCAAGCCAGTTTCTCTTCCCTGCTGTGTCCCCAGCTCCTTACCCAGGGCCTAACAAGCGCTCACTAAATTTTTATGGAAGGAAGAAAAAGAGGAAGGGCTGGGTGCGGTGGCTCACGCCTGTAATCCCAGCACTTTGGGAGGCTGAGGTGGGCGGATCACCTGAGGTCAGGAGTTGGAGACCAGCCTGGCTAATATGGTGAAACCCTGTCGCTACTAAAAATACAAAAATTAGCTGGGCGTTGGGGCGTGAGCCTGTAATCCCAGCTACTCGGGAAGTTGAGGCAAGAGAGTTGCTTAAACCCGGGAGGCAGAGGTTGCAGTGAGCTGAGATCATACCACTGCACTCCAGCCTGGGCGACAGAGCGAGACTTTATCTCAAAAAAAAAAAAAAAAAAAAAAGGAAAAAGAGGAAGATGAAGATGGGGAGGATGAAAAGGGAGAGGGAGACACTGGCAAGCAGTGCCCTCCCAAGATAAATGTTACTGTGACCAGGCAGACCTCCAATCCTGAGACCAGAGTCTTCAAGTCTGAAAGCACTGGGGTAAAAATAAGAATTTTAATTATAAGGCGGGCGTGGTGGCTCAAGCCTGTAATCCCAGCACTTTGGGAGGCCGAGACGGGCGGATCACGAGGTCAGGAGATCGAGACCATCCTGGCTAACACGGTGAAACCCCGTCTCTACTAAAAAATACAAAAAACTAGCCGGGCGAGGTGGCGGGCGCCTGTAGTCCCAGCTACTTGGGAGGCTGAGGCAGGAGAATGGCATAAACCCGGGAGGCGGAGCTTGCAGTGAGCTGAGATCTGGCCAGTGCCCTCCGGTCGGGGCGACAGAGCGGGCCTCCGTCTCAAAAAAAAAAAAAAGAATTTTAATTATAATAGGGCAAATGACCCACAAATTGGTACCATATTTCTCTGTGTTTCAACTTCCACAGAGAGTGTAATTATAAGCCACCAGGTATTACTCTGAATACTGTGAGGCCCTTCTCTAAGCACTTTATACATATTTTTAAATCTTCACAGCAACCCTCAAAGGAAGGTACTATTATTATCCCCATTTTACAGATAAGAAAACTGGGGCCCAGAGAGTTTTAATAACTTGCCTGAGTCCACACAGCTAGTAAATGGCAGAGCCAGGTTTGGACTCATATACTTTGATTCTTTTTTTTGAGACAGTGTCTCGCTCTGTCGCCCAGGCTGGAGTGCAGTGGTGCGATCTCGGCTCACTGCAAGCTCTGCCTCCTGGGTTCACGCCATTCTCCTGCCTCAGCCTCCTGAGTAGCTGGGACTACAGGCGCCCGCCACCACGCCTGGCTAATTTTCTCTATTTTTAGCGGAGACAGGGTTTCATTGTGTTAGCCAGGATGGTCTCGATCTTTCGATCTCGTGATCCGCCCGCCTCGGCCTCCCAAAATGCTGAGATTACAGGCATGAGCCACCGCACCCAGCCATACTTTGATTCTAGAACCCTTGTCCTTAACGCTTACATGATGCTTCCAGAAGAGAGCGAACCATTTAAGGAACCAATAAGCAGCATTTCTTTTCTGATATTGCAGAGCTTGGAAACTTATGCTAGGAAAAAGGGTCGTTTCAAGCAGTTGCCACTAGTACTATGAGGCTAGCAGAAGGCCGGGCGCGGTGGCTCAAGCCTGTAATCCCAGCACTTTGGGAGGCTGAGACGGGCGGATCACGAGGTCAGGAGATCGAGACCATCCTGGCTAACACGGTGAAACCCCGTCTCTACTAAAAAAAAAAAAAAAAAAAAAAAAGGCTAGCAGATCCCTCTGAGACTCTGTCATTCAGTCAACAAACGTTTATTGAGCACCTAAGCCCTCTGCGCCTTAGTTTCCTCATCTGTACAGCGGGAATAATAATAATAATAGAACATGCCTTTTAGGATAAGGCACTTGGACTACAGCCTGGCACACAGCAGGGGCTCAGTAGGTGTTTTTGTTTTGTTTTGTTTTGCTTTGTTTTGTTTTGTTTTGTTTTGAGATGGAGGTTCGCTTTTGTCACCCAGGCTGGAGTGCAATGGCGCGGTCTCGGCTCCCTGCAACCTCTGCCTCCCAGGTTCAAGTGGTTCTCCTGCCTCAGCCTCCCGAGTAGCTGGGATTGCAGGCACCCGCCATCGTGCCTGGCTAATATTGGTATTTTTAGTAGAGACAGGGTTTCACCACGTTGGCCAGGATGGTCTCAAACTCCTGACTTCAGGTGATCCATCTGTCTTGGCCTCCCAAAGTGCTGGGATTACAGGCGTGAGCCACCGCGCCTGGCCAGTGGGTGTTTTTTGTATTATCGTAGAGCTGTGGCAGGCCCTGGCTAACTTGTGGGAATAAAAGGAGGCAGAAGACAGAAGCTTTCCCCGAAGGAGCTGGCTGGCTAGTAGAAAAAATGGACAAATAAACCATCACAACCTAGTAATTCTTTAAAAAGTTAGAAAGCGCCACCTTGACCAAAATGTAAGATTTAAGCACTATTTACAATACAAAATACTGTTGAAATTAAATACATTTGCTAAAAGGCAGCAGTGTTCCGTGGACTAAAACACAGTCCTTGCCTCCACTTGCATTAGAGCAAGGTTCTCGTTACTTGCTTTGTAAAAGCAACTTCCAGGGTAAAGCATTGGTATAATGTACAAAACCTCCCAGCTGCTCACCACCTTCCATCCAAATCAAGATTCAGGGTGACACTTAAATGCCGTCAAGAAGAGAATTGGTCCTGTTCCATCAAGGATATCCATACTGAGCCTGGAAAGGAAATTTGCATCTCTTAGAAATATTTAGGAACATTAGGAACAAATTTTTAAAATATCTGGAAACTACACTTTTCTAAATTATATTAGATATAGAATTATACTGGCCTTTTGGGAGGCAGAGGCAGGCAGATCATTTGACCCCAGGAGTTTGAGACCAGCTTGGGCAACATGGTGAAACCCCATCTCCACAAAACAAACAAACAAAAATACAAAAATTAGCCGGGTGTGGTAGTGCACGCCTGTGGTCCCAGCTACTCGGGAGGCTGAGGTGGGAGGATCACTTGAGCCCAGGAGGTCAAGGCTGCAGTGAGCTGTGATTGTGCCACTGCCCACTGCCCACTGCACTCCAGGCTGGGTGACAGAGTAAGACTCTCTCAAAAAAAAATTATATTAGAATGTATACTTCTAAATTATAATTTAGAATTAATACTATTAGGGTATTCTATTCTTTGTCTAACACATCATTTCAGAAAAGAAAGACTTCACTATATCACTGCTGTCCTTTGGTGACTGTGCAGGAGAAAGGCCAGTGACCGTCACTGATACCTGCAGGAGAGGGCTCCGTGGCGAGGTGCGAGTCATCTACAGGAACATGAATCTTGCACCACTCGGGGCTGGACCCACTGCAGCATTCCAGCTGGGGCTGCTTCTTTACTGGTCTTGGGAGTTCTAGGGAAGATTTTTTTTTCCCCACCTGTGGCATGAAAGCATGAGTCATTTTTGTGAACCACACTGCAGTGTCTAGTGAAGGAATGTGCCATTGGTGGAAAGATCTGGATGGGAACGTTATAAATTTTTAAGCATAAGTGAGGTCAACCCACTATCACTTGGTGTAAAATACGGTCGTCTGCCCATCCTTCCCGCTGAGAACCGAGCTCACTGGCAGAAGGAAACAGGACCTCAGGCCCTCACCGCATTTCCGGAAGGCGGTAGAATACGCCATCTAATGAGAATGTGACATGAGGAAAATATATGGACACCTACTGAAGCCAGAGGACAGATTCCAGCTGATCCTCCATCTCTCGCCTTTGCAAAAACAACAATAGTTTCATCCTTCAACCACTTACCAGGGAGGCAGAGCAGCAGGGGACAATGGTCAGGAGCCCATCTCTGGCCTCATGTGACCCTGAGCCAGTGACCTGTGCCTCAGTTTCCTTATGTGTAAAACATAGTCGGTGATAATTACACGTTTCTCCCTGGGCGGCTGTGAGGATTTAATGCGACTACACAGGTTTCGGTTCTTAGTGGAGGACTTGGCACATGGCAGAGTCTCCACACACAGAGCTGATTTAGTATGGTGTTCCCGCCCTCCAGGCACCATGCTGAGTCTTGGCCTGCACCATTTCATGAACCATCACAATACCTCATGAGGTGGGTATTTTATTTTCCTGTTTTACAGAAGAGGAAACTGAGGCCCAGCAAGGTGAAGTGCCTTTGGCCATGGGCATGTAGCCTCAAAGCCTGGCAGGCCCCTGAGGTCCACTCCAGCCGCCTGCACAATGCCCTCCCACAGTCCTCACCTTCCTCACCACCCTCACCGCCCTGCCTCACGTGCAAAGGCCTTCCCGAGCCTTGCTCCACCCCTCCTTCATCTCTCCACCCTTTCTCGCCGCAGAGTCAGCTTCCTCTCCTGAGACCGGGGTCCAGTTATCTTAACACAAAAGCAGCTCTATTGGAGGCAGCGTCCGGGCCAGGGCTCTCCATGAGGGGTCTTCACGTGGTCAGGGCTGTGCTCACCCAAGCTGCAGCCTCCTCGCAGACAGCCGTGGGCCTCCTGCTCCAGCCCCGGCCTGTGCTGCCTCTCTGCCCAGATCCAGGCTCTGCAGTGCCTTTTCTCGTTCATAGCCCAGCTACTAATTACTGCCCAGCAAGCATGCTGCCCTCACTCCAGAACCAGTCAGCAAAGGAAAAGCTTTAGGCTCTCAAGCAGCCTCCTCAAGCCTCCCACCCATGAGAGTGAGCCATGTCCCTTTCCCCGGCAGGTTCCCTTACAGACCCCGGGATGCAGCCATGCACCCTTGGCCGACTGTGCCAGTGGAGATGTGTTTCATGGGAACCAGAAAGGAGGACGTGCGTGCGTGAGTGCGCGTGTGTTTCCCAAGGCCTCCTGGTGCTGTGCCCAGAGCAATTCGAGAAGAGGAATATGATAGGGGTAGGCTCCTGCTACTGCTGCTTCTGGAAGGGTCCAGGGCCACCTAGAGGGCCCCTAAACACGAAAATAACTGCTTTCCCACCTGAGCAGGCAACAATGTTTGCCCCAGGGTGGGGGGTGGACATGGGCCATTGTCTTCATTTGGTAAATGGAGAAACTGAAGAAAGGTGTGTGGGCTATATCCTGGCCTCTCCCACACCCACCCTCTTGAGCACACGGTGCACAGCCCCAGGCCTCCAGTGCCTGGGCGCCATGAACTGGCTGCCCTAGGCTCACTACTTAGCAGCTTTGCTATGGGACTTGGAGTAAGGCCTCAGTCTCTCTGGGACTCAGTTTGTCCTTAGTCTTACTATCAGTGATGACTAAAAGGTGACGGAGTCCAGGCCCAGTGGTTCACACCTGTAATCCCAGCACTTTGGGAGGCAGAGGTGGGCGGATCATGAGGTCAGGGGTTCGAGACCAGTCTGGCCAACATGGTGAAACCCCATCTCTACTAAAAATACAAAAATTAGCTCGGCATGGTGGTGCGCGCCTGTAGTCCCAGCTACTCCAGAGGCTGAGGCAGGAGAATTGCTTGAATCCAGGAGGCAGAGATTGCAGTGAGCCATGATCGCGCCACTGCACTCCAGCCTGGTGACAGAGTGAGACTCCATCTCAAAAAAAAAGGTGATGGAGCGCTGACTGAGTGCCAAGTACTGTTACCCTCATGACAACCTTTTGCCAAAGGGAACTGAGAAGTGATGCCATGCACAGTGGCTCATGCCTGTAATCCCAGCACTTTGGGAGGCAAAGGCAGATGGATCACCTGAGGTCAGAAGTTCGAGACCAGCCTGGCCAACATGGCAAAACCCTGTCTCTATTAAAAATACAAAAATTGGCCAGGCACTGTGGCTGACGCCTGTAATCTCAGCACTTTGGGAGGCCGAGGCGGGCGGATCACAAGGTCAGGATATCGAGACCATCCTGGCTAACACGGTGAAACCCCGACTCTACTAAAAATACAAAAAATCAGCTGGGCATGGTGGCGGGCGCCTGCAGTCCCAACTACTTGGGAGGCTGAGGCAGGAGAATGGCGTGAACCCAGGAGGCGGAGCTTGCAGTAAGCTGAGATCACGCCACTGCACTCCAGCCTGGGCTACAGAGCGAGACTCTGTCTCAGAAAAATAAAAATAAAAAAAAATACAAAAATTAACCAGGTGTGGTGGTGGGCGCCTGTAATCCCAGCTACTTAGGGTGCAGAGGCAGGAGAATCACTTGAACCTGGGAGGCAGAGGTTGCAATGAGCCAAGATCACACCACTGCACTCCAGCCTGGACGAGTGCAAAAAAAAAAACATGAAAGAAAGAAAGCTGGACTGAAATCCAAATACACATGTCAGTACTGATAGACACCAAACATCTCTGAGATCGTAGAAGGGAGGGGAAGGGCTCCCTGAAGGATGGGATGGGTGGAGTTTTAATCAGGTAAGAGAAGCGGGGCAGAGGCTGCTAGTTCCTTCCAGTTCAACCTTATAAAATAACTCATCCAATTGAAAGCTAGAAAGCCCCCACCTCTTGCTCCACAGAAGCAAGATGCTGTCCAGTTCCCATCTCAGCACCTCCCAGAAAGCCTTTCCAGCTTGAGCGGCTCTGTGAAACATTTTCCAAACTCATTAAGCCCTCCAACAATCTAATTTTGCTTGCAAAATTTCCCCTGGCCCTACCCTGGCTCTCTCAAATTGCTCCCCCTTTCATTCCATCCATCCTCCAAGTTTCACGAACCTCTTCCCACATCACCTGGCAAAGAGAAGGCTCAGACATTTACTGCCTACAGCAAAGAACATGAACTTGAGTTTGGATTTGGTGTGAGAGGGAACTACCCTAGGTTTAGCAAACAGCTTTGCCCTGTACCGCAACCCCCACCCCATCCACCCACCTCCAGCCTGATTTTCTTTAGCCAGTTTCTGTTTTCTTTCAGGCCTTGTATCTGGGACAGTTTTCACATCTACAGCTCAGTGCCAGGGCAGACCCTGCCTGGCTCTGAATCCCACCTAAGTCCCAGCCCCCCAGAGCAAACACAGAGCCGACAGCAGCCTGGAACAGACGCCTTGATTTACAGTCAAGCGTAAGCTCTGCAAATTCTATTTCCCCAGAAACACATGAAAAACTTGGCTCTGTCATTTTGCTGACACAAATCTTTTTCTTTTTTTTTTCCGTTATTCCTCCCTCCAGGGTCCCTTCCTTCCCCGCCCCTCCTTCCACCCCAATCACCAGTACGAAACTGAAGAGTTGCAGTTGTACAGGCAAAGAGATTGGACAGACTGACTCGACTTGAACAGAATCTTCTTTCTGAAGCTGGAGCTCCGGTGGTGCATACATTGCTTGTCACACGTCAAGGGCAGAAGGAGGCATTTCCTAGCTCCCCGGATTGCCTTTGCCCAGCACCCAGCAAGACCACTCATTCTGAGAGGCTCAGCAGAGTGGAACAAAATCTGCAGGCCCCGCGCCCTTCTTAAGGAGTGAAAGCCTGCTATGGAATCCCCTACAACCCGCGAGGCCGTGGAGCCTTCCCACTCCTTCCCCAACGCATTCTCCCCAAATCCCACTATGGCCCGAGTCCGATGCATTTGCTGCACATCAAATGAGAAGTCTCCCCCTTCTCCTTCCACCTGCACAGACTCACCGAGGACAGTCCCACCATCACCCAGGACACAGAAATGTCAGAAACAGCAAAACCTCAGAGCAAAGCCACGGGGCCACAGAGTCCACCCCAAGCAAGAAAGTCCCCATCCCCTGTCTCAAGTCCTCTGCAAAAATGCTCACTATAGGGGCCGGGCATGGTGGCTCACCCCTGTAATCCCAGCACTTTGGGAGGCCAAGGCGGGCAGATCACTTCAGGTCAGGAGTTCAAGACCAGCCTGGCCAACATGGCGAAACCCCGTCTCTACTAGAAAAAGACAAAAATTAGCCAGGCATAGTGGCACACACCTGTAATACCAGCGACTAGAGAGGCTGAGGCAGGAGAATCACTTGAACCCAGGAGGCGGAGGTTGCAGTGAGCCGAGATTGTGCCACTGCATTCCAGCCTGGGTGACAGAGCAAGACTCCATCTCAAAAAAAAAAAGCTCACTAAGCAAGTTGTTAGATGTTGGAGGGTTTTGGTGTGTTGAAGGGGGGCGCTGGGTGGTTTTTGTCATTTCACATTGCCTGTTGCTTTTGAGTCAGGGACAGGGGTCACCAGCTGACTGGGGGGTATAGAAACGTGATTAGGATGTTTCACATGCCACAGGAGGAAAGCATCAGCTTAGCAAGGGCTGTGCCAGCTGCCAGGTGTTCACATCTGTCTTCAAAAGCTGTATGACCTATGACAGCATCAGCACTGCTCAGAGGCCAGGGAGAGTTGGGCATCTGAAAACCTGGAGGGAATCTCTACTGAAAATACAAAAATTAGCCGGGCATGGTAGCATGTGTCTGTAATCCCAGCTACTCAGAGGAGGCTGAGGAAGGAGAATCACTTACCTGGGAGGCGGAGGTTGCAGTGAGCAGAGATTGCACCACTGCACTCCAGTCTGGGCAACACAGCAAGACTCCATCTCAAAAATAAATAAATAAATAAATAATATGGTGTGGGTTTTTTGTTTTGTTTGTTTGTCTGTTTTGAGACGGAGTTTGGCTCTTGTTGCCCAGGCTGGAGTGCAATGGCACAATCTCGGCTCACCACAACCTCCACCTCCCAGGTTCAGGCGATTCTCCTGCCTCAGCCTCCCAAGTAGCTGGGATTACAGGCATGCGCCACCACACCCGGCTAATTTTTGTATTTTTAGTAGAGATGGGGTTTCACCATGTTGGCCAGGCTGCTCTCGAACTCCTGACCTCGTGATCTGCCCGCCTCGGCCTCCCAAAGTGCTAGGATTACAGGCGTGAGCCACCGTATCCAGCCATAAATAAATAAATAATATGTTTTCAATGTTCTCTTAGCCTTAGTGTCATCTTCTTAGAAACCTACGTGCCATGAGAGCCAAATACAGGCTAAAACACAAGAGAAGAAAGATAGGACAGAGGTGCAGCTTGTGTACCCATGGAAGCTGAAGGAGTGCCAGCAGCTGGGGACACTGGCATAACTGTTGGACTGCATGCTACTGTCTACAGCTTGTCTTTCAATGGATCCAGAACATCCATCGCCATCTGATCACCAAGAGCACCTCTAAGAGATCCCCCTTGGTCACCAAAGCAGTCCCTTTGGTCCTCTGCCCTGGACCTGGGACAGCCTGGACTAGTTCTGTTCTCAGTGGTGGCTGAGTGTAACACATATACACCAAACCATCTCCTCTGTTGTCGCAGCCAAAGAATCAAAAAAAATTTTAAAAGGGGAGGGGATGACAAGAAAAAGAAGAAACACAAGGAGGCAAACAAGGTACTAGAAATGGCGCCAGGATGCAGAATATAAACTGTGCTACTTGATGGAGTTGGGACTCAAGTTTGTTTCTAAGTTTTCTAGCAGTGAAGGCAAAGAAGAGGAGGGATATTAACATGATTCCATGTCCAGGAGCTAGAAATGAAATCAGTTGTTTAGGAAGACCCACTTCTGAGCACATGACGCTGTTGGTCTCATAATTTCTCTGGAATAGTACACACCCATTGTCAACAAGATTCCTAAAAGTTAGTGCAGGCAGAAGCTATGGTGTGCTCATAAATGTCTAACAACCAGCTCATGGGGTGAATCGGATGATGTGCAGTGTCTGCCAGTTTCTGTGGTGTAAATACTCCCACCACAGCCAATTTCAAGCTACTTATATGAAGTCACTGAACACTAAGTACAATAACCTCAAGAGTATAAAATAGCAAAATGTAGAAAAATCATTAGGAAGTGGGGAGTTTTGAACACTTACTGTCTTTTTAAATATAATCCAATTGTAAGCTTATATAATTTGTTTTTTGGGTTTTTTTGTTTTTTTTAGACAGGCTCTCACTCTGTCACCCAGGCTGGAGCACAACGTTGCTGTCACAGCTCACTGCATCCTCAACCTCCTGGCTCAAGTGATCCTCCCACCTCAGCCTCCCAAAGTGCTGGGATGACAGGTGTGAGACACCGCACCCAGTCTATAATTTGATTTTTAATGCTGCTGGCTCATGAAACGCCTGAAGATTGAACGATTGGATCTCGGTATCTGCTATCAACTCCAGCACACCAACTTAGAGGCTGTGGCCAAATCCAAAGTCCCCACATGTCCCAATGTCCCGTGGTTGGATGCAGCGATCCTAGCTGGGTGGCAACGGAGGTGACAGAAGTCACCTGTCAGACACAGATGGAGATGGTGCTGTACATGGTACTAAGGTAGGTGTCCCTGGCTGTGCAGTAACAAGGAGCTAGTTGGCTGCTCCGTGGGCCTTCAGGGAGCGACAGACCAGCAAACTCTGAGGGTTAAGTCAGGGCCTCCCAGCTGAACACATGCTTCAGAAATGCCCTCAGCCACGGGAAGTTTCTCTGCGTGTCTGGATACAGACCCACAGGATTCAGGGCAGGCAGGGACTTCTGAGGACAGCCCAGTGAGTCCCTAATGCATGAGTGCCGTCTATGGTAGCTCTTTGCTTGAAAACTTCCACTGCCGGGGACCTCACTGCTTTGCCATCATTCGTTCTCCAAGAGCATTTCTCGAATGCCCACTTGCGCCAGGCACAGTGTTAGCACTGACCAGACAGTGGTGATCCTCCATACAGGGAAACTTAAAGTCTTGTCCAGCTGTTACAGAATGCCACGGGGGGCTGTAGAGTCAGACCAACCCCAGGCCTTCTCTCAGCTCCACCTCCTCCTATCTATGCAACCCTGGGAAATCGCTCACCTTCTGAGTCTGTTTTTTCACCTGTGGAAGGAGGCTGATAGACCCTACTGCAAAGTAATATTTGAAATGTCTGGTACAGGACAGGTGTGGTGGCTCACACCTGCAATCCCAGCACTTTGGGAGGCCAAGGCAGACAGATCACCTGAGATCAGGAGTTCAAGACCAGCCTGGCCAACATGGTGAATCCCCGTCTCTACTAAAAAGACAAAAAATTAGCCGGGCGTGGTGGCGCCTATAGTTCCAGCTATTCGGGAGGCTGAGGCAGGAGAATCACTTGAACTCAGGAGGTGGAGGTTGCAGTGAGCCAAGATGGCACCACTGCACTCCAGCCTGGGCAATACAGCAAGACTCTGTCTCAAAAAAAATAATAAAAGAAATGTCTGGTACAGAGCCTGGGTCACAGTGAATGTTTGCAGGGGCCTTGCTCTGCCCTTCAAAGCCACACAAAGTGTGATTCCTTCTGTACATGAGATCCCTCCAAAAAGTGGAAGCAGCCCTCTTAATAATAGTAATAATAATACCACAGAGAGATCAAATTCTGTGTGCCAGGGACTGTTCTTGAGGCTCTGTGTTAAAACACTGAATGATTTCAGTGACCATGGAAGATGGCTACTATCACTATGCAAATGAAAAATTGAAGGCCCAGAGAGATTGAGTAACTTCTCAAAGTCACACAGCAAGGAATTAAGTGGTGGCCTCAGGACTTATATACAGGGGAAGCAGACTGCAGCCCAACATCCCCTCCTCCTGAAGCAGGGTCAGGTACTGCACCCACCCAGTTTCTGTCCCCTTCCTCCTGCCGCAGAACAGGACTCACTGCTTCACACAGGGTTCTACCACTCCGGTGTGGAAAGCGCAGGGTTGGTGGTCCCTGCCCATTGCTGGGTTCACCCCACCGTGGCTCCCAACCCCTAGGTCCTGGAAAGATGCCTCCCCATGAAAATGCTCTGAAAACATTTTCACTGGCTGAAGGCAAAAAAATGTTCTAATAAAGTTATCAACTTTTCTTTGTTGGAAAATACTGCTTTTTAAACTGGCATATGTTGCTTGCTTTTTTTTTTAAATGTTCTTCCTTTTATGACATGATGCCTTGAACCGGCAAAATAAACAGGCTGTCACCTCAAGTTGTCCTGAGATTGAGAAAGGTGGATTTTTACAAATCCGTGAAAGCCCAAAGGCCAGGGACTCGGCTGTCCCCCTTGGGCTGAGACTCTCCTCGAAAGTCCGCTAGGGTCCTGGCGCCACCCCAGTGGGATGGTCTCATGGAGGACTCCTGCCTCTTCGTTGTCTGCTTTGGGGTGGCTCAGCCTCACCTCCCTCCCAAGAATTCCAGACAAAATTACTCCTATCCACCACCACTGGCCCATTTGCAAAAAGGCTCTGGTGGCTCCACTGACCCACCGAGGACAGAACCCTTGCTCCCCGGATGCACCCTGAGGGCCCAGTTGACAGGTTGGCCCAGAGGAACCCCACTGTCCCTAGCAGGGGGAACAGAAGTAGGGCTTCACCCTGTAAGGAGGGCCGCGTGGGGGTGATCCTGAGAGCTTGGCCTAAAAACCTGTAGCCCCAGAGCTGGGAGCAAGGGCTGGAGGAGGAGACGGAGAGAGGTGCTGCTGCCAGGACCCAGGTGGCGGGGCCGGGGGCCAGGCGTGAGGACAGCTCCGGGGCCCGCAGGAGTCGGGGATAAAGCCACGGAGGAGCTTTCCTTCCGCCCTGAGGGATCCAACATAATTCCTCTCTGTCCCTCTCATACCAACCCCCCAGACACCCTCAGACATGTGCACACACACTCCTCCTCCACACACACACACATTCTCACTCATATGCATTCTCACACTCATCCACACACCCACACTCATCCACACACTCATAACACACCCTCACGCATATATTCACACACACTGACATGCTCCCACACCCACAGCACACACACGCTCACGCTCACACACTCACTGACACATGCACACACTAGCACACACTAGAACACACTCACTGACACTCACTAGCACACACGCTCACTGGCACACAGTAGCACACACACATATCCACTCTCATATTCACACTCATAGCACACCCTCATGCATATATTCACACGCACTGACACACTCATGCACCCACAGAACACACACGCTCACACTCACACTTGCTGACACACACACTAGCACACACACACACTCACGGGCACACTCACATTAGCACACACACCTATCCACTCTCATATTCACACTCATAGCACACCCTCATGCCCATATATTCACACACACTGACACACTCATACACCCACAGCACACACGCTTGCACTGACACACTCGCTGACACACATACACTAGCACACACACTCACTAGCACACACTCGCTGACACACACTAGCGCACACACATCCACTCTCATAGCACACCCTCACACATATATTCACACACACTGACACACTCATACACTCACACACATGCTCACACACACTCGCTGA
>NW_016808328.1:87779-89254 GCF_001698545.2 Rhinopithecus bieti | reverse complement strand
TTTTTTTTTTTTTTTTTTTTGAGACGGAGTCTCACTCGGTCGCCCAGGCTGGACTATGGTGATGCGATCTCGGCTCACTGTAATCTCTGTTTCCAAGGTTCAAGTGATTCTCCTGCCTCAGCCTCCTGAGTAGCTGGGATTACAGGCGTCCACCACCATGCCCGGGTAATTTTTGTATTTTTTAGTAGAGATGGGGTTTCAGCATGTCGGCCAGGCTGGTCTCAAACTCCTCACCTCAAGTGATCCACCCGCCTCGGCCTCCCAAAGTGCTGGGATCACAGGTGTGAGCCACCGCACCAGGCCAACACTGTCATTTAGTCACACGCACTGACACATTCTTACAGTCGTATAATCACACATTCTCACTCATATGCACACTCTCGGGCTAACACACAGTCATATTCATTCACCCACTCTCGTAACATTCTCACGCACATATTCACACTCTCTCCACACTCACACTGACACCCACGGCACACACCTCCATGCTCACACACACACCCTCACACCCACAATCAGGTATGCACTCTCCACACACACTGACACACTCACACTCAGGCACCCACGGCACACACCCCCATGCTCACACACACTCCCACCCACACCCTTGCACCCACAATCATGTCTACACTCTCCACACTCACATTCACAGACACACACACACACTCCAAAATCTTTCCACCAAGACATCCTGGGCACACCCCCACAGCTACGCCAGCTACGCCCCAAACTCCCCCCTCCCGGGTCTAATCTGGCTCAGGGAACTGGCTTTCCTGTGGCTCAGACTCAGCCCTGCTGGGGTAGCGCTGAACCCTGATTTGACATTTCAGTCACCGCCTGCGTCAGATCTGGCCCGGGAACAAAGGGATGTCAACAGGGAATGGAGCTGCGCCATCAGCCAGGGCCCCATCCCTGCGTGTCCACAGATGCCTTCCCTGGGGCTGCGGCAGCCACGTGACAGCTCAGGCTGCTGCGGTCAGTGAGAAACGCAGGAGCCACGGGCCTGCTCCTTCTTGCACAGGGGGAAACACCAAGGCCACTTGGCAAATGCCACGTCAGCTCTACACAAATGCCAGCGTCATGAGACGGTGTAAGGTCATGCCTAGTCGGACTCTAGAGAAACAGCACCACCAAAACTTCCGTTCCGCAGAAAGAGACACCAAAACTTGGCTGTGTTCTGGTGCCCTGCCAGCTGCCTGTCCTTGCTCAGCTCCAGAGCAGGTACTGCTGCAGCCTCCGCACCTGGCCAAGGAGCTGAGGGAAGAACGAAGTCTCAGAGCTCAGCTGCATCCTCCCATCCCCTCCTGGCAGCACCCCCTCCCATCTCCTCCTGGCAGCACCCCCTCCCATCTCCTCCTGGCAGCACCCCCTCCCATCCCCTCCTGGCAGCACCCCCTCCCATCCCCTCCTGGCAGCACCCCCTCCCATCTCCTCCTGGCAGCACCCCCTCCCATCTCCTCCTGGCAGCACCCCCT
>NW_016808328.1:77627-86443 GCF_001698545.2 Rhinopithecus bieti | reverse complement strand
CCATCCCATCCTGACAGCACCCCCTCCCATCCCCTCCTGGCAGCACCCCCTCCCATCCCATCCTGGAAGCACCCCCCAGTGCAGGGACTGGGACCGCTCCCGCTTTGCAGATAAGGAAACTGAGACTCAGCGAGGTGGGGTCAGTTGTCCAGTAATCAGCCTGCAGGTGGTAAAGCCCAGAGCTGGGCACGGGCCAGCCCAGGCCAGTGCCCGAGCTGCTCAACACCATGCCTATGGATGAGAGAGTAGACACTCAATTAATATTTGTGGGATGAATTTTTTTAAGTTTCCTGGGTGATTCAGAAGAAATTTCCATCCCAGATGGTAAATGGTCCCACCCAAGCTCCCAGTGGACACTGGACTTTCCCACAAAAATGGAGCCCATCCACCCCACCCCGTCCTGATTCCTGATCAAACAGCAAACATGCAATACTGGCTTCCTCTACGCCAGGCAGGGTCCTGGACGCTTTCTGTGACAGAACTCACCGAATCCTCCATTCCAGCCCTGTAGTGTAAGAATTGTTATTATCCCCATTTGACAGATGAGGAAACTGAGGCATGGCACAATTAGGTAGCACAGCCAACAGGAGGCAGGGCTGGGCTTTAGAGCCAGGCAGGGCAGCTCCGCCCTCCACCCTGGGTGGTGACCCCTGGCACTGCCCCCTGGCACATCCCTGAGGCTGCCAGCGGCCAGGGCAGCAGCATTGTTGAGCAGTGTGATTTTTATCTTGACAAGTGGCCCTTTCACAATTGCTATTTCCCCTCCACAGCCCAGGGCGGAAATGAGAAGGGGAGAGAGAGAAAGAGGGGGCAGCGGAAACTGATGGATGTGCCGGGCAGGATCACACCTTGAAACCAAAAATCCATTCTCTTTTGTCTACATAAACAATGCATGCAAGCAGTGGGCCGGAAGCAAAGGCACACCCCAGCCACCCCCAACCAGAGCTTGGCACACCTCTGGTGCCCATGCGGCCACCCTCCTTTCTAGGGACTGTGGGGGCAGGGGAGGGGCAGGTGCACACAGGTTCTAAGCAGATGGTAACGTCAGGGAGGCGTGGAGCAGGTAGCGTGACAGCCCAGAGGACAGGCCTCAGGGAAGACGCCCAAGCGGCCCAGAAGGACAGGCTGGGAGACACCTTTCAAATCACCAGGCCACAGCCCTCCCACCTGCAAACAACCAGGAAAGAGTATCAGGAAAAACCTTTCCTATGCAGCCTAAAGTCACCAAGAAACCCAGCCTGCCCCTCCCAGGCTACAAGACTCAGGGAACCTGGGGACCTGGAGGTGTGGGGACCAACATCCAGGTCAATTTGACATTGAAGCCTTGTCTGTGCTCCTCCTACATGCAATGCCTAAGGAACACGGAGGTCTTTAAGTGCTCCCAGAAATGAGCTAGATAGCTGGGCACGGTGGCTCACACCTGCAATCCCAGCACTTTGGGAGGCCAAGGCGGGTGGATCACTTGAGGCCAGGAGTTCGAGACCAACCTGGCCAACATGACAAAGCCCCATCTCTATAGATATTACAAAAATTAACTAAGCATAGTTGGGGGAGCCTATACTCCCAGCTTACTCAGGAGGCTGAGGCAGGAGAATCGCTTGAACCCGGAGGTGGAGGTTGAGGTGAGCCGAGATCACATTACTGCACTCGAACCTGGGCAACAGAGCGAGACTCCATCTCAAAAAAAAAAGAAAAAGAAAAAAAGAGCTAGACACACACATTAAGTCTGACACCAGGCAGGCCGTCTCACCAAAAGGACTGGTAGGTAGTGTCTGATGAGCTGGCACAATGATGATAACATAAATAGAAAGTTCACATTTATCAACCATTTGCTACGGGCCAGGCACTTACATGGGTTATCGCATGTAATCCTACAACAACCCTACGATGATGTAGGCACTTCTGTAAAAACCTGCCTTTTACAGATGAGAGAATGAGGCCCAGGGTGGTTAAGAGATGTGTCCAAGAGCACACAGCAGTGAGTGACGGAGCAGGAAGCTGAACCAGGCAGCCTAGCTCCAGAGGATGAATGAGAGCCAGCAGGGACGGGAATTTGGAGGGCTGGTGGTGGGGACCAACCAGGGCACGGAGCAGTTGGAATCTGGATGGAGAGGCGGTGCCCCTGCCCCGGCCCTGAGACCTGCCATTTAGGAACCCTAAGGATCCATGTCTCTGCTAATACAACCAAGCCAGAGGTTGTTCTAAGTGGGCAAAGCCACCCCAGGCCGGGGTGGGTTGGCGGGGGTGGGGGTGGAGGCAGCCTGGGAATGGAATATCTGGGAAGAGCTGTTGGGCAGTGAGGACTCACTGCACCCCACTGGGTAGCCTGGGAGTCAGGATCCCAGCTCAGCCCCCTGCCTGCGTATTGAGGGCAGGAAAACAGAGCATAGAACGCTCCTAGCCCAATGCCTGGGTAAACAGCAGCGGCCACCAGTCCCATTAAGGGACCACATGCTATCTCCCATGCTGACTAATCTTTGCTGTCTTTGAGTCACCAGTGTGGCCATCGTTTGCTGTGTTGGGCACTCTGCATCTTCTAATGCCTGCGCTGGTAACCTGTGGCTCCCCCAAAACTATGGCTGGGCCCATAAATCCTCACCCGGCACCTCCAAGATGTCAGCCAACCCCTGGGACACCCTGCTGAATTTACGAGCTCCAAAGTCCAGATTTGCTCTGATGAGGGAAGCAAAGGATCATGTTGCCCATCAGGGACCTGGTGCTCAGAAGCCATAAACCACACTGGTGACAGCACCATGACAGGTCGAGGGCCCTCAGCGGGTCATTTGCACGCTGGTTAATGGCCATGATGATGAGGCAGTAGCTGCTTGAGAACCCCTTGTGGGCCACTAATGAAGCTTTAAATCTGTCACGGGAGGTTAAGGGAGGAGGTTCCTATTTTATCGTCTTTTTGGGGTGCTTAATCCCAGCGCTGGTCTTTTTTCCCTCTTAACTCCTTTTTGTTTGTCCTACCTTGGGAGGCGCAATCTCGTCACGGCCCTCTGAACACACACGATGAATTCTAACTTGAGGGCACTGGGGAGTGACAGCCACTGCATTTCCCAATCTTCTTTATTGTCTTTGGAACAATAGTCTGCTGTGTTCCAAAGCACACAGGCTCATCTCAGATGGGGCAAAACAGAAGGAATGGGGAAGTCTGCGGGGAGCAGCGGCTGAGGGGGCAGAGGAGAGAAGGCCGCCTTGGGGCAGTGCCCACCTGGAAGCAACGATGGGCAAGTCAGGGGTGCTCATGTCCCCACTGGTCGTGCCAGTCTTAGCATGGCCTCAGCCACCACTCCCTTGACTCCTCTCTCCCTGGACCCAAACCTCAAGCCCACAGGACTAAATAGCCATTGGAGAAAAGTGCTGGGACTAACTTTCTTGCCTTGTCCTGGGGCAAAAACTATCAGAGTCTTAACCAAGGAAATTACCAACAGCTAGTATTCTTACTTGATCTAAGACTCTGTGGGTGTGGGTGTGGATGTGGGTATGTGAGAGAGGAAGAAACAGAGCTAGACACAAAGAGAGAAGCAGAACTGAGGGCAAAAGAGGGGTATAAGAGGAACTATTTGTTGGCACAGGAAAGAAAGAGCTAGCATCGCTTGGCAGGCTGTGAATACCCTTTAATTAAGTAATAAATTTGTAACCAGGGAAATAAGCATCAGTAGGGAAATACTCGGTTTAATTACCCATTCATCTGTTTGGCTCTGCCAGGGCGCTGCTGGGCCACTGTTGCCAAGACACACCAGCTCGTGGGCACTCAGGACTGAGGCTGCCCAAGCACACATTCCAGTTTGGTTCCAGCTCCTTCCGTGCTGACAGAGAGAAAGAGAAACAGAGGCTGATCGAAACAGGAGCAGAGAGACAGCAATGGCCCAGAGGAGCAGCTATAATTCCATCAAAGGGCTCTGGGGACCCTGAAAACCACCAGACACAACCAGAGTGGTTTGTCACCAGAGCCCCAGTAGAATTGACTCAGAAGGCATTGTTGCAGATTTTTCCAACATGAAGCCAAAATACAGAGGCTGAGTGTATTCCAAATGCTGCTCTCAGAGCCACGCGTTACTGCGAAGGAGCAAACCCGGGAGGGCTGATCGCACGTTCACCTCCTGTAGCCATTGCAGTGAGCAGTGTAGCCAGCCACACACTGTCTGCGCCTCCACCAGGGACTCAGAGCCCCACAGAGGGCGAGGCAGGGTCCGGGGAGACAGCCTAGAAACCAGGAACAAAGATCCTTTGGGATTTTATTTCTGCATCCAGGGCAGAGCTGAAAGACTGGAGGCTCTGGGCCTAATTACAGAGCTTGGGGTCCTGGGTCAGTGCCATGGAAGCCACTCACAAGGCCCTCCCAAGGGGCCGTGCAGAAGGAGAAGCTGGGAGGAGCTGAGAGGAAGGGAAGATCCCCCTGAGCAACGTGAGACTAAGGCTCATCAGACCTACACTGTCTTGTAGGTTTCTGGGGTCTGTGGCTTTGGGTTCTGCAGCATTTCTAGAATCCAGGAGAAGAGAAAAGGGAGGAGGCTGTGGGAGACCAGAGAGGGTCCTTTGCATCTCTAAGGTGCCCAGGGGTGACAGAGGAGCTGCTCCCTGACCTCCACCAGGGATCCCAAGCCTCAGTCCCTTGTTTCCAGGGCTTTCTCCCCGCATGGAGGATGGAGGGAGGTGTGCTTAATGGGGTGGACCAAACCTTGCTTGCTTTAGCCTCTGATTGCTAAAATCCACTCCTATAAAGAGCTCTCATCCAGCAGGCTCCTTGTGATGTGTCAAGAGTAAACGAATCTGAAACAGCAAAGGAGATCGCCTTCCAAATAGTCTTGTCTTTAAAAATTAAGGCAAAGAAAGCATTTGCCGAAGGACATTTCCAGTTTGGCCAAATCCAGGTCTTTGGAAAAATATCTTAAGACCTTTCACCAATCCCAGAGCAAAGCCAGCAGGGCCCCGCTCTGGTCATTACGAGTTATGTGCAGCTTGTTTCTTGCTGGAAGAAAGAAACATTGTCTTCTATCTGCAGGCTGAGCTCTTCTGAGCCAGCTTGATTTCTGCAACTGTTATGCACCACTCTTCGCCTTTACAACCTGACAGGCATTTGGAGACAGTGCTGGCAGGCAGCAGGAATGTGAGGGCCCCCACTCCAGTCCGAGCCCTCAAGGACCCTGGCCCAGTCTCTTTGGCCCAGACATCCACCACAGTGCCCAGGGACAGCGTGCTCACAGGACGACATGAGTCGACATTCGCCCAAGCTGGGCATGGCCAGGCTGGCAAAGGGTTGCCTATCTGGGCCAGGTCTGTAGGGGAGAAGCATCTACGGGAGAAGACCAAATATCATGTGGTATCCAAGCTCTGACAGGCAGGGAGTCAGGGCAGATGGCAGGGGCACTGGGAGAGGATATGCGGGCTCCTGGGGCCTCTGAGAAGAGCCTTAATGAGCAGGCAGGGCTGAGAGGAAGTGTGACTTGGTGGACGAGCAATGGGGCTTTGACAGCCGATAGGGCTGGATTCAAATCCCCACCTTGCCACTCACAGCAGCGTGGTGTGGAACCCGTAGTGTAAACCTCTGGGCCTTTGCTCCCTTGTCTGGACAGCAAGGACAACCACAGTACCCAGTCATAGGGCTCTCACGCGCCGAAAATGAGCTCCTGTGTGTGACGTTTTCTCTGTGTGAGTGGAGTGGCTCTTGGGGCCCCCGCTTGGTATGTGTTTGTTTGTCTGTTTGCTTTTGGAGACAGGGTCTCACTCTGTCGTCCAGGCCGAGGCTGGAGTGCAGTGACGTGATCATGGCTCACTGCAGCCTCAACCTCCCAGGCTCAAGTGATCCTCCCACCTCAGCCTCCCAAGTAGCTAGAACTACAGGCATGCACCACCACGCCCGGCTAATTTTTTTGCTTTTTATAGAGATGAGATCTCACTATGTTGCCCAGGTTGGTCTCAAAATCCCAGCCTCAAGCCATCCTCCTGCCTTCTCCTCCCAAAGTACGGGGGTTATAGGTATGAGCCACCATGTCTGACCCCTCTCCATCTTTTCTACATTTCCTGATCCTCCCACCCCATCATATTTAGTCCCTCCTCTGTTACAATTGTTTCTGGACTTGCCACTCCCCTGAGCTTCATTCCATCCCACACAGGCCTGCCCGTCCAGTAGACCCCACTGCAGCTCCTCTGGCAGTCAAGGCCATCAGCTTCCATGTTCACCCCTTCACCCACAGTGCTGGAGGTCACCTGTTGGGAATGGGCTCTCTGGAGCCCTCCAAGCGATCCTGTAAACAGGTAAACAATTCCCGGGAATGTGTCCTCGCCTCCCCCTCGGTAATGTGATCCTAAAGGCCTGTCCCACGCCTTTGTTCTCCAACAGCGTGGCCAATTGAGAAATGGGGAGGACTTGAGGCCAAGGAAGGATCTAATTACCAACACCTTATGCTCATAAGGCACGACCCGACGTCACCTTCCACACCTCCTGCAAAAAATGAGAGTTGGAGGGGGGTGTTGAGACCCAGGGGATATCTTTCTATATGGTTTGGATGTTTGTTTGTTCACCCCAAATCTCATGCTGAAATGTGATTCCTAACGTCAGGGGTGGGGCCTGGTGGGAGATGACTGGACCACAGGGGCAGATCCTTCATGAATGGGTTATCGACATCCCCTTGGTGGTAAGTGAGTTCTTGCTCCATGAGTTCACATGAGTTCCGGTTGTTTAAAAGTCTGGAACCGCCCCCCCCTCACTCTTTTGCTCCCACTCTCATGCCTGCTCCCCCTTCATCTTCCACCATGATTGTAAGCTTCCTGAAGTCCTCACCAGAAGCTGAGCAGATGTTGGCACCGTGCTTCTTATATAGCCTGCAGAACCGTGAGCCAATTAAACCTCTCTTTATAAATGACCCAGCCTCAAGTATTCATTTACAGTGATGCAAAAACAGCTGGCGGTGGCTGACGCCTGTAATCCTAGCACTTTGAAGGGTCAAGGTGGACAGATTGCCTGAGCCACAGTTCGAGACCAGCTTGGGCAACACTGCAAAACCCCGTCTCTACTAAAATACAAAAAAAAAAAAAATAGCTGGGCATGGTGGCGGGCATGTGTAATCTCAGTTACTCAGGAGGCTGAGGCAGGAGAATCGCTTGAACCTGGGAGGCAGAGGTTGCAGTGAGCTAAGATCACACCATGACACTCCAGCCTGAGCGACACAGCAAGAGTCTGTCTCAAAACACACACACACACACACACACACACACAGCCTAGCCCACCTTTCCCCAAGAGCACCCACACACACTTTTGTTATTACTTCTGCCTTGTGCACCTGTCAACACTTCCCAAAACAACAAACATAGAGCGCTGGGGACTAAAACATCAACGTGCCCCAGCACATTTATTTCCAGATGCCCTAGTGTGACTCTGCTCACAAAACGGACCTTTTTTCAGCTGCCAAAGCGAGTCTCGGGGTGGGATCATGAGCCCACTCCTAGGCAGAGTAATGTGTTCCTCTACAGGTCAACACTGAGAGTTAAAAACTAGCCCTGGATCTAACAAATTGTGCTGAAGATGCAGTTTGTTTTTTTGTCTCGTTTCCTTCCCATGGCCCGACAATGGCAAGCTGCAGGTACGTCTGTTCTGAAGAGCAGCCTCCCGCCCTTGGTCACTCTGCCCCGTGTCTCTCAGATGTTTAGTCCCATGGACTGGGACTGCTACACTTGGGCCAAGGCTTCTGGCTCTTCTCACTGAAGGCGTCAATTAAACTTAATGGACTAAATAGAGAACCATTTCTATATGATTAATTCATTAGGGTCCTACTTGGAAGGATAATAATATAATAACGTAAGTAAGACTGCAAGGACTAGCTACCAGTCTATAAAAAGAACACCAAGAATAGCACAATTAGGAAGACATTCAAGACGGAGGAAGCTTGGAGCAGTGGACTCAGCTCTGACTAATGCCAAGATTGGTTCATGGGGTTCAAATTCAGGGTCCAGCTGGCCTGCCTTAGAAAGTTACCTGACTTTTTTTTTTTTTTTTTTAGACAGAGTTTTGCTCTTACTGCCCGGGCTGGAGTGCAATGACTCGATCTCGGCTCACCGCATCCTCCGCCTCCCAGGTTCAAGTGATTCTCCTGCTTCAGCCTCACAAGTAGCTGGGATTACAGGCATGTGCCACCACACCCAGCTGATTTTGTATTCTTAGTAGAGATGGGTTTCCTCCATGTTGGTCAGGCTGGTCTTGAACTCCCGACCTCAGGCATCCACCCGCCTCAGCCTCCCAAAGTTCTGGGATTACAGGCGTGAGCCACTGTGCCTGACCGAGAATTACCTAATTTCTCTGAGCTGTTGCCTTCTTCTGAAAGACAGAAGAATTGATGTGTATTTGTCAGAGTGTTGTGGAAATTCGATAAATGCAATATATGAAAATTACCCAGCACAAAATAGGCTCAAAACACCTGGAAAATATTGCTTAAGAAATTCCAGACGGGGCGCAGTAGCTCACACCTGCAATCCCAGCACTTTGGGAGGCTAAGGCGGGCGGATCACCTGATGTCAGAAGTTTGAGACCAGCCTTACTAACAAGGCAAAACCCTGCCTCTACTAAAAGTACAGAAATGGTGATGCATACCTGTAGTCCCAGCTACTGAGGAGGCTGAGGCAGGATAATCTCTCGAACCCAGGAGGGAGAGGTTGCAGTGAGCCAAGATCACATCACTGCACTCCAGCCTGGGCAACAGAGTGAGACTCTGTCTTTAAAACAAAGAAAAAAAGAAAGAAAGAAAGAAAGAAAGAAAGAAAGAAAGAAAGAAAGAAAGAAAGAAAGAAAGAAAGAAAGAAAGAAAGAAAGAAAGAAT
>NW_016808328.1:38530-75039 GCF_001698545.2 Rhinopithecus bieti | reverse complement strand
AGAAAGAAAGAAAGAAAGAAAGAAAGAAAGAAAGAAAGAAAGAAAGAAAGAAAGAAAGAAAGAAAGAAAAAAAGAAATTCCAGTGCAGTAGCTGGTACTAAAGATGGAAATAAATGCAAAGAGGTTTTTCTAATGTGGTCCATTCTGTTTTATTGGCAAATGTCTTCTTTTCCTCTGCACTTTTAATCTGCACACTCACAAGTCCTTTGAAAGAAAGTGCATGAAAATTTAAAACAGATGTAAATTAAAATCCCAACAGGAATCATCTTCATTGATTACAGATGGATAAATAGTTGTTATTTACAGGTGAGTCAAGGTGATCCTAATTGGTGGGTCTGCTGGTTGGTATTTGATTTGTGGGTATTGGCATATCATTTGAAAGCATCTCGATGCCTCCTCTCTATGCCTTACCCAAGCCTCTTATCTCCTCCATACTGCTCCTACTCTCTCCCCCCCACTTCCAAAAACACTCTTGGCCACTTCATTACTCAATGTCTCCCACCTTGGGTCCCTCACCTGTCCTGGAGCTAATGACCCAATTCCTCAAGGCTTTGCTAAATAACCTCTTCATCTATCTAACCCTTTTTCCGTAAAGGGCCAGATAGTAAATATTTTAGGCCATCTGTCAACTCTGCCACTGTAAGCTGAAAGTAGCTACAGACAATATGCAAATAAGTGTGGCTGTGTTCCAATAAAACTTTATTTACAGGCCAGACTTGGTGGCTCACGCCTGTAATTCCAGCACTTTGGGAGGCTGAGGCGGGCAAATCACGAGGTCAAAAGATCGAAACCATCCTGACCAACATGGTGAAACCCTGTCTCTACTAAAAATACAAAAATTATCTGGTTGTGGTGGCGTGAACCTGTAGTCCCAACTACACAAAAGACTAAGGCAGGAGAATCACTTGAACTTGGGAGGTGGAGGTTGCAGTGAGCCAAGATTGCACCACTGCACTCCATCCTGGGCAACAGAGCAAGACTCTGTCAAGAAAAAAAAAAAAAAAAATTAGCCAGGCTTGGTGGTGCACGCCTGTAATCCCAGCTACTCAGGAGGCTGAGGCAGAAGAATTACTTGAACAATAGAGGCAAAGGTTGCAGTGAGCTGAGATCACGCCAGTGCACTCCTGCCTGGGCGACAGAGTGAGACCTTGTCTCAAAAAAAAAAAAAAATACAGATTACTGGGCCCCACTCCCAGAGCTTCTGATTCAGTAGGTCTGGGTGGAGGCCAGAGAATTCACATTTTTAACAAATTCCTGGGTGCTGCTGTTCCAAGGACCACACCATGGGAACCACTGGCTGCATGTTTAAAAAAAAAAAAACAAAACAAAACAAACAAACAAAAAAAAAACTAAAAGTATACTGCCACCTAGTGGATAGTTCCTAGAAGTACCCTATGCCAAATACCGCTTTGATTTTAGAATATACAAAACATTGCATTATCTTTTGTCATGGAGAAGAATCAAATCCACAAGGCCAATTTGTCATTCACACACTTGGGATTCCATAACCACATTCCAAGCTTCTTTCAAGAAATGAGGTGTCACATTATTTACAATAACATGGCAGTGATTTTAAATCAAGTTAAACCAGAAACAGATTATTTTCCACTAGGGGAAAAACACTTTAAATAATCTAAATAGAATAAAACTGCTGCTGGCTCTGTTGTCTGGCCACTTTCCCATTGCCAGACGCACATACCTCTCCTGAGAAGCAAAATCCACACCGGGTCCCAGCTGAGGCAGCTGATGAAATTCAGCAGGAGATGGGTCCAAATCAGCTCGTGTCAGACCCCAGAGTCTGTGATCTCTGGACACACAGAACTGTATCAGTGGTGAAGGATACCATTAATAGGCAACTGTGAAATATTCGCTACGCATAGTGGAAACCAATGAAAGCCTCCTCTTAAAGCGGAGAGCTCCTGCCCACCTCTGGTTTTCGTTTCTCACATCACATTTACATGAACCCAAATTTGTCACTGGTTTCCACCATACATTCAAAATTTCCACAAAAGCACTTCTATTTTCCTCCATGAAAACTGCATTCTGACATGCCAGAAGTGAAATTACCCACTCCTACCTATCCGTCCCAGCAAAAGACCTGGGTCTCTAACTCTACCTCTTACAAAGTAAAAGGGTGTTACAGTCACCAATTGCAGATGACTTGGGAGTCCATGCTTAGCAAGCGCAGGATTTTTGTCAGCATGGAGACACACATTAGAGCCATGCTACAAAAGATGGCCTGGTACCAGGAGAACGGAAATGACAGGGACCGGAATTGTTTTTGAGGCCAAAAATTTATATTTGATCTCCAGATGTGATGCAGCTGACAGCTAATTAGTTTGACTTAGATCTACACAAATCCAGCCCCCCTTTCTTCCACACATGCTGTGGGCATGCTGGTGTGAAAATGTGTCTGCCTGAGTTCAAGCTTTGATTGAGAATTCTCTGGAATGAACACACTTGGAATCCCTGAGAACACTGAAGCCCCGGCACGTGGGACATCGGGTGAGATGCTCTTTCTCCTTTCAGCTTGACTCAAGAGCAGGTCATGAAGTGGCATTCTTTATTCAAGTGACTGATTCTATCCTAACAAGGCTGGTGTAAACTGCTCAGCTTCATGTTTCAGTGTGCGAGACCACCATTAACTGCAAACCTCAGCGGTCTAGAGCTACTGGATGTGAATTCTGCGGCCACTAATGAAAAAGCAATTGTGGTACATTAGCTGCGGAGCTGTTTGTGAACAATGAGAAAGACACGGAGCAGGACGGGGCCCCCCCGGCAGGACACACTGAGGCAGACACAGGTCCTGCTTGTCCAGCTGCCATTCCTCCCTGCTTCCTTGCTGGTTAGGATGTTATCGCTATCGAGGACAGCAGAAGTACCAAGACCTTAGCTACCCCAGAGGATCCGAGCTAACACTTGTGGCGCCTTACTATGTGCGAGTCAATTTTAGAAGCACTTTTTTTTTTTTTTTTTTTTTTGAGATGGGGTCTCGCTCTGTGACCCAGGCTGGAATGCAGTGGCACAATCTCGGCTCACTGCAACCTCTGCCCCCTGGGTTCAAGCAATTCTCCTGCTTCAGCCTCTCAAGTAGCTGGGATTACAGGTGCCCGCCACCATGTCTGACTAATTTTTGTATTTTTAGTAGAGACGGGGTTTCACCGTGTTGGTCAGGCTGGTCTCGAACTCCTGACCTCAGGTGATCTACCCACCTTGGCCTCCCAAAGTGCTGGGATTACAGGCATAAGCCGCCGTGCCGGGCCTAGAAGCACGTATTAATATAATCATCACAACAACCCCAAGAGGTAGTACCATAACTACCCTCATTTTACAGATGAGGAACCCGAGGCTCAGAGACATAAACAAATTGCTCGAGGACAAATAGCTAGCAGGGGGAGAAGCTGGGATTTGATCCTAGAAGTTCAACTCTATAGCCCACGCTCTTAACCACTACAGCATATAAGTTCATAAATTGTGCTTGGACTAAGCTATTCATGGCAATCCCAAATCCTGTTGAGTGGTCTCGGGAAAGGCAGGATGTTTGGCCTTCAGTCCCCAGTAGGGGAATTATACCTGTACCCCTTATCATGTCTTCATGGAAGACTAAGTGGATTTCCTGCCCCTTTGACTTTGGGCTTAGCCATATGACTTGCTCCAGCCAATGGGACATTTCATAATGTCAAGTGGGGGGTTGAAATGTGCTTGTGGCCAGGTGTGGTGGCTCACGCCTGTAATCCCAGAACTTTGCGAGGCTGAGGTGGGTGGATCACTTGAGGTCAGGAGTTCAAGACTAGCCAGGCCAACATGATGAAGCCCCGTCTCTGCCAAAAAATATAAAAAATTAGCCAAGTGTGCTGGTGCGTGCCTGTAATCCCAGCTACTTGGGAGGCTGAGGCAGGAGAATCGCTTGAACCCGGGAGGCGGAGGTTGCAGTGAGCCAAGATTGTGCCACTATACTCCAGCCTGGGGAACAGAGTGAGACTCTGTCTCAAAAAATAAAGAAATGTGTTTGTGCCATTGGTGTACCCTCCTTGTGCTAATGGGCCCCAGAATGAGACCCATGGAGCCCACCCAAAACGGACCTGAAGCCTAGAGCCACACGCAACTGAGCCCAGCCTGAATCAGCAAACCCCAGCCAACCCACTGGGTGTTTACTGCACATCAGCGTATGGCTGATACAGTTCATGATCCTGTTCTAGTCAATGACACCAGGAAAGATTTCCAGAATAAGCAGAGCTGCCAGAGAAACATTTATACCCCTACCCTTCTGCTCCCTACTGGGCACTGCTATGAGGACATAATGATTAGTGCTGGGTCACCATCTGGTGACCACAGGCAACCAGGACAAAGGCAACAGGCCAATAGGCTGAGGATCCCCAAGCAGAAAAGACTGAGCCTAGGGCCGTGATGATCCTGTCCAGCCACTGAGCAATCACCCACCTCTATATTTTTGTGAGAAAAACAGTCTCCTCTGTTTTCAAGCCTTTGTTATTGAGATTTCTTCTGCTCACAGCCAAAGTCATTCCTTACTACTGTTGACTTTCCCAGATATGGCAAAATTTTTTACAGATGCTAGATCTTTGTATCTCCCTCTTTTTCCTTTAGATTGGCTGGTTCCCTCACACCTTAGAATAGCAGGAAGGGGCCGGGCGCAGTGGCTCAAGCCTGTAATCCCAGCACTTTGGGAGGCGAACGGGCGGATCACGAGGTTCAGGAGTCCAGACCATCCTGGCTAATACGGTGAACCCAGTCTCTTACTAAAAAATACAAAAAATAGCCCGGCGCGTGGGGGACGCCTGTAGTCCCAGCTATCCGGAGGCTGAGCAATGGAAATGGCGGGAACCCGGGAGGCGGAGCTTGCAGTGAGCTGAGATCCGACCACTGCACTCCAGCCCTGGGTGACAGAGCGAGACTCCGTCTCCAAAAAAAAAAAAAAAAAAAAAAAAAAAAAAAAAAGATAGCAGGAAGGAAGTCACAAACTCTTGCTAGTATCATTCAATCAATACCTGCTGCCACTTGCCCCAGAGGGAGCAATTTAGAGTTGCCCATGTGAGAAGCTGCATCCCCCCCAACCTAAAAACATCAACCCTTGAATTCAGAGCTACTGCATTTCTACTTGAAGCTCAAGCTCAAGTTCTGTTTTCTCTGCTCATCTGGATCCACTCCAGCCACACTGACCTCCTTGCTGCTTCTCAAACACACCAGCCACATTCCTGTACCTAGTTCTATGTTTTCGTTTTGCCATAGCATTTAAAACCTTCGGGCATAGTATATCATTTACTTATTCACCATGTTTCTTTTTTATTTGTCTGTCTCCCGGTGCTAGAACATCAGCCAAAGACAGGAATCTTTGTTCTGTTCATTGATATAGCCCAGGTTCTAAACCACTTCCTAGCATATAATGGGTGCTCAATGTAGCTTGTTAAATGAATAATTTAATCGATTTATTGATCTTTCTCTGCATGGGCAATCACACATGTCTCTTGGGAATCTGTTTTGGCTGCTTTGTCTTTGTCTTCTCAAGGGGCCCCCTAGAAATCATACCCAAGTGAATTCTGCAAAGACCACACAGCCTACATATCAAGCAGACCTTCCAAACTCAGTGGAAGTCTTTTCACAGTATGAAACCATAGCAGTTTTATTGAGACATAATTCACTTACTTTAAAACTTATGCTTCTAGGGGCTGGGCACAGTGGCTCACATCTGTAATCCCAGCACTTTGAGGCCAAGGCAAGCAGATCACAAGGTCAGGAGATCGAGACCATCCTGGCTAACACAATGAAACCTCGTCTCTACTAAAAATATAAAAAAATTAGTCGGTCGTGGTGGCGGGCACCTGTATTCCCAGCTACTCGGGAGGCTGAGGCAGGAGAATGGTGTGAACACAGGAGGCAGAGCTTGCAGTGAGCCGAGATCGCGCCACTGCACTCCAGCCTGGGCGACAGAGCAAGACTCCATTTCAAAAAAAAAAAAAACTCACCCTTCTAGAAAGCACAGTTCAGTGGTTTTTATATATTCACAGGGTTGTTCAACCATCACCACAATATAATTCTAGAACATTTTCATTACCCCAAAAGGAAACCCCATGCCCATAAGAGGTCACTACCCCACTTCACCCAACCCCTGGCAACCACTAATGGACTTGTTGTCTTTTATGGATTTGCCTATTTTGGACATTTCATACAAATTGAATCTTACGGTTTGGAGTCTTTTGTGTCTGACTTCTTTCACTTATTAAAATGTTTTAAAAGTTCATGCATGTTGTAGCATGAGTCAGTACCTCATTCCGTTTGTTTGTTTGTTTGTTTAGTTGGTTGGTTGGTTGGTTGGTTGTTTTGAGACGGAGTTTCACTCTTGTTGCCCAGGCTGGAGTGCAATGGCGCAATCTCAGCTCACTGCAACCTTCACTTCCTGGATTCAAGCGATTCTCCTGCCTCAGCCTTCCGAGTAGCTGGGATTACAGGCATGCGCCACCATGCCTGGCTAATTTTGTATTTTCAGTAGTTTCTCCATGTTGGTCAGGCTGTTCTCTAACTGCTGATCTCAGGTGATCCACCCGCCTCAGCCTCCAAAAGTGCTACGATTACAGGCGTCAGCCACCGTGCCCAGCCAGTACCTCATTCTTTTTTATGGCTAAATAATATTCTGTGACCCTGGTCACCAAAATCTGTGGAGATTTCTCCCCACCAACCACCAATCAATTCTGTGGCCACGCCAGCTGGATGTCCTAGAATGTAACCCAGTTCTGACAGTATCTACCTGGAGACAGCATCAGATCCCACAAGTACGGGCTCAATCCCACAAGACTGTCCCCACTTCACATACCAATTGCAAGTAATAGGTTGTCACCTACACTTCTGACCAACTGGCTATAAATTGGAGTTCCTACTACCCCCTCCCTGGGTTCAATTTCATTTGCCAGGACAGGTCACAGAACTCAGGGGAACACATTTGCCAGTTTATTATAACGGCTGTGACAAAGGATAGAGATTAATGGCCAAATGGGCAAGGTAATGAAAGGGGCACAGAGTTGCCACGCCCTCTCTCGGGCGCCACCCTCCAGGAACCTCCATGTGTTCAGCTGTTGGGAAGCTCTCTGAACCCTGTCCTTCTGGGATTTTATGAAGGCTTCACTATGTAGGCATGATTGATTAAATCATTGGCCACTGGTGATCAGCTCAATCTCAGCCCTTCGCCCCCCTCCCCTACCTGAGGTCTGGGGGTGGGAGGAAGGAAAGAGGGACTAGGGGGAGGAGTTGAAAGTGCTAACCCTCTAATCAATCACTTGTTTAGTTCCCCTGGCAACCAGCCCCCATCTGAGGCTATCCAGGAGCCCACCAAGTCACTTCGCTAAAACAAAAGCTACTCCTATCGCCTAGGAAATTCCAAAGGATTTAGGAACTTTGTGTCAGATGCTTCTATCACTCAGAAAATTACAAAGGCGTTAGCAACTCTGTGGCAGGAACTGGGGTCAAAGACAAAACAAAAGATTCTCCTAGTGCCTCTTCTACATGGGTTTTAGTACCTCTGTCTCAGGAACCAAGGGCAGAGACCAAATAAATATTTTACAATATCAGCCAGGCACCGTGGCTCACACCTATAACCCCAGCACTTTGGGAGGCCAAGGAAAGAAGATTGCTTGAGGTCAGGAGTTCAAGACCAGCCTGGGCAACATGGTGAGACCCAGTCTCTAGCAAAAAATACAAAAATTAGCCAGGTATGATGGTGCGCACCTGTAGTCTCAGCTACTCAAGAGGCTGAGGTGGGAGGATCACCTGATCCCCAGAGGTTGAGGCTACAGTGAGCCATGATCATGCTACTGCACTCCAGCCTGAGAAACAGAGCAAGATTCTGTCAAGCAAGCAAGAAAGAAAGAGAAAAAGAAAGAAAGAAGAAAGAAAGAGAGAAAGCAAAGAAAAGAAAAGAAAAAAAGAAAAGAGAAGAAAGAGAAAAGAGAAAAGAAAAGAAAAAAGAAAAAGAAAAATCAACCCTACCAGCATCTTGGTTTAGGGTTTTTGCCCTCCAGAACCGTGAGACGACACATTTATGTTGTTTGGTCCACCAGTTTATTGTGCTTTTTTTCACATCGTTAAGACCCCTTTATTTGAGACAAGGTCTCACTCCAATGCCCAGGCTGGAGTGCAGTGGTGTGATTAGGGCTCAATGCAGCCTCAACCTCCCGGGCTCAAGTCATCTTCCCACCTCAACCTCCTTAGTAGCTGGAACTACAGGTGCGTGCCACCATGCCCGGCTAATTTTTGTATTTTTGTAGTGATAGGGTTTTGCTTTGTTGCCCAGGCTGGTCTCGAACTCCTGAACTCAGCGATCCTCCCACATCAGCTTCCCAAATTGCTGGCATTACAGGCATAAGCCACTGTGCCCAGCCTTGGTACCTTTCTACAGCAGTCCCAGGAAACTCCTGTGTCACTTCCTGATGGAGGACCATCAGCACCATATTGCAAGAAGGGCACAGATGTTTGTGTGGCCATCCTCAGAAACTACAATCCTCCACAGCTCATCCTCTGGACACAAACGTTTATAGTCCTCCCATATGCAAACAAAATACATTCACCCTCCCTCATTCAAAACCACCAGTCTCATCCCTTCTTTCAGCATCAGCTCAAAGTCCGGAATCTTTTTTTTTTTTTTTTTTTTTTGAGACAGAGTTTCACTCTTGTCGGCCAGGCTGGTGCGATCTCAGCTCACTGCAACCTTTGCCTCCCAAGTTCAAGCGATTCTCCTGCCTCAGCCTCCAGAGTAGCTGGAATTCCAGGCGCGCGCCGCCACGCCCAGCTAATTTTGGTATTTTTAGTGGAGATGGGATTTCGCCATATTGACCAGGCTGGTCTCAAACTCCTGACCTCAGATGATCCGTCTGCCTCAGCCTCCCAAAGTGCTGGGATTACAGGTGTGAACCACCACGCCCAGCCCAGAATCTTGTCCTCTAAATCAAGTCCACCTGAAGTTGTGGCTTCAGAGAACAGTTAAAGAAGACGGCTCCTCTCGATCTAAAGAGATATCAAAGAGACAAGTTATCTGCCCCTCCCCGCACCTCCGGACAAGCCACACACCATTGTGGGATGAGTCATTGAAGACGTCACCTTTCAAAGTAATCATCATTCTCCTGAAGAACCTGAAACCATCAACTCTAAAATGACATCAAGGATCTCTCCAATTTTATTCTTCCCTCATTTCCTCCTTCCTTACAGAATCAGACAGTCTCAAAGTTGGAAAGCAGTTTAAAGTTGAAGCTAGTCCTACACACAGCCTGGACAAACTTCACAGACAAAATGCTGAGCAAAGAAAGTCAGACTCAAAAGAGTAAATACTGTAGGATTCCATTCGTAGGAAGCTCAAAAACTGGCAAACGAATCCAAGGTGATAGAAGTCAGCACATATTTCTGGAATTTTCCACTTAAAAAAATGCCTGTAGTCTCAGCTACTCAGGAGGCTGAGGTGGGTGGATCACTTGAGCCCAGGAGTTCATGGCATTGGGCAACATGTTGAGACCCCATCTCTATGAAACATAAGAGTAAAAAGAGTGCTTATAAAAGAAGTCAGGGCCAGGGGCAGTAGCACATGCCTATAATCCCAGCACTTTGGGAGGCCAAGGTGGATGGATCACCTGAGGTCAGGAGTTTGAGACCAGCCTGGCCAAGATGGCAAAACCCCATCTCTACTAAAAATACAAAAAAGTAGCCAAGCGTGATGATGTGCACCTATAATCCCAGCTACTCAGGAGGCTGAGGCAGGAGAATCACTTGAACCCGGGAAGTGGAGGTTGCAGTGAGCCCAGATTGCACCACTAAACTCCAGCCCGGGCAACAGAGCAAGTCTGTTTAAAAAAAAAAAAAAGAGTCAGAATAATGGTTACCTTTGAGGGATGGTTTGACTGGGAGATGTCCTGAGGGATCCCTCTACAGTTTGAGCTACTTGGTGGTTGCACAGATTCACAAGTATGTAAAACAAATATAGACTCAAGAGTGTGTAGTTTATGGTTTGTAACTTTTATCTTAGTATTTTTAAAAGAGGTATAAGTAGTCCTGTGGTTCTCATACTTAAGTATTTCATAAACCAATAAGACTTCATACTTCCCTCCATCCCTCTCTTCAGAATCAGAGGAAGTAACTTTATACAATGACTATGGATTAATATTATAACTCGGAAAAAATACCTTTTTCTTTTTAAGGCTCTCCCATAACAACACCTCTGGTGGAATGCTTGCTGCTTGGGTTTTAAAAATACAGAACTGGGGCCAGGCACAGTGGCTAATGCCTATGGTCCTAGCACTTTGGGAGGCTAGGGGAGGCGGATCACCTGAAGTCAGGGGTTCAATACCACCCTGGCCTACATGAAGAAACCCCATCTCTACTAAAAATACAAAAATTAGCCAGGCGTGGTGGCACATGCCTGTAATCCCAGCTACTCGGGAGGCTGAGGCAGGAGAATTGCTTGAACCCAGGAGACGGAGGTTGCAGTGAGCTGATATCGCGTCACTGAACTCCAGCCTGGGTGACAGAGTGAGACTTCGTCTCAAAAAAAAAAAACCAGAACTGGGCCAGGCGAGGTGGCTCAAGCCTGTAATCCCAGCACTTTGGGAGGCCCAGGTGAAGGATGGCCTGAGCCCAGGAGTTCAAGACCAGGAAGACCCCGTCTCTAAGAAAAAAGAAAAAAAAAAAAAAAAAACTTTGCTGGGCATGATGGTGCATGCCTGCAGTCCAATCTGCTCAGGAGGATGAAGTGGAAGGGTCACTTGCGCCCAGAAGTTCAAGGTTATGGTGAGCCATGATTGTGCCAATGAACTCCAGCCTGAGTGACAGAGTGAGATCCTGTCTCAAACACACACAAAAAAGATTTGATTTTGAAACTATGCTTCTCCAATCCCGTAAGAGGGTGATAAACCTTTGCTGTGCTCACTTGGAGGAGCTGTTTAATTTTTCCCAGATTCCCAAGGGGAATGCTCTGTCACTAAACACAAGGGCCTCTGAGCAGCAGGAGAGGACTAAGCTGGTCTTTATTCCAAGATTCCTACTATAATAATAAGATTGAGAAATGGCTCACACCTGTAATCCCAGCAATTTGGGAGGCCGAGACAGGCAGATCACCTGAAGTCAGGAGTTTGAGACCAGCCTGGCTGTCATGGTGAAATGTTGGCCATCTCCTCTCTCTACTAAAAATACAAAAAATTAGCCGGGCATGGTGGGATATACCTGTAATCCAGCTACTCAGGAGGCCGAGGCAGGAGAATGCTTGAGCCCAGGAGGTGGAGGATGCAGTGAGCCAAGATCGGGCCACTGCACTCCAGCCTGGGCAACAGAGCAAGACTCCATCTCAAAAAAAAAAAAAAAAAGAAAGAAAGAAAGAAAGAAAGAAAGAAAGAAAAAAGAGAAATGCCAAGACAGGATTTTCTAAAAATTGTGATATATTTTAAATGTTTTACATTTAACCTTTACATATATGTGGTGAATACCTTCCACACATTTTAGGGTGTATTTCTGAAATTACTGGGTGTTTTCTGCATCTCTCCCCAGTGGACCATTTCCAACCGAAGAAACACACACATCTGCCCCCTGACTCTCACATACACGCATGCACCAGACAGGTGAGATGTCAGTATCTCCCAATTTCTTGTGGTTCCTCCAGCCTGTAGAGCTCCCAGCCTGTAGGCTTCCAAACAAAAACCCAACAACCCCATCCATAGGGACAAGATTGAATCCAAAGCTAGATACTTCATCCAAAATGGGAACTTTTTATTTTGGGGGGGACAGAGTCTCACTCTGTTGCCCCGGCTAGAGTACAGAGGCATAATATCAGTACTGCAACCCCCGCCTCCTGGGTTTAAGTGATCCTCCCACCTCAGCCTCCTGAGTAGCTGAGACTTCAGCCATGTGCCAACAGACCCAGCTAATTTTTGTATTTTTAGTAGAGACGGGGTTTCAACATGTTGGCCAGGCTGGTCTCAAACTCCCAACCTCAAGTGATCCACCCACCTCCGCCTCCCAAAGTGCTAGGATTACAGGCATGAGCCACCGTGTCTAATCTTAAAATGTGAGCATTTTTTAAAGATATTTTGGATTGTTGTTTTTAACAAACTGACCTGAAGTGCTGCTTCTGTTCCAGCAAAAAGCCAAGGAGAACCTCTCGCCCTCAGATCCCTGGGTTCTGCAAGGAGTTGCCATTTCTCAGAAACTGGATTTTGACTCTAACTGCTTCAGACTGGAGAAGCCAACCAGGGAGCGTGTAAAATTAATCTTGCATAAGTGATGAGCTTATAAAGAGATCCCCAGGGGAATAAGGCTAGTGCACTGCAAAGCATCACTTAGCTACTGCTACCTGGCCGAGTGTTGCAGGAGAAGAGATCCTGGGGAAGGGAGGCTTCTGAGCTCCTGGATGTCCTATTGTTTCAAACCATCAGATTAGCAGAAAGACGTCTCTGCTAGTTCTCCTTGAGAAAACAGCCAACACTTTCACGAGCGGGGAGCAAGTTACATGGGAATTCTACCCCCCTTGATGATTTCTGAAAGTTCAATTTGGCATTACCTTGATTTGGAGGTGAGGAAAGAAGAGCAGATGGAATGCAGGAAATGTCCATGAGGATGACACTACTTACTGATTGTATTATGACTATATATGGCTTCTCAGCCTTTTGACTAAGATCAAGCGATTATTACTATAATGACTCAAACCGCTGTGCCCAGTGGCTCACGCCTGTAATCCCAGCACTTTGGGAGACCGAGGCGAGCAGATTACAAGGTCAGAAGCTCAAGACCAGCCTGGCCAACATGGTGAAACCCTGTCTCTACTGAAAATACAAAAAAAAATTAGCCAGGCGTGGTCGTGGGCACCTATAGTCCCAGCTACTCGGGAGGCTGGGGCAGGAGAATCTCTTGAACCCAGGAGGTAGAGGTTGCAGTGAGCCGAGATCGCACCACTGCACTCCAGCCTGGGTGACAGAGTGAGACTCTGTCTCAAAAAAATAATAATAAAAAAATGAAAATAACAACTCATACCACGCCCGCTTTGAAGCAGGCACTGGTCTATACACGTCACACTCATCTGATGCTCACAATAACCTTCTGAGGTAGGTAGGTATTAATAACACGTTTTAAATCTGGGGAAACTGAGGCACAAAGTGGTTGGGTGATGATATGGACTGAATTGTGTCCCCCTCATTTATTTGTTGAAGTTTTAACCCCCAGTGCGACTGTATTTGGAAACAGTGACTTTCAGGAGGTAATAATTAAGGTCAAGTGAGGTCACGAGGGTGGAGCCCTAATCTAATAGGACTGTTGTTGTTGTTGTTGTTGTTGTTGTTGTTGTTGTTGTTTTGAGACAGAGTCTCCCTCTGTCCCTCAGGCTGGAGTACAGTGGCGTGATCTCAGCTCACTGCAACCTCTACCTCCCAGGTTCAAGTGATTCTCCTGCCTCAGCCTCATGAGTGAACTGGGATTACAGGTGCCCGCTACCACACTTGGCTACTTTTTGTGTTTTTAGTAGAGACAGGGTTTCACGATGTTCATCAGGCTGGTCTTGAACTCCTGACCTCGTGATCTGTCCACCTCAGCCTCTCAAAGTGCTGGGATTACAGGTGTGAGAAACCATGCCCGGCCATGGACTGGTGTTCTTATAAGAGGAGGAAGAGACACCAGGAGTGTGAAAGCAGAGGACAGGCTATGTGAAGACACAGGGAGGAGGCAGCCATCTGCAAGACAGGGAGAGGGATCTCACCAGAAACCAACCCTGCCCGCACATTGGTCTTGAACTTCCTGTTTTCCAGAACCGTGAAAACATGAATTTCTGTTGTTTGAGCCACTCAGTCTGTGGTATTCTGTTATGGCAGCCCAAGTGGACTAATAGAGTGAGTTGCCGGAGATCTTTCACCCATCAAATGGAAGAACTGGCATTTGAATCCAGGCCATTTGGCACCTGAGTCTGTGCTTTTAATTAGCTACTGGAGTGCTTTGGAGAAAGGAGAGAGTAAGAGCGAGAACTATTGGAGAACATGATGATGATCCCAGGAGCCGCCAACACTGGTGGACATTGACTCTGCACCAGCCCACCTCAAGAAGCACTTCCCATGGATTAGTCACTTATTCCCAACAACAATTCCATGAGGTTAGTATTATCATCGCCCCCATGTCACCAAGGCCTGAAGAGAATTCCAGTGGGGCACACTCCCTCCAGAGCCATCCTAGAACATGATGCTCTACTGCAAGCCATTCTAATGATGAGACCATTTTGTTGTGCTCAGCTCCACCACCTGGCCGAAAGCTGTGCAACTGCGCCTCCGAGAGAACAGTGTTGAGTCAAGTCGTAATGAAGCCCCCACATCTCTGAGGAGGTCTTTAAAATAAGTGGGCTTTTGAGGAAGGCATCTTCACCAAGATGTCACACCCTTGGAGAAAAAGGGCCCATGAGGAGGCAACCCTGCCCTGACGGGCAGGAGCAGGGCAGAGGGGAGCACAATGAGAGGAGCAGAATTAGCTGGGACTGTTGCAGTTGGGGGCGAACAGAGCCGCCCTTCTTCCCTGGGAATAAACAATGGCTGATGAGGACCCAGCAGCAGTCAGGTGAGAGTCAAGGGTGGCCTAACATCATCCCTGTCCCCAGCCACATCCACCTAGAGAGAGAGAGAACACCCCCATTTCCATTTTCACCACTCTCCTGTACTTCCCTGCAAATAGGCCTTGTTTCCTTGTTTAGGTGCCCAATTTTGTCAGTCCCATGGATAGGTTAGGAAGGACTGAAATAAAAGCTCTCCATTCTGTGGGCACAGCGTTTTCCAAAGGGTTAGATGTGTCTTGCAGGTAGAAACACCTGAGTAGGCCCTTTGCAGTTCTTCCCCACTCTTGCCCATTCAGTGCCCAGGAGAAAGCCTCAACTTGGTGCTAACATATCTTTTGTACACCTCTCATATTTGCTCATATTTGAACAGTGATCAGATTTGAGATCCAGAGCCTTCCATGGGGAGCAGCGTCTGCCCTCCTACCTTTGAGGAACTCCAGATCACATGTACAGGATCCCACGATTCACAGAGGCTTTGTTCCTATTTGTTCATTCTTTTTACTCTCTGTGCTTCACGTAGGATGGTTTCTGTGCTATATCTTCAAGTTCGTTAATCTCCTCTGTGATAAGTCATCTGCAGTCAAATCCATGCCATACATTTCCTATCTCAGAAATTGTGGTGTTCATGTCTAGAATCTCAGTGTGGGTCTTTTTTGTATCCCGTGTCTCTTTTTAACTTTTTGATCATATGGAGTACAGTGATAACTTTTAATTTCCTTGCCTCTACCATTTGTGTCAGTTCTTTGTTAGATGGATTGATTTTTCTTCTCCTTATGGGTCCTATTTTCCTGTTTCTCTTATGAGATGCTGGGCATTGTGAATGTGATGTTTTGGGTACTGAAAGTTTCTGTGTTTCTTTATAATTATTTTTGGTCTTTGTTCTGGAATGCAGCTCAATTATTTGCAAACAGTTGGATTCTTTCAGGTATTTGAAGATTTTCTGGGCAAGACTCAAGCAGTGTTTAGCCTAGGGCTAATTATTTTCCACTGCTGAGGCAAGAACCTTCTCAGTATTCTACCCAATGCCCCATGAATTGTGAACTTTTCCATTCTGGCTGGTGGGGAAAGCACTATTCCTGGCCATGAGTGCCAGGTACTATCCCCTCTAATCCTTTCAGGTGGTTCTGTCCCTCGCCTTTCGGAGTTCCTTGCATACCCATGCTGATCAGTACTCTGCCTGGTATTTGAAGGGACCCTCTGAAGACATCCCTGTAGTTCTCTTCTCCCCAGTGCTCTGTACTGCGAGCTCTTGCCTTGGTTCCTCTAGACTTTCAGCTCTAGCTCTTAATTAACTAAGGGTGTCTACTGGGCTCCTCTGGGTTCTCTCCATACACCACAGCCTACACAGCCTGAAAGTTCTCTAAAGACAGCAAGCTGGTGCGATCACAGCTGGCTTTCCCCCAGGCGTCACTCTTCTTCCATGTCTCATTTCCAGTATCTTGAAAACTGCTGTTTCATATATGCCATCCTTTTTTGTTTTTTTGTTTTTTGTGGGGTTTTTTTGTGGTTGTTCCACTGGGAAGGTAAACCCATTCTCTGTTAGTCCATCTTGGTTTGATGCAGAAGTCTCCTGTTTACTCTGTTTTTGTTGTTGTTGTTGTTGCTGTTGAGACCGAGTCTCACTCCGTCACCCAGGCTGGAGTGCAGTGGCGCAATCTCAACTCACTGCAACCTCTGCCTCCCGGATTCAAGCGATTCTCCTGCTTCAGCCTCCCAAGTAGCTGGGATTACAGGCGCCTGTCACCACACCTGGATAATTTTTGTATTTTTAGTAGACACAGGGTTTCACCATGTTGGCCAGGCTGGTCTCAAACTCCTAACCTCAGGTCATCCACCCATGTCAGCCTCCTAATGTGCTGGGATTACAGGTGTGAGCCACTGTGCCTGGCCTTGTTTACTCAATCAGATTTTATAATCTTCTTCACATAGATCCTGTGCTTTCTCATTAAATTTGTGCCTAAATATCATTTTTGTTGCTATTATAAGTGGACTTATTTATTTCCCCCCTTCTCCATTTCTAGGTACTTATTTCTAGAGTGGAGAAAAACTATTGTTTCCTATCATTTACATTTAATTTGTTGACATTTGCCCTGAAATTGAACCATCCTTGGGTAGGCTAGCACAAAAATAATTGCGGTTTCTGCTATTAAAAGTAAAGGCAAAGGCTGGGCATGGTGGCTCACGCCTGTAATCCCAGCACTTTGGGAGGCTGAGGCTGGCGGACAACCTGAGGTCAGGCGTTTGAGACAGGCCTGGTCAACATGGCAAAACCCCATCCCTATTAAAAATACAAAAATTAGCCAGGCGTGGTGGCGGATGCCTGTAATCCCAGCTACTTAGGAGGCTGAAACAGGAGAATCACTGGAACCCAGGAGGTGGAGGTTGCAGTGAGCCCAGATTGTGCCACTGCACTCCAGCCTGGGTGACACAGCGAGACTCCACCTCAAAAAAAAAAAGTAATGGCAAAAACCGCAATTACTTTTGCACCAACCTAATAAATTTATTCAACAGCAAGTAAGTGTAAAAGAAGTGAGCATCTAGGTGCAGATGTTCAGCACTGCAAACCGAGCTCTGCTCCACTCTCCTCCTCATGCTGACTTTTGTCCTCATGCTTGCTACTTCATGACACAAAAGGGCTTCTGCAACTCCAGGCCTCCTGGATGTGATCCAAGGAGGAAGGAAGGAGAAAGGGAAAAGTAGCCACCTCTTCCCATATCAGGAAAGAAAAGGTTTCTCAAGATAAATTTAGCTTGTGTCCTATTAGCCAGAATTATAACATCTGACCACCTATAATAGTAGGTCGGCCTGGGGAACTGAGCGTTTACCTGGAAATATTACAACAAATTCACAAAAAAATCTGGGTGCTGGTTAGTAATAAAGAATTAAATTAGGCAGAGGCAGGCAGATCACAAGGTCAGGAGTTTAAGACCAGCCTGACTAACATGGTGAAACCCTGGGCACAAATACAAAAATTACAAAAAAAATACAAAAATTAGCCAGGCCTGGTAGCGCGTGCCTGTAGTCCCAGCTGCTCAGGAGGCTGAGGCAAGAGAATCACTTGAACCTGGGAGGCAGAGGTTGCAGTGAACTGAGATCATGCCACTGCATTTCAGCCCGGGCAACAGTGCGAGACTGTCTCAAAAAAAAATTAAACCGGGCAACTCATAGTCTACACACTACTCTTGCGTTCTTAGAACAAACCCTGCTGAGTCACAGTGAATTGTTCCTTTAAATACATTGCCATATTCTATTCAACAGTATTTTTAAGGTGTTTTTTAAGGCTATTGTGATATGCAGGATCAAAGAAGACGTAAGGTAGTGGAAATGGGAATAAAAAGATTGAAACATAGTCAAAGTATTTTCAGAGGCATCAAGGCTTTGTGATAGATCTATGATTAAATGCACATAGAAATGGCAGGAGAGGAGTTGGGCTCAGTGGCTCACATCTGTAATCCCAGCACTTTTGGGAGGCCAAGGCAGGAAGACAGCTCGAGCCCAAGAATTCGAGACCAGCCTGGGCAACATGGTGAGACCTCATCTCTACAGAAAAATAAATAACCTTCTGTTATGTCCTTTTTCACGTTGCAGGTGGATATGAAAAAAAAAAAAAGAAATGCCAGAAGAGGAAACAAAGGGAGAACAGAAATTTTTTCTAAAGTGCTGTTAATTTAAAAAGAGAATAATCAATCACCAGTGGCATCATGTGTTATGTTGTCTTTAAACACTAAAGTTGAAGTATTTGAATTTTTTTTTGAGACAGAGTCTTGCTTTGTTACCCAGGCTGGAGGACAGTGGCGTGATCTCGGCTTACTGCAACTTCTGCCTCCCAGGTTCAAGCAATTCTCCTGCCTCAGCCTCCCAAAGTGCAGGGATTACAGGCACCCGCCACCACACCCGGCTAATTTTTGTATTTTTAGTAGAGATGGGATTTCACCATGTTGGCCAGGTTGGTCTCGAACTCCTGATCTTAAGTGATCCACCTGCCTCAGCTTCCCAAAGTGCTGGGATTACAGGCATCAGCCACTGCACCCGGCCCGTATTTGAAATTTTCTGAGCTTCAGATTTCTTTGAATTTAAAATGTCCCAATTAGATATTTAGCATTTAATTCAATATATAGAAAAAACAGCAATCTTTCTATCTGGAGTTTTATAAAAATATATCTATTGCAGTGATAATAGTATTGTGGTCATTTAAGTTTTTATCTTTCAGAGATACATACTAAAATATTTATAGATGAAATTATACATCTAGTATTTGCATCAAAATAAGAGTCATGAAGAAAGTAAATGGAAATAAAGATGAAGCAGGATTGGCCATGAGTTGATGATTGTTGAACAGGGTACTGGGTATACGGGATTCACCAAGGGCACTGGGTGCATGGAATTTCCCATAATAAAACGTTCTTTCAGTGTTTGTAGAATGGAAGCATGTATGTGTACGAACAAATGTATACATACAAATATTTGTTTTAAATAATAGATTTAAAATGTTAGGAATTCTAATCCAAAGCATTTTATTGCTTTTTAAAAAGGGAACTGCACATGGTCAGTATCATGGGAGAATAGCTCCACTCCTCCCTGACCTTGGTCACAGGCCGCCATGAGGAGAGACTGCTCCAGCCCTCCAGTGGCCACTGCCATCTTCCTCATCACTGTCCTTGCCTTTGGAGTCCACAACCCCAAGTGGCCCCTGAGTCTAGACTCTATCAAATTCCACAATGATAGCAACAATGACTGCATCTGATGTATGCTGCTGGCAATCTTAAGCCCAAAATGCTTCAAAGATTCAACAGCCATATACATTTAAAATACATAGAAAAATAATATAATTAGAATGTATACAAAGTAGATTATTACAAAACAACTTCACTACAAGAAATACATCTTATATCCAAACACAAAAATGTGGAAATATACATGAAAGGATATACGTTTAAGAAATCACATTTTTATTTCTAAATGCTGAGTGAGAAGGCATAGACTACTAAATTCTGGATTACTGATAAAATTTCAAAAGAACTTGATTTTGCTAGCAGAAATTTTACCCCATTCTCAAGCTTCTATAAACAGTTCTTGAAGGGATTAGACAGCTGTTCCTCTTTCCAAATTCTGTTTAATTTCAGCTGTGTATTTCCCATAGAATCTTTCGGCTTTCTTGTTGAATTTAGCATTCCTTTCATTAATGTAGTCGATATCTGCATCATCGTTATAAGGACGTCTCCGGCTATATTTGTCTCGTTTTTCAATCCTGGAGAAAGAAGAAAATTTACAAAATTCAAAATTGCCTTCTCTTTGGATCTTAATAAAACATGACCAAACAGGAATAAAATCTACATTTAGACTAGCACACGTTGTGAGGGCTAGAGGAAACCAGGCCAGTTTTCACCAAGTTCAAGTTGAAACTGAATTAATGGCACAACTCAGAATATGAACTGTGAAATCCAGTAAATACAACAAATTAATCTTCAGAATGCTAGAGCAATGATTCCTTGTTGGGAACTTGACTGTACTGAAGAACCACTTAAAAGAAGATAACTATTGGCTGGGCATGGCGGCTGTAATCCCATGCCTGTAATCCCACTATTTTTGGAGGACAAGGCCTCCCAAAAGGTACTCTGGGAGGATCGCTTAAGCCCAGGAGTTCCAGACCAGGGCCTGGACAACATAGAGAGACTCCATCACTATAAAAAAAAAAAAAAAAAAAATTTAAATACATTTTCTAAAAAAGAAGATAACTATAACAATATTAAATAGCCCAGGCGCAGTGGCTCATGCCTGTAACCCCAGCACTTTGGGAGGCCAAGGCAGGTGGATCACCTGAGGCCAGGAGTTTGAGACCAACCTGGTCAACATGGCAAAACTCTGTCTCTACTAAAAATACAAAAATTAGCCAGGAGTGGTGGCACACGCCTGTAGTCCCAGTTACACAGGAGGCTGAGGCAAGAGAATCACTTGAACCCAGGAGGCAGAGGCTGTGGTGAGCCGAGATCGTGACACTGCGCTCCAGCCTGGGCAATAGTGAGACTCTGTCTCAAAAAAAAAAAAAAATTATATTAAATAATAACCACAGCTAATACTGAGGGCATAATATGTGCCAGACACTTTTTTTTTTTTCCTGAGATAGGGTCTTGCTCTGTTGCCCAAGCTGGAGTGCAGTGCTGCAATCACAGTTCACTGCACCCTCCACTTCTTGGACTCACGTGATCCTCCTGACTGAGTCTCCCAAGTAGCTGGGACTACAGACACGCACCATCAAGCCCAGCTAATTCTTGTATTTTTTTTTTTTTTTGTAGAGACAGGGTTTCGCCATGTTGCCCAGGCTGTTCTCAAACTTCTGGGCTCAAGCAATCCTTCTGCCTCAGCCTCCCAAAGTGTTAGGATTATAGGCAGGAGCCGGGCGCGGTGGCTCAAGCCTGTAATCCCAGCACTTTGGGAGGCCGAGGTGGGCGGATCACAAGGTCAGGAGATCGAGACCATCCTGGCTAACACGGTGAAACCCCGTCTCTACTAAAAAATACAAAAAACTAGCCAGGCGAGGTGGCGGGCGCCTGTAGTCCCAGCTACTCGGGAGGCTGAGGCAGGAGAATGGCGTAAACCCGGGAGGCGGAGCTTGCAGTGAGCTAAGATCCGGCCACTGCACTCCAGCTTGGGCGTCAGAGCGAGACTCCGTCTCAAAAAAAAAAAAAAAAAAAAGGGTTATAGGCAGGAGCCACCATGCCCAGCCCGGACACTATTCTTAATACTTTACATGTATTAACTCTTAAAATATATTTTCATTCTGCTCTACCTAATAGTCACCTCTATCAGTATTAAGAAACACAAACCTAAGTGAGGAACATTTACTACAACATTCTTGCTTCTTCAAATCAAACAGGGGAGTGGTCGTTAAAGTAAAACACTTAAAGAAGGATCATTTTTTTAGACCTTTCCTCTTCAATAGTAACAATTCAATTTCATCAATATTCTGCATCTCCATTCCAAATCAGATATATTCAACCCATATTTGCTATCCATCCCAAAACCACTATCGACAGGTCAAAAATTAGCAAGTATAATTTCTATCTTGTGAATTCATTCTAAGCACATCAGATTTAGGTGCATATTCTAAGTGCATTTTGTCAGGAAGTATTCACAACGTCAGGCTGCTCTACTGAATGCTTACTGTTTTTCCAGATCTATGACCATCCTGTCAATTTCCTCTGTGGAAGGCACATGTGTTCCATGAAGAAGACTATTGGATGTTGGGAAAAACTCTTCTCCACTGAAAAGACAGCAAAATGAACTTATGGTAAACCTATAAATGCTCCATTTTCTTTCTTTTCTTTTTTTTTTCTTTTTTGAGACGGAGTATCGCTCTGTCTCTCAAGCTGGAGTGCAGTGGCCCAATCTCGGCCCACTACAACCTCCGTCTCCTGGGTTCAAGCGATTCTCCTGCCTCAGCCTCCCAAGTAGCTGGGACTACAGGCGTCCGCCACCACTCCCGGCTAATTTTTGTATTTTTAGTAGAGACGGGGTTTCACCATATTGGCCAGGCTGGTCTCGAACTCCTGACCTTGTGATCCGCCCGCCTCGGCCTCCCAAAGTGCTGGGATTACAACTCCTGACCTTGTGATCCACCCGCCTCAGCCTCCCAAAGTGCTGGGATTACAAGCTTGAGCCACTGCGCCCAGCAAATCCTCCATTTTCAAATTTCAAACTAAACTACCATACACGATAAGAAAGAAAATATACACATATATTTACTGTGAGATCCTAGTTTAATTTTTCTTTAAAAAAAATACAGGTTGGGTGCAGTGGCTCTGATCTGTAATCCCGGCACTTTGGGAGGCCAAGGTAGGCGGATCGTTTGAGGTCAGGAGTTCAAGACCAGCCTGGCCAACACGGCAAAGCCCCGTCTCTACTAAAAATATAAAAATTAGCTTGGCGTGGTGACACACACCTGTAGTCCTAGCTACTCGGAGAGGCTGAGGCAGGAGAAGCACTTGAACCCGGGAGGTGGAGGCTGCAGTGACCTAAGATTGCCCCACTGTGCTCCAGCTTGGGCAACAAAGTGAGACTCCGTCTCAAAAAACAAATTTTTTTAATTAAAAGAATAAAAATAGGGCCGTGTGGAGGCTGGGCATGGTGGCTCATGCCTGTAATCCCAGCACTTTGGGAGGCTGAGGCAGGTGGATCACGAGGTCAGGAGTTTGAGACCAGCCTAGCCAAGATGGCAAAACCCTGTCTCTACTAAAAATACAAAAATTAGCTGGGTGTGGTGGCAGGCGCCTGTAATCCCAGCTACTTGGGAGGCTGAGACAGGAGATTGCTTGAACCTGGGAGGCTGAGGTTGCAGTGAGCTGAGATCACGCCACTGCACTCCAGCCTGGGCAACAGTGCAAGACTCCGTCTCAAAAAAAAAAATAGGGCCGTGTGCAGTGGCTTACACCAGTCAGTAATCCAGGCACTTTGGGAGGCCAAGGTGGGCGCATCACCTGAGGTCACGAGTTCGAGACCAGCCTGGCCAATATGGTGAAACCTCATCTCTACTAAAAATATAAAAAAATTAGCCAGGCATGCTGGTGGGCACCTGTAATCCCAGCTACTTGGCAGGAGAATCACTTGAACCCGAGAGATAGAGCTTGCAGTGAGACGAGATCGTGCCACTGCACTCCAGCCTGGGTGATAGAGCAAGATTCTGTCTCAAAAAAAATAAAAATAAAAATAAAAAATAGCCGGGCGCGGTGGCTCAAGCCTGTAATCCCAGCACTTTGGGAGGCCGAGACGGGCGGATCACGAGGTCAGGAAATCGAGACCATCCTGGCTAACATGGTGAAACCCCGTCTCTACTAAAAATACAAAAAACTAGCCGGGCGAGGTGGCGGGCGTCTGTAGTTCCAGCTACTCCGGAGGCTGAGGCAGGAGAATGGCGTAAACCCGGGAGGCGGAGCTTGCAGTGAGCTGAGATCCGGCCACTGCACTCCAGCCTGGGCGACAGAGCGAGACTCCGTCTCAAAAAAAAAATAAAATTAAATTAAAAAAATAAAAAATAAAAATACTCGGGAGGCTGAGGCAGGAGAATGGCGTAAACCCGGGAGGCGGAGCTTGCAGTGAGCTGAGATCCGGCCACTGCACTCCAGCCTGGGCGACAGAGCGAGACTCCGTCTCAAAAAAAAAATAAAATTAAATTAAAAAAATAAAAAATAAAAAGTTACAGAATTGAAAGGAACCTAAGTCATCAACTCCTCCAACACCTTCACTCTACAGATCAAAGAGCCAACAGGCAGAGAGGCTCCAGGACTTATCAGATGTCACAAAGTGCTAGGGACAGAGTTGGGATTAGAGCTCCATCCTGAGGTTATTTCCTTTTTCACTAAAGCAAGCTGCCAAACTACAGCAGCCCACCACCTGTTTATAAAAAGAGGATTCATTTATGAATCCTCTGCAGCCGCTTTTGCACTGCAGCAGCACAGCTGAGTAGCTGTGACAGAGACTATACGGCCCACAAAGCTGAAAATATTTACTATCTGGTCCTTCACAGAAAAAGTTTACCAACCCCAGCACTAAAGCATTCTGCCTCCTAAAATAATATCTAAGTAACTACAACAATCAGAGTGTTAACCAATCAACAACCAGTCTTAGAATGCCCAGTTAAGAAAAAAAACAAAAAACAAAAAACAGGTGATTAATTTAATTGCTGTGAAGTAAGCAATAAACAGTGCTGTCAAAACAGAGACTAGGCCTGGCACAGTGGCTCCCACCTGTAATCTCAACCCTGTGGGAGGCCAAGGAGAGAGGATCACTTGAGGCCAGGAATTTGAGACAGCCTGGGCAACACAGTGAGACCCCCTCTCTACAAAAAAATTAATTAGCCAGGAATCGTGGCACATGCCTGTAATCCTAGCTACTGGGGAGGCTGATGTGGGAGGATCCCTTGAGGCCCAAGTTTGAGGTTACAGTGAGTTATGACGGTGTCAACGCACTCCAGCTTAGGCAACAGAGCGAGACACTGTCTCTTAAAAAAAAAAAAAAAAACAAGCAAGGGCCAGGCAAGGAAGGGCCAGGCGCAGTAGCTCACGCCTGTAATCCCAGCACTTTGGGAGGCCAAGGTGGATGGATAACTTGAGGTCAGGAGTTCAAGACCAGCCTGGCCAACATGGTGAAACCCCATCTCAGCTAAAACTATAAAAATTAGTTGGGCATGGTGGCAGGCACCTGTAATCCCAGCTACTCGGGAGGCTGAGGCAGGAAAATCACTTGAACCCAGGAGGCAGAGGTTGCAGTGAGCTGAGACCGCACCATTCAATGCACTCCAGCGTGGGCAAGAAAGCAAGACTCCGTCTCAAAGGAAAAAAAAATCCAGAAAAAACAGAGACCACCCTTAGACAGCTATTAATAACCCATACCTTAGCATTAAAGTATGTTTCTATTTATGTATACACACACACACACACACAAACACACACACACAAATACATCCACATCAGCCAGGATGAAAAAAGGACTCACTGTTTTTCTCTCAGTCTCTCATATGTTTCCATGTCAGGTTTGATCTGCTTGGTCAACCGATGATACTGGCGTAACTGGGCAGCAGCATAATCTAAAAATACAAAATGAGAATCCGAGATAATATATTTCCTTGTTTGGACCTTCCTATTGAGAGAAAAATCTAAATTATCACAGGTAAGTATCGTTTATCCAAAATGCTTGGAATCGGAAGTGTTTCCGATTTTTTTCAGATTTTGGAATATCTGCATTATACTTAAATTCAAAATCTGAAATGCTCCAATCAGCATTTCCTTTGAGCATCACACCATCATGTTGGCACTCAAACAGTTTTGGATTTTGCAACATTTTGGATTTCAGATTTTCAGACAAGGGACACTCAATCTATATGAAGTAATATATGCCCAAAACACTATTCTAAGCATAGCTTCTATCCTGAAGATGCTGACAAACAGACTTTGATAAATTTTACCATCAAGTATTTAAAAACCCGGCTAACTGAAGCACAGCCTTTTTTTTAACTTCTGTCCTAAGAGACGTATTTGTACTTTTCTTGGTCTTAGGCCTCATCAAGAATATCCCATGAAGCACAAGAGGCACATCCTTTCTTGAAACCAGAAACAATGAAGGAAATGACTAACAGCCCAGTCAGTAAAGTTCAATGAAGGTCAATCTGACCTGAAAATCCCAGATCAGGGTTTTCCTCTTCTTTTCCTCTCCCATTTTCTGCATCTTCTGCACTGATCTCCAGCAACTTCACTTTCTCATAGTCTTCTCCTCTTGATGCACATTCCTAAAAAGAAGAAAAAAGCTGACACCTACAATTATGATACAAGCAATAATTTGATCTACTTTACATCAAGAAAGATCCAATAAGTATTAACCAATATTTTAATAGTATTTTTTTTAGTTGGAGTTTCACTGGCTCCGTCACCCAGGCTGGAGCACAGTGGTGTGATCTCAGCTCACTGCAACCTCCACCTCCCAGGTTCAAGGGATTCTCATGTCTCAGCTTCCCAAGTAGCTGGGACTATGCACATGCCTCCATGCCCGGCTAAATTTTTGTATTTTTAGTAGAGATGGGGTTTCGCCATGTTGGCCAGGCTGGTCTCAAATTCCTGACCTCAAGTGATCTGCCTGCCTCAGCCTCCCAAAGTGCTGGGATTACAGGCATGAGCCACTGCACCCGGCCACTATAGTAGTATTTAAAGGAAATTTGGGAATACACTATGGTATATAAGTGAGCACATGATACTTATTGAGTGTTAATCAGGTGTCAGACCTTGTTTTAAATGTTTTACATGCATTAACTCACTGAATTCATAATGAACTCAAATAATTAGTTATACTTCCTGTTTTATTGATGAGAAAACAGAGGTACAGAGAAGTTAAATAAACTCACCCAAGGTGTTGCAGTCGGTACTGAACAGAACCAGAATTTCAATTCTGGCAGCTTGGCCTAAGAGCCAGTGTATTCAATCACCATGTTGTAGTGTCTTGATACAACAGAATGATTGACTAAATCACTTATGAAGATAAAATAGTTCCTAACCTTTTTCTTTTCTTCTTCCTGTAGTTCCCACTCCAAACGAGCTTTTTTGGCTTCCCAATTTGCAGGTAATTTTAGTCTTTTATCTTCTTCCACAACTTCCTGGTGATTTAATTTACGAGCTTCATTCTAAAACCGTAACACAAGAAGTCTGTCAGCTAAAGCATGAAAATAAATCCAGATACATTTTGCCTTCTTTGAGGAGGGTCAGGCAGGACATATTAATAAGGTGACCCCATTTTATCCTAAAAGCAACAGAGAGCCATCATAGTATTTTAAGCCAGGGAATGGCCTAATAGGGTCTACATTTTTATGTAATCAAGAAAAATGTGTTGAGTTGCACTGGTTTGCTGTTCCAGAGCCCTGGGGGTTAAAATCAGCTTTGCCTCTATTGAGTTGTGTGGTCCCTTTTTATTGGATGGGAACAAGGTTTCACAACAATGGGGACCATACTATAGTGGCACTTAAGTAGACTTTATTTGGCATTAATATTAAATCGGACAGGCGCGGTGGCTCACGCCTGTAATCCTAGCACTTTGGGAGGCTGAGTCAGGTGGATCACCTGAGGTCAGGAGTTCAAGACCAGGCTAGCCAACATGGCGAAACCCCCGTCTCTACTAAAATTCAAAATTAGCCGGGCATGGTGGCGCACACCTGTAATCCCAGCTACTCGGGAGGCTGAGGCAGGAGAATCACTTGAACCCAGGAGGCAGAGGTTGCAGTGAGCCAAGATTGCACCACTGCACTCCAGCCTGGGTGACAGAGCAAGACACCTCAAAAAACAAAATTACATCACATGATGTGAAAGATACTCTCTCTCTCTTTTTTTTTTTTTTTTTTTTTTTTTTTGAGACAGAGTCTTACTCTGTCACTCAAGCTGGACTGTACTGGAGCATCTCAGCTCATTTCAACTTTCACCTCCAGGGTTCAAACAATTCTCCTGCCTCAGCCTCCCAATTAGCTGGGATTACAAGCATGTGCCACAATGCCTGGCTTATTTTTTTTTGTATTTTTAGTAGAAACAGGATTTTGCAGTTTGGCCAGGCTGGTCTCAAACTCCTGGCCTCAAGTGATCTGCCCGCCCCGGCCTCCCAATGTGCTGGGACTACAGGCATGCACCACCACACCGGGCCTCAATTATCTTTTAATCCTAATTCAAGAAAAATGCCTCAATTTGGGTTAGAGGATTTAATACCTATCTTAATGCCTCTAATGCTTTCAAGTTCCCCTCCTTTTAAAATATTTTCACAGTTTACATTGGCAAATGAAAATGAAAGGAATTTGAAGTACCATTAAAGAGTCTTTTTTTTTTTTTTTTTGAAGCTTGGGGTAGCGGGGAGAGGTGTCTATTTTTAAATAAACCTAATTGTATAAAACAAAATGAGTATATCATCTTAAGGAAAACTTAAGTTAGACATTTCTTAGGTCATAAGCTGGTGGCAGTTTGTCCATGAAGCCCTGCCTCCTAATTTCCAAACATGTGTTCCTTACACAATCACTCTAAATATTTAAGCATGTCTTTTTAACTGTTTATTAGATTAACTTTCCCTAGGCAAAGAGAGATACTCCTCCCAACTACCATCCCTAGTATATTCTTGGCTCTGGAAAAGCCCTGCAATTAAAGACACCAAGAATACATCTATGGTCAACAAAGTTGAGTCTGTTGCATAGAAGAAGAGAGCAAACCACGGGGAACTGTGGGCATTTGAGTGAAAGGGCGTTAGGAGGAGCTCGTTCCAGGATTTGGGTTTGTATCAGGTGACTGGGGGGAGGGTTAAGGATCTGGATTGGGTACTGTCAGAAAGTAGAGGCTTTCTACAATTAGGTATCTTAAATTTTTATATAGGAGGCAGAAGTAACGGAGTGAGACTAATGCTGTATTTGGTAATAACAGTCACTGGTGTTAGCCAGAATAAAGAAATATGTGGTCATTCTTGTGATTTGAGAAGTCTTCTTTGTTTTGTCTCACTACAACAGTCAGAGTGATTCTGGGGTTTTGTGAACCCATGGCCTAGCTGTCAGGTCACTCCACGCTGAAATAAGGTCTGCTTGTCTCTTTCTCTGCTCCAACTGCAGCCAGCTATTTGCTGGATTCTTATCCCTAATACAAATTCTCTTTCTTTGAATTTGTTCCCTTTGCTTGGATTCTCTTTCTCTAACTCCTTTAGTTGTCTGGCTTTCAAACAGTAGTTTAGGTGTCACCTATTACATGAGGCACCCCCTGGAGACCCACAAACTGCATTCATCTCTCCTCCTCTGCACTTCCAGGGCACTTAAACATCCGATTCCCTATCAACTGGCTGAACTACCAAGCTATAGACTTTCAAAGGTTTCCCATTATTTTTTTAATTTTCTTTATATTCTTTTCCCCCAGAAGTCCTAGAGACAGATGATTATTTTCTCCCTTTTCAAACAGATTCTGACAGAAGATTATTTTTTAAATCAAGCGAACCAGGTCTCTTACTGACACAAGTTTCTTCCTCTCTAGCTCTACATATTTCCCTAGGTAAAATGAAGAATTCGTCAGAATCATAGAGCAGGGAAATTGTTAGTAATGGAGACTCGCAAACCTAACCCAGATACATTAAATTGGATGTGGGTAGGAGGGAGGCTGGAGTGAACAGGTATATTTTCAAACGTTCTCAGAATGATCCCCATGTGCTGCCAGGGTTGAGTACCACCGAACAGAGCTTTCCTCTCAGATGATCCTGCTCTGTTGGTCTGTCAGACGCAGTAGTGTGGCCTCCTCGTCCCCTCTACAAAAGCGCAAAGGCTTGGCCAGGTGACGGATCAGAGCCGACCTCCAAGACTACTCACCCGCAACAGGTGCAGCTCCCGGAATTTGCGCAGTCTCTGTTCGCGCTTCTGAGCGGCCAGCTCCGCCGCCGCAGTGAGGGACCCCTCTTCCGCGCTGTCCACCAGCACCTGCGGCAAGGAGAACTGGCTTCAGGCAGAGCCAGCTCGGCTTCTCCCAGGACGGCCCAGGCCGAGTCCCCGCTGGTCCCCACAGGCTGGGCCTAGGGCCTCCACCGCCGACTTGATCCCAGTGTCTGAGCCTCCCTGAAGCGAAACTAGACTTCGCCTCCACCTCTCTCCAGGCCGCTCCCCGGAACCCTCACCAACAAAACCCCCGGTGTAGAGTCTGTCGAACTCACCTCCGATGCAGCAACAGCCGCCATCACAACCTTTCTCTCTTCCCACTTCCGGCAACAACATATAGCACTTCCGTCAGCCTTCAGACAACCGGGCCGATGCGTACAAATGAGCTACCATAAGCCCCGCCCCTTCCGGGCGGCTTCCGGAAGTTGGGACCCTTTTAGCTGTGAAATGTTTTGGATTGTGCAGGGTCTCGCGCAGCCGCGAGAAGCAGCGTGGGCAAGGACAGCAGCAGTTGAGTCGCCAAGAAAAGGGTTGGGAAGCGCTCAGAATCGGAGGACTAGAAAAAAATGACCAAAAGGAGTCTGACAGAAACTCCCCTACTCTGAACGCTGTTCCTGGAAACCGCCTTTTCAAAGACAGTGAGAGAAATCTAACATGGCTCACTCCGTCTTGCTTCTAGCCTCGTAGGGCGGCTGTCTTTGCTCATTTCTGGGCATAAACCAAGCTCACCATGGGAGAATGTATAGTTTAACTTTTAAGCAAGGATGATCATAGCCCCTCCCTTAAACAGGTCCCTCCTTGTTCGGGGGCTGAAACTGCCTTTATGAAATTAATGAAAGACCGGGAGGTTAGGAATATGAGGGGTGAATTCTGCTAAAAAGTAGTAAATGATAACCAGCCATTGTTTCGGAGGACATCGGATGTGTAACTTCCCCAATTACTCCTGTAGGTTAACGTCGTTATTGTACAACCTAAGATTGGTCTTTTGAGGCATTTTTGAGACTTTCGCATTCTGGCAACTAACTAACCCCACCCGCTTCCTCTGCCCCACTCCTCCCCCAAGAGGCGGACTCAGCTGTTGAGGAGTGTAGTCCACACCCCTGTGATTGCATCTCCAACCAATCAGCAGCACCCAATCCCTATTGCTCTGCCCACACCAAACCAGCTGAAAAACCCTAACCTCTGAGCTGAGCCTTCAGGAAAACTTACTTGAGTGGTAACCCTTCCTCCCTGAGGCCAGCCTCACGTTAATGCAACTCTGTACTGCAGTAGCACTTCTCAGTGAATTGGTTTTGTCTGCAGTGGGCAGGAAGAACCTGTAGTGCCATTCATTCCCGTTAAGTGGAAAGTTCTTTCCGTTTAGAGCTTAGCATGTTGTCACCTTCTCCAAGAAGCAGGTCTTGGCCAGGTGTGGTGGTTCATGGCTGCAATCCCAGCACATTGCGGGGCCGAGGCGGGAGGACTGCTTGAGCCCAGGAGTTCAAGACCAGCCTGGACAACAAAGTGAGAATCAGTCTCTGAATAAAAAAATAATACAAATAAAAAGAATTTTTGTTTATGTGTGTGTGTGTGTGTGTGTGTGGTTTTTTTGATTTTTTTTTTTTTTTTTTTTTTTTTTGAGACGGAGTCTTGCCCTGTGACGCAGGCTGGAGTGCAATGGCACTGATCTCGGCTCACTGTAACCTCCGCCTCCCGGGTTCAGACAATTCTCCTGCCTCAGCTTCCCGAGTAGCTAGGATTACGGGTGTCTGCCACCATGCCCAGCTACTTTGTATTTTAGTAGAGACGGGGTTTCACCGAGTTGACCAGGATGGTCTTGAACTCCTGACCTCGTGATCCGCCCGCCTCAGCCTCCCAAAGTGCTGGGATTACAGACGTGAGCCACCGTGCCCAGCCATAAAAATAAATTTTTAAAAAGAGGCAGGTCTTCCCCGACTACCGTCTCACTTTTAGTACTGTCATTTGACACTATTTTAATTCTTTCCAATTGCATAAATTTTCTTTTTGTCTGTTCATTTTCCATTTTCCTCATCAGCGTTATTACTGGAGAACAGCAAGGTCCACCCATCTTGTTTACTCGTACATGCTCAGTGGAGAGGCAATGCCAGAANTTTTTTTTTGAGACGGAGTCTTGCCCTGTGACGCAGGCTGGAGTGCAATGGCACTGATCTCGGCTCACTGTAACCTCCGCCTCCCGGGTTCAGACAATTCTCCTGCCTCAGCTTCCCGAGTAGCTAGGATTACGGGTGTCTGCCACCATGCCCAGCTACTTTGTATTTTTAGTAGAGACGGGGTTTCACCGAGTTGACCAGGCTGGTCTTGAACTCCTGACCTCGTGATCCGCCCGCCTCAGCCTCCCAAAGTGCTGGGATTACAGACGTGAGCCACCGTGCCCAGCCATAAAATAAATTTTAAAAGAGGCAGGTCTTCCCCGACTACCGTCTCACTTTTAGTACTGTCATTTGACACTATTTTAATTCTTTCCAATTGCATAAATTTTCTTTTGTCTGTTCATTTTCCATTTTCCTCATCAGCGTTATTACTGGAGAACAGCAAGGTCCACCCATCTTGTTTACTCGTACATGCTCAGTGGAGAGGCAATGCCAGAATTACTAACTGCTAAAGTTATTAAGGTAAGTAAGGTGCTGGATATAAAAGGAATATATGAAAATTATTTTTTTCTGCACTAACAACTACTAGTTAGATACAGAAATGAAAAAGTAATCCCTAAAATGAAAAGATATCTAGGTACAAAATGTAAATAGTAACATAAAAATAAAAAATACTTTGAAGTAAATGAAATCTGAATAAATGGCAGATAAGCTATTTTCTGGTTGGAAGACTTAATATCATAAAAACAATATCACAAAGGAGTATCTCAAATGAGTTTATAAATGTCACGTTATTCCCATCAGAATCTCAGTGGGTCATTGTTTTTGTTTTTTGGAACTGTAAAATAATGTGGCAAAAATCTTAAAAGTTCAACAACACACTGTTGTTAAGACCGAAGAAAGATGAATCCTACACATTTTGCTGATAGGACAGAAGATTGATTCAATCCCTAGGGAAGGCAATTTGGCAGTATCTGTAAAACTTAAGACATTTACTCTTTGACTCAGCTATCATAATTCTGGGAATTTATGTTACAGACACAGTTACACATGTGTGAAAGGAAAATAAATCTTGGGGCCCCAAAATCACTAAGCCAAAGGGAAAAGTCAAGCAGGGAACTGCTGTGGCCGGGCGCGGTGGCTCACGCCTGTAATCCCAGCACTTCGGGAGGCCGAGGCGGGTGGATCATGAGGTCAGGAAATGGAGACTATCCTGGCTAACATGGTGAAACCCCGTCTCTACTAAAAATACAAAAACAAAATTAGCCGGGCATCACGGTGGTCACCTGTAGTCCCAGCTACTTGGAAGGCTAGAGCAGGAGAATGGTGTAAACCCGGAGGCGGAGGTTGCAGTGAGCCGAGATCGCGACACTGCACTCCAGCCTGGGCGACAGAGCGAGACTCCATCTCAAAAAAAAAAAAAAATAGAATTGCTTAAGCTCAGAAGTTCGAGACCACCTTGGGCAACACAGTGAGACTCTGCCTCTACGAAAAATTAGAAAAATTAGCTGGACGTGATGGTGTACACCTGTAGTTCTAGCTACTTGGCAGGCTGAAGTGGGAGGACTGCTTGAGCCCAGGAGTTTGAGGCTGCAGTGAGCTGTGATCATGGCACCACACTTCAGCCTAGTCAACCAAACGAGAACCTGTCACAAAAATTAAAAAAAAAAAAAAAATACCAAGGAGGGGCTTGCCTTATGAAGAATTAAAACTTAATAAATGGCTTTAGTAATGAATACAATATGATACACAGGAAATGACACATAAATCAGCAGAACAGAATAGAAAATTTATAATGAGATTCAGTGGAAAAGTGATGCTTCATAGAATAAATAGAGCTTGCATAATTGGCCTAAATCTGCACAAGACAAAACCAGTTTCTTATCTAATAGAATATGGAAAAACAACATCACCACAAGTCCAGAAATGAAAAATTAAAACAGGCTGGGCGCGGTGGCTCACGCCTGTAATCCCAGCGCTTTGGGAGGCTGAGGCGGGCAGATCAAGAGGTCAGGAGATTGAGACCATCCTGGCTAATACAGTGAAACCTCGTCTCTACTAAAAATACAAAAAATTAGCCAGGCGTGGTGGCGGGCGCCCGTAGTCCCAGCTACTCGGGAGCCTCAGGCAGGAGAATGGCATGAACCCAGGAGGTGGAGCTTGCAGTGAGCCAAGATTGTGCCACTGCACTCCAGCCTGGGTGACAGAGCGAGACTCCGTGTAAAAAAAAAAAAGAAAAGAAAATTAAAACAATTAAATGTGGTTTTAGGCTGGGCATGGTGGCTCACACCTGTAATCCCAGCATTTGGGCAGGCCAAGACAGGCGAATCACGAGGTCAGGAGATCGAGACCATCCTGGCTAACACAGTGAAACCCTGTCTCTACTAAAAATACAAAAAAATTAGCCAGGTATGGTGGCGGGTGACTGTAGTTCTAGCTACTCAGGAGGCTGAGGTAGGAGAATGGTGTGAACCCGGGAAGCAGAGCATGCAGTGAGTCCAGATCGCGCCACTGCACTCCTGGGCAACAGAGCAAGATTCTGTATCAAAAAAAAAAAACAAAAAAAATTATATGTGGTTTTGTCACTCTTGGATTTTCCAGGAAATCCAATAGTTATTGGGGAAGAGTAGTGCTTGTATCCTTCTTATGTTACTGTTATTAAGAATCCTGGCTGGCACGGTGGCTCAAGCCTGTAATCCCAGCACTTAGGAGGCCAAGGCAGGAGAATCCTTTGAGCCCAGAAGTCCAAGACCAGCCCTGGCAACATAGCGAGACCTCATCTCTACAAAATAAAAAATGAGCCAAGCATGGTGGCCTGCCCCTGTAGTCCCAGCTACTCGGGAGGCTGAGGTGAGAGGATTGCTTGAGCCTGGGAGGTCGAAGCTGCAGTGAGCCCTGATCGCACCACTGCACTTCAGCTGGGGTGACACAGTAAGACCCTGTCTCGAAAAGAAAAAAAAAATTCCTATTCATTCTTTTCTCCATTCCTGCCAGTAAAACTGAGCTCTATATTACCAATTTGTTTATACTGCAAATTAAAATCTGCAAGTCTGACCTTAAAAAAAAGTAAATGTTCATAAAGTTTCTGGAAGTGATAAAAAAGCAGTATAGAAAGGAAAGGGAAAGATTATGTGTGATAAAAATTGCTCAACAACTCTGATTTTATAAGGATGTATTAAGAATATTCACAGGACTTTCTTGGGAGGCCGAGGCGGGCGGATCACGAGGTCAGAAGATCGAGACTCATCCTGGCTAACGCGGTGAAACCCCGTCTCTACTAAAAAAATACAAAAAACTAGCCGGGCAAGGTGGCGGGCGCCTGTGGTCCCGGCTGCTCGGGAGGCTGAGGCAGGAGAATGGCGTGGACTCGGGAGGCGGAGCTTGCAGTGAGCTGAGATCCGGCCACTGCGCTCCAGCCTGGGCGACGGAGGGAGACTCCGTCTCAAAAAAAAAAAAAAAAAAAAAAAAAATTCACAGGACTTTCAACATAACTTTTCTGTGCAACATGATAATGTATCATTTTTAAAAACTGGGCTGGGTGCAGTGGCTCACACCTGTAATCCCAGCACTTTGGGAGGCTGAGGTGGGTGGATCACCTGAGCTCAGGAGTTCGACACCAGCTTGGGCAACACGGTGAAACCCCGTCTCTACTAAAAATACAAAAAAAATAGCTGGGCATAGCGGCGTTCACATTTAGTCCCAGCTACTCGGGAGGCTGAGGCAGGAGAAGCATTTGAATCTGGAAGGCGGAGATTGCAGTGAGCTGAGATCGCGCCACCGTACTCCAGCCTGGGCGACAGAGTGAGAGTCTGGCTCAAAAAAACAAACAACAAAAACCTGTTCTGAACTGTATCATTTCTCTATTGTGGCATAACCAATTATCCCAAAACTTGGTACCTTAACATAAGTATTACTTTATTATTATCTCTCATAGTTCTGAGAATTGGTGTGGTTCTCACACAGGGTCTCTCATGCAGTTGCAGTCAGATTAGGGGCTGGGGCTGGAATCCTTGCAAAGGTTTCCTCACTCAGAAGTCTGGTGGTTGATGTTGGCTGTCTGCCTGAACGCCCACACCTGGCCTCTCCATTGGCCTGGGCTTCCTCAAAGCATGGGGGCTGGTTTTAAGAACAAGTATCCCAAGAGAACTAGGTGGAATCTGTGTTTCACTTTTTATGACTTAGTCTCAGAATTCACACAGTGTCACTCCCTCCATAGTCACAGATTCCAGGATTAGGGAAACAGACTCTACTTCTAGATTGAAGGAGTGCCAATGTCACATTGTAAAGACTAGCATATACGATGGAAGATTCCAGCATCTAGAAAAATTCAATTAGACACATCACTTGTTCTGTTCTTTGTTAATAAATATGTATAAATATAATTTGAAGACTTCTTATAAGACTCCAATTTTTTTAATTGTTGCCATATCCTGTTGAAAAAAATACTGTGCTAGATATTTTCTGTCTGCCCTGTTAGAACTACTCTCCACTGGTCTCCATGTTGTGTCCCTGAGTGCTGGCCTGAATGGACTGCATTAGTAAACTCTCTTGCCCTCTGTCTTCCTGGGTCCTGCCAGTCCATAGTACCTACATAAGATCACAGGTTTGGAAGAAATGAGGTCAAGGTATTTATTCCCTAGCTGGATTATGGATTTGGCATATTTCTGTAGGCACCACTTCTGTCTGAAGACTATCTTCTATCCCTACATTTTCTTTTTTTTTTTTTCTGAGACGGAGTCTCCATTGCCCAGGCTGGAGTGTAGTGGCGTGATCTCAGCTCACTGCAACCTCCACCTCCCAGGTTCAAGCAACTCTCCTGTCTTAGCCTCCCAAGTAGCTGGGACTACAGGTACCTTCCAACACACCCGGCTTATTTATATATATATATTTTATATATTATATATATATTATATATTAT
>NW_016808328.1:33949-38235 GCF_001698545.2 Rhinopithecus bieti | reverse complement strand
CTCGGCCTCCCAAAGTGCTGGGATTACAGGCTTGAGCCACCGCGCCCGGCCTAATTTTTATATTTTTAGTAGAGACAGTTTCACCTTGTTGGTCAGGTTGGTCTCGAATACCTGACCTCAGGTGATCCACCTGCCTCAGTCTCCTAAAGTGTTGGGATTACAGGCGTGAGCCACCGTGCCTGGCCTAACCCTATACTTTCTGGGTTCCCACTGCTGCTCCCTTCTTTTGCCTCTTTAGGGATAGTAGTAGTGATGGATCCCCCTATTGCCAGCCCCGGCACGCTTCACTCTTTGGTTGATTTTTCTTACCCAGTCTACAACTTTGTAAGCAGTAATTACTTAGCATACATAAGCCTAATAACATAACTTTCAAAACCTGTAATTCTGATAAGGGATCTTACTGAAAATAATTTTATAATTGACTTTATTTTTAAGAGACAGGGTCTCACTATGTTATTTAGGCTGATTTCGAACTCCTGGCCTGAAGTCATCCCTCCATCCTCAGCCTCTTCCTCTGAGTAGCTGGGATTACAGGCATGAGCCACCATGCCTGGTTTATAATTAACATTCTTGTTTTCTTTAAAGAATGTAAATACCCATAATATTGCTCTATCAAATCATCTATAACATAGAAAACAATCCTGTTACTCTGCCATATTTGCTTTTTTTTGAGACAAGATCTTCCTGTTGCCTTGCCTGCAGTGCAGCGGCACAATCTTGGCTCACTGCAACCTCTGCTTTCTAGAGGATCCTCCTACCTGAGCCTCCCAAGTAGCTGCAACTACAGGCACCTGCCCCTATGCCCGGCTAATACTTCAATTTTGGGGGGTGGCAGGGTCAGAGGTAGAGACAGGGTCTTGCTCTGTCGCCCAGGCTGGTCTTGAACTCCTGGGCTCAGGTAATCCTCCCACCTCAGCCTCCCAAAGTGCTGGGATTACAGGAGTAAGCCACAGTGCCTGGCCAAATATTTGCTATTTTAATAAAGGTTAAGAAATGTCATTTAAATTAACTACATTAGGCCGGGCTCAGTGGCTCATGCCTGTAATCCCACCACTTTGTAAGGCCTAGGCAGGTGGATCACTTAAGGTCAGGAATTCCAGGCCAGCCTGACCGTCTCTACTAAAAATACAAAACTTAGCCAGGTGTGGTGGCAGGCACCTGTAATTCTAGCTACTCAGGAGGCCGAGGCAGGAAAATCACTTGAACCCAGGAGGCAGAGGTTGCCGTGAGCTGAGATCACGCCACTGCACTCCAACCTGGGTGACAGAGCGAGATCCGTTCAAAATTTTGGGTTCAAAAAAACCCAAAATTAACGTTAAACAAGCAATTACACACTTATTTAATTACATTTATGTAAATCCTGCAAAGATGAAAATGTATGAAGAGCTGTAATAGGGGAAACTGACTTTTCAAGTGGTGAGCTGGCTTCCCTAAACAAAGGCATTTAAGGAAATCAGAAGAAGGGCATACGTCTGCCTTCAGGTTTTTGTTTTTGAGACAGGGTCTCACTGTCACCAGGCTGAGATCATGGCTCACTACATCCTCATATCTCCCATACATGTCCAGATTTCTCCACCCAATGTGCCTGCGCACAGGCCTAGCCCAATATGACACACCCCAGGACTGCCAGGGGCGGGAATGCCTTCTCCGCTCTAGAGGTACCCCAGGAAGGGCCAGGTTATGTTTCGTCCAGAAAAGTGAGGCCTGGGGTTCCAGTTGTTACCGGAAGTGGGGGGGAAGCGTTGCCAGGGGAGGGCAGAGACTGTGACTGACCAGACGGGTGGCAGGCACTTGCCTGGGGGTAGCGAGGTAGGGGCGTTTGCGGCTAGGTCTTTCCTAGACAAGGAAGCGATGCCAGGAGAGAGGGAGGCACAGACATTGGGACTGGGTCGCCTGCCAAGGGCCTCCAAGGCCAAACCACCCTGCCTGAAGACGCTCCTCCTCAGGGTGAAAGCGCAGAGACTGCGCAAATCCTGGGTGCTGCTACGGAAACTGATGCATAGTCTAGGAGACCAGCTCAGACTGCCACCTGCCCAGGCCCACGCACATTTGTAAAGAAATGTTCAAAATGTGTATTATTTCCACGTTTATCGTGTATTATTCACTTGTTTTCTGTGTTTAATGTGAAGCCTAGAGTTGACCTTGGGAGCTTCAGCAGCAGGGTGCTAATTTTTCTTGAAAGCTATGTAAGCAGTGAAAGGAAGGCGACAATGGCTACTGGAAATTCACCGTAGTCCCTCCTCTTCCCCAGAAGTGGTCACAATTACAGGTGCTTTCCTGTCCCCTGCTCTATTACACAGCCCAGGTGCATTTATGGGAACAAAACCATGGAGATGGAGACTGATCCCTAATAACATTCTGTAAAATGCCATCCTTCAAAAAAACCAAATATCCTTGTAAGAAAGTTAAAACATTTGGTCAAACTATTATTTTAGGCCAGGCACAGTGGCTCACACCTGTAATCCCTACACTCTGGGGGCGCCGCAGGAGCAGCATTGCTTGAAGCCATAAGTTCAAGACCAGCCTAGGGTAACATAGAAATCCCACTCATCTCTACCCCCAAAAATTAGCCAGGTGTGGTGGCATAAGCCTATATGGCAGAAGCTGTGGCAGGAGGATTGCCTGAGCCCTGGAGTTGCAGCAAGCTGTGACTGACTACACTCCAGCCTGAGTGATGAGCAAGAAACCCTATCTCTAAAAATTAAAGTCTATCCATAAAAACCAGTCCACTTATTTAGATCAGCCGTCTAGATTTTCCAGTTCATGAAGTGTAATACCCACTTCTTAAAATTTTATGTGCTTAAGGGTCAGACACAGTGGCTCACGCCTGTAATCCCAGCACTTTGGGAGGCCAAGGCAGGCAGATCACAAGGTCAGATCGAGACCACCCTGGCTAACACAGTGAAACCCCATCTCCAGTAAACACACAAAAAAATTAGCTGGGCGTGGTGGCGGGAACCTGTAGTCCCAGCTACACGGGAGGCTGAGGCAGGAGAAGGGCGTGAACCTGGGAGGCGGAGCTTGCAGTGAGCCCAGAACACGACACTGCACTCCGTCTCAAAAAAAAAAAAAAAAAAATTTATTTAGAATACTTTTAAAAGCATAAATAAATGTTAACTACACCACATAGATTTTACAGCTTAATGAGGGATTCTATTTCTCCTCTTTCTGGCTTAGTTTCTTGCCTTGAAGCCCAGTATTCTATAAATTTTTTAGGGCAATTTTTCAAGTTGAAGTATTGACCTCAATTGGGAATCCTGTTAAAATTCAGTTTCTAATTCAGCAGGTCTAGGGTAGGGACTTGATTGAGATTCAGCATTTCTCAAAATCCCACATTGGGCCAGTGAGCCTTGGACTTGGGATTAACAAGGCTTTAATCAACACACGCCTCCTTGTATCTCTACAAAGACCCATTAGGTAATTACATATAGAATAGAGACTAAGAATTAAAACAAGAAATTTATTAAATATACAAAACAGGAATACAGTTCAATTACTGTGTCTAAAAAATTTCATTTTTACATAACCAAGAAAATATTTACAACTATATACAAAAGACTCCCACCTGTGTATAACCTTTGGTCCATCTGTGCTATTTCTCATATCTGCAAGAGAAACCTAAAATGTTAATATTTGAGTATTAAGTATTTATATCTTTTTGTGTTGGTTTTTAAATGCACAAGTACCCCTGAATGGCTCAAAGGGACAGGATAATGCTAGAAACACTAACTTGCAATAAAGTGCAGTTTTCATGCAAACTTAGCCATTAGTTTTCTCCTTTCAGACAGGTATCCACAGTCCATATGGACTTTTTTTCTTATCTATTTTTGGTGATCTTGAAGATGTCTCTTCTGTGGCAGCTTTAGCTGATTTTTGTATTGGTTTTGCTACAGAATTCTGTAAAAGAACAAATTCAGTCAGCTTCCCAAACATGTAATTATACACGTTCACACAAAAAAGTACATTAAATAATCCCATGTATAAGCCTTAAAGATATCAACTGTTGGGCGTGGTGGCTCACGCCTGTAATCCCAACACTTTGGGAGGTTGAGGCGGGAGGATCACGAGGTCAGGAGATGGAAACCATCCTGGCAAACACAGTGAAACCCTGTCTCTACTAAAAATACAAAAATTAGTTGGGTGTGGTGGCGTGCGCCTGTAGTCTCAGCTACTCGGGAGGCTGACGCATGAGAATCGCTTAAACCCAGGAGGCAGAGGCTGCAGTGAGCCAAGATCACGCCACTGCACTCCAGCCTGGGCAACAGAGCAAGACTGTCTCAAAAAAA
>NW_016808328.1:16601-33508 GCF_001698545.2 Rhinopithecus bieti | reverse complement strand
GAGCGGAGATCGGGCCACTGCACTCCAGCCTGGGTGACAGAGCCAGACTCCGTCTCAAAAAAAAAAAAGAAAGATATTATAAACCAAACATAGTGTGAACCTTAATTGTAGCTTGATTCAAAATGTAAAGTGAAGATACTGGGGCAGCAGGGAAACACTGGACATACACAAGGTATAATGATTTGGGGCCTCATTTTGAAACCGTATTTTAAAACATTGTGATTAAGGAATATTCTAAAGATTTCCCTTTAAAATATTTCAATATAAAAGGGGAGACACTTAAAAGAAAGGCAAAATATCAAAACTAATGTGAATGTCAGATAGGTTATGAACCCATTATAATGGCCACTTGTAAACGTGGCTCAAAACAAACGATTTTAATTCTGTTTAAAACTGTGTCAGTAGGCCCCAATTATCACCACAAAGATAAAACGTAAAGATACAAACACATCCTAAATCCAATTTTTGAGTGATCAATGCCTGGACATACTTACATTAGAGCTAAAAGCTATGCTCCTTTGCTGGGAAGGTTTTTCACTAGGATTTCTAGTTCCACTTTCTGTTACCTTTTCCGACAGCTAGACAGGTGAAGAAAAAGTGTAATTTTAAAACACATACTCTTGGTTTCTAAATCCTATATTAAAAAATAATCTAACTGTATACAAAATTTAGTTGTAAACACAAAAATCAACTTGGATCTAACGATATATTCATTCAACAGCTGAAGAGAATTACTGAGTTTTCCCCTTAACAAAACTGATTTAATATTAGGCTTAAGACGTTCTTGTCATAATTATTTTACTTCCCTGCTGGCAAATTTAAGTAATTTTTAAACTAGTTTTTTAATCAGTTTTCTCAGATTGAGTCAAGTTAACTTTTGAAAAGTAAAGCCACATCAGAAATACCTAGCTTTAAGAAGCTAAGGCATATTTGCCAGTTAGGCACCTAATCGTCTGAACAAAGACTTTGTCTACTAATACTGAACAAACCCACATCTGGGCCCAATTACACAGATTCATTTAGATACAGCATCTTTTTTTTTTTTTTTTTTTCTCGAGACGGAGTCTCACTGTCACCCAGGCTGGAGTGAAAAGTACAGTGCAATTTGCTAATGCACATCCTGCACATTTCTGGAGAATTATAACAAACTTATCTGCAAGTGAAGCAGGCCTCCTCTTCTGTAATCTCTCAAAACATCTGGAATATATTGCATATATTATGAAAGGGACATCTTTTTCACAGATGCCCCACCATTACAACGTGTACCTTTGCTTACTTTAAAAATTGACTTTAATACTTTATGCAAATAGTACCTGTCCCAAATTCTAGCATGCACATGTATCTACCAACAAAGAAAACTAAGTTTTCAGTGTGTGAACATAAACTTCAAATTAAACCTGATGCTTTAGCCCATGTATCAATTACCAACAGATTTTCTTCATCAATGTCTGCAGACCACATTCATGATTTCTATAAGACAGAAATAAAGCAGATAAACTATACTGTATATGTTGAGTACAGATTTGTGGGAACATAATGCTGCAAATGAAAGCTACACACACACACTGTAAATAGCTTAGAAAACCTGGTAACAGAAATCACCAAAGTACCAGCTACAATATATTAACGGTGTTAGAAGAGTACAGTGTTAACTGAAAATGAAAAATTAAATGTATTTTTTGAGACAGGGTCTCACTCTGCTGCCCAGGCTGGAGTACAATGGTGCAATCTTGGCTCACTGCAATCTTAGCATCCTGGGCTCAAAGATCCTCCTGCCTCAGCCTCCCAAACAGTTAGCACTACTGGCATGCGCCAGCATGCCTGGCTAATTTTTGTATTTTTTGTGAACACGCGGTTTTGTCACGTTGCCCAGGCTGATCTTTAACTCCTGGACTCAAGCCAGCTGCCTCATTACAGGCAAGAGGCACCATGCACGGTCAAATAAAGTTCATTAATTTCCCATTTTCATGGGTATGACCTTGCTTATCTTCAGATCTGCTACTAAAGTTCATCAGTCTCCCATTTTCATGGGTATGACCTTGCTTATCTTCAGATCTGCTACTCTGAATTTAGCACTTTATATACATAGCTAGACTTCCCAAAAATCATAGTCTAAGGTAAATAGTAAGTGACTTATCAGATTTGACAGTTAGCTTTCTGAACGTTTTGTTGGGACAAACCTAGAATACTTACTTCAGGCTTTGCACCATTACTTGATACACCTATTCCATGGCTTGTTTCTTTGGCTACACGAACAGTTCTGAGACTAGCTGGCAAGTCAATGTTGGTTGTTCCTAAAGCTTTCGCTGCATTGGCTTTTGCTATTTCTAACAGCTCCATTCGATCTGAAAAAAAAAAAAAAAAAAATTTATTCATCAATCTGGTAGTTTTCTCCCCCCAAGAGAACTCAGAATTACAAAATAAGCACGTTATTTTGTAGTATTCAATGTATTAAGTCACTTGTTTATAATATGTAAAGTAAGGTTGCTCTTTAACACTGGTTTGATGCGCTGGTCCACTTTATAGTTGGATTTTTTTCTCCCTACTAAATGCAGATAGAAAGTACCACAGTATTTGAGAGACTGTAAACCCCAAGTGTGCGTGAGGGTTCCATATGTGTCCTGGCACCAATCCCCCGAGTGAACAGAGGGACAACTGTGTAACTGTATTCACTGAAAACTCAGTTCTCCAGCTCACTTCTTGCTAAAAGAAATAAAATTCTTAAATAATCTTAGTTTTCAGTTTTCCTGAGTAAAGGCCTGAGCGTCCTACTATTTTGTCTTTTTGTTGTAGCTAATTTTCTCTAGTTAATAGCGGTATTATTTTGCTTTTTCTTCAAAGATGTATTTCTGAAAACCAGGGTTTTCTGCAATAGATTCTTCATATGGTACAATTATCACAACCACTGAACCAATACTGATACACTCAAGTGTATTTCTACCACCACCCCCGGCTAATTTTTGTATTTTTACTAGACAGTGAGCTACGTCGGCCAGGCTGGTATGGAACGCCTGGCCTCAAGTGACCCGCCCGCCTCCGGCCCCCAAAGTGCTGGGATCGCAGGCGTGAGCCACCGCGCCGGCCTCCTAAATCATTTAAGATACTCGACAATTCAATTGTATTCAGTAATAATGTCAACTAAAAGGCAGCGTGTTTTGATGTTGTTCTTCCCAATCTATAAACTTAAAACCTTTAACTTAATCATAACATTTAAAAGGCTCCACCACCAAGAACAGTCAGCCAATAGGAAAACAGGTTTCCTACATCCTGAGCCATTTGACATCCGATTGACCTTTAACCCTGAAGAGAAAGAACGCTGTCCACTAACTACAAGTAATGTCCTCCCTCTTTCCTCCAACGAAAAAGATTTCCAGCACCAAACGAACTAATATTGAAACTACACAGCAACTTTGGTTCCCTAACCTCCTCGTGCACTGTCACCACACATTACCAAAACTAGAAAGGTAAATGACCCACCCACCTTTTTCACTTAAGCGAAACGGGGTTCTGCTCCGCGACCTCGTCCTGGATCTGTCCCTCCATCTGCTGTGCTCCTCCGGGTACACTGTGCGACCAAAGCCGTAGTAGCGCCGCCCCCGCGCCATCGCGGACGCCCTTCCGTAGTACGACCTTTCCCGAGAGCGCGACCTGCTACGGGACCGGGACCAGGACCGGGACCGCGAAGGAGACCGGTAGTATCTCCTGGAGAAGCCGTAGCGCCTCTCTCGGTAACGGCGGCTGCGAGATCGCGACCGGCTCCGCGAGTATGACCGCGAGAAGCGCCTATACTTCCGCTGGTGGCGCCTTCGGGAACGGGACCTTGACCTGCTCCTCCGGCTCCGGCTCTGACTCCGACTCCTGGACGAAAACCGACTGGAGACGCGGGAATGGGACTGAGAGCTTCTGGAAAAAGAACGGCTCCTAGACCGCGACGAGAGCCGGCTGGACCCGCCCGATCGCGAGGCGGAGGGTGAATCCTTCTCCTGCGGCGAGCCCGGCCACATGTCGTTCACGTAGTTGGACATCTTCAGCTGCGGCTTTAGCCTGCGCTTTCTCCGGAAAGGATCCCGCAAGCCTCAACTCACGACTTCCTAAAAATCCCAGGAAGAAAAACAAGTCGAGTCGCGGAAGCGGGCGCCTGGCCACCCGGAAGCCACAGTCTGGGGCCCTCCGGGAGGCGGAGCCACGGCGCGGGCGGCGGCCGCGGCGAAAGGAATCAGCCCTAAAAACTCCGCTCGGCGCCCTGAGGCCGCGACCTCGAAGCAAAACGCTGCGTTCCCCAAACGCGAGCCCGGCACGTTTCCCGTCCCTCACTCCCGAGAGACCACTGCGGCGGTCCTGAGAGACCCAGTCAGCAGAAAACTTACCGCAGGCCGTCGACGCCTCCCTCACGACTGAGAGAAAGGCCCAACACACAACCTCCTTTCGGTTAGGACTAAGAGGGGCTTTTCGTACGCACTATCGAACAGCGAAGTCCACAACCTCCACCTCCGACCTCCGGACGCGCACTGAGAGCGTACGTCAGCAGGCGCCTCGAAAGTACCAGAAGCTGGCCCCCGGCGCATGCGCAGAGACGTTCCGTGGCGGGCGTGGCTCTCCTTTCGCCCAACCACCGCCCTGTCTCCTCCCTCCCACAAGCCGCGCCCTTGCCTCCACGGTGCCCATGCGCAATGGGGCTCCAGGGGGCGGTGCTCGGCACATCCGGGTGTCTCGCCCTTCGCCTTTTTTTTTTTTCTTTTCTCTTCTCTTCTCTTCTCTTCTGTCTCTCCCCCGTCTGAGATAATTGCGGGGCAGAAAACTTCGAAGATGGGACGGTCCCGCCTGGCGCTACACCAGACTCTGGCCTTACTGCACGGGCGGGGCTGGAGTAGGGCCGGGGGAGGAGTGGCCGCAGGCTGGAGAGGGCTGGGAGCGGGTGCCGTCTGACAGGCAGGTGCCCACAGGGTCGTTGCAGCCACCCGCCGGGAAGTCGCAGACCCGGCCTGAGCCTCCCAGGACCCTTCCTGGCCTCTGCCTCCTGTCCTGGGTACCGCGGCGCCGGGAGAAGGCGACCGAGTCCACACCCCACCATGACGGAGAGGGGACCGCGCCCTTCCCCGGGACACCCCAAGATCCCTGGAAATGCAGTATTAACGTAGAAAAGGTGTCTTACTTCCATGTTTTGGCTAGAAAGGTACTAAGGTCGAGACAAAATAAAAGGACTCACAATTGACCTTTAATCTGGGGCTAAGTATGAAGTCTGAGATACCTCTTCCAAAAACTGTGTTTGGTGTAAGAGTGTAAACAAAGGTGACCGTTTTAATTCTAGGGATCTACAAATGGGATGCATTTCAAACACTTCTTGTTGTAATAAAGCATAACAATTGCCTTGAAAATTGTGGGTTAATTGCTTTTTTTTTTTTTTTTTGAGACGAGGTCTCACTCGCCCGGGCTGGAGGGGACCCTCACGGCTCACTGCAGCCCAGGCTCCCGAAGAGCTGAACTACAGGCATGCACCACCACGCTGATTTTTTAAATTTTTTAGCCACGGAATCTAACTGTGTTGTCCAGGCTGGTCTCCAACTCCTGGGCTCAAGCGATTCTCCCGCCTCAGTCTCCCAAAGTGCTGGGATTACAGGCGTGAGCCACTTTGCCCAGCCTATACATTTCTTTACAAGTACATTTTGACAAAAGCCACTTTCTTTAGAGGGAGATACAAACTCACTCATCTCTTATTCATCTTCATCCCACATGTCCGCAGTTCATCCACATCTCCTGAGGATGCATCATGATGGAAGTAGTTCTTAAACAGTTTCTTTCTAAATCTCAAAACAGTGAAGATACAATGCCCATCCATCAGAAACTATTGCCCAAAGTTCTCATAAAGCTGTATGAGTGGACAGAAAAATAACACGAGGCCGGGCGCGGTGGCTCACGCTTGTAATCCCAGCACTTTGGGAGGCCGAAGCGGGTGGATCACCTAAGGTCAGGAGTTCGAGACCAGCCTGGCCAACATGGCAAAACCCTATCTCTACTAAAAATGCGAAAATTAGCCGGGCATGGTGGCAGGCGCCTGTAATCCCAGCTACTCAGGAGGCTGAGGCAGGAGAATTGCTTGAACCTGAGAGGCGGAGGTTGCAGTGAGCCGAGATGGTGCTATTGCACTCCAGCTTGGGTAACAAAAGCAAAACTCCATCTCAAAACAAATAATAATAATAACACGAGTTTCACATTTGACAAGTATAAAAATGATGTGTTAGGGGAACTAAAGTTAAACTATGCTTATGATACAGTCTTGAGCTCTTGGTTATGAATAGGAAAGGATGGAATGAGTCTCTGTAGACAGTTCATTGTATCAGTCAATGTGTGCCTAAAAAATGGTGACCAGAAAAATCCTAATTTTTTTTTTTTTTAAGACAGTCTCGCTCTAGCGCCAAGGCTGGAATGCAGTGGTGCTATCTTGGATTCACTGCAGCCTCTGCATACTGGGTTCACACGATTCTTGTGCCTCAGTCTCCCGAGCATCTGGGTTTACAGACGTGCATCATCACGCCAGCTAACTTTTTTTGTATTTTTAGTAGAGATCGGGTTTTGCCATGTTGGCCAGGCTGGTCTCGAAATCCTGACCTCAAGTGATCTGCCTGCCTTGGCCTCCCAAAGTGCTGGGATTACAGCCATGAGCCACTGTGCCCAGCAAATCCTGGATATTAACAGGATTTTGGAAACAGTGGGAAACATGTCTTAGCCCTGGTGCAGAATGCTGGTGTATTTGTCTCAAAAACATATGTGGTCTACCTGAATTAAAGTCTGCAAAGGATGTCACCTTCCTTTATTTCTCTAAACACTATTCTCTGAGCGTCTATCCACTCACCTAATTAAAAAAATTCAACTTTAGTTATTAGAACATCTAGCACTGAATTTGTAGGCTAATTTAGGTAGAAATAACATCTTTACAATAGCAAATCTTCCCATCTAAGAATGTGACAATGTTGTAACCAAGCGAGTTATAGAGAAACGTCACATTTTGAGAAAAATTATGGAGTCCTTGATTAGCCGGTGACCAAGAGACAGCTAGCGCTCAAAATTCTCTCGGTCCCAAAGAAGGGGCTAGATTTTCTTTTATACTAAGGTCTAAATAGGGGAGGGGGGTTTAACTGAAGCAATTTTACAGAAGCAGAATAGGCAAAAAGTTTTTAAAAATTAATTGGTTATAGAAGCAGTTACAAAAAATAAACAGTTCCAGGTACAGGGGCTTAAACTATCACTAAGAGACAAATGCAGGGGCTTTAAGGTATCTTCCACCAAGCACATTCCCAGGAGCTGCTGGTACAGCCTGCTTCAATATCTTATCAGCAGGTGCATTCTTGGATGTAATTGGAGTCAGCTTGCACTAGTTATTCCCTTAAGGGGGATAAAGGGTGCTGCAAGTAAAGAAACTAAAATGGAGTCTGTCCGGCTCTCGGTTAAAACAAGGTAAGGTATCACAACAAGCTTTAAGTGTGCCATTTAAGTTGGGGTTTTTTGTTTATGTCCTTCATTATGGTAGGCAAACCAATCGCCTCCCAGACATGTCCATTCCCTAATTTCCTGGAACCTGTGAATATGTTACCTTAAGGTAGCAAAAGGCATTATGCAGATGTAATTAAGGATAGGGATATGGAAATGAGATTATCCTGAAGTGTCTGGGTAGGCCCAATCTAATCTCAGGAGAGAGTCAAAGCATGAGAATTCCATGCCCTGTTGCTTCTTTTGAAATGTAGGGCCGGGCGCAGTGGCTCACGCCTGTAATCCCAGCACTTTGGGAGGCCAAGGCAGGCGGATCACCAGGTCAGGCATTTGAGATCAGCCTGGCCGACATGGTGAAACCCCGTCTCTACTAAAAATGCAAAAATTAGCTGGGAGAGGTGGTGTGTGCCTGTAATCCCAGCTACTTGGGAGGCGGAGGCAAGAGAATCACTTGAATCCGGGAGGCAAAGGTTGCAGTGAGCCGAGATCACACCACTACACTTCAGCCTGGGCAATAGAGCGAGACTCTGTCTCAAAGAAAAAAATAATTAAAAAAAAAAAAAAGAAAAAGAAATGTAGGGGCTTATGTGCAAGGGCAGGGAGAGTACTCTAGGGGCTAATGGTGGGTTCCAGCTGACAGCCAGAAAACAGACCTCAATCCTACATCATAGAACTGAATTCGGCCAACACCTGGATGAGCAAGTGTGGGGATCTTCCCCTAGAGCCTCCAAAAACAATCAAAATGTGGCTGACACCTTGACTCCAACCTGGTGAGACTCCTCACCTGTAGAACTATGAGATATTAAATTTGCGTTGTTTTAAGCCACTAACATTGTGATTATTTATTACCACAGCAGTAGGAAAATAAAACATTCAGTAGAATTTGTAGTTTTCCTTTCTTCTTTTTTTTTGAGACAGAGTTTCACTCTGTTGCCCAGGCTGCAGTGTGATGGCGTAGTTTTGGCTCACTGCAACCTCTGCCTCCTGGGTTCAAGCGATTCCCCTGCCTCAGCCTCCTCAGTAGCTGGGACTACAGGCGTGCACCACACCCAGCTAATTTTTGTATTTTTAGTAGAGACAGCGTTTCACCATGTTGGCCAGGCTGGTCTTGAACTGACCTCAAGTGATCCACCCGCCTCAGCCTCCCAAAGTGCTGAGATTACAGACATGAGCCACCACACCTGGCCTTTTTATTTATTTATTTTTTTGAGACAGGGTCTTGCTTTTTTGCCTAGGCTGGAGTGCAGTGGTGCCGTCACAGCTCACTGCAGTCTCGACTTCTCAGGCTGAGGTGATCTTCCCAGCTCAGCTGCCTGAGTAGCTGGGACTACAGGCCTACACCACTACACCCAGCTAATTTTATTAATTTTTTGTAGAGATGTATAAAAGCTAACGGTCATTCCCTAGAGGTATAGAATCCTCTAGAAGAGGTCTCCATCCTTCTTCCTCATATCTTAGAGATAACCAATGTTAACATTTTAATGAGTGCCCTTCCACAGCTTTCTTTGACATGTCAAATAGACCCATATATAGAATTTTTTTTTTTTTTTTGAGACAGAATCTCACTCTCTTGCCCAGGCTGGAGTGCAGTGGTGCAATCTCGACTTACTGCCACCTCTGCCTTCCTGGTTCAAGTGATTCCCATGCCCCAGCCTCCCAAGCAGCTGGGAGTACAGGTGCACGCCACCACGCCTGGCTAATTTTTGTTGCTGTTGTTGTTTTGTGAGACAGTCTCACTCTCTCGCTCAGGCTGGAGTGCAGTGGCATGATCTCGGCTCACTGCGATCTCCCTCTCCCAGGTTCAAATGATTCTCGTGCCTGAGCCTCCCAAGTAGCAGGGATTACAGGCACATGCACCATACCTGGCTATTTTTTTTTTTTTTTTTTCGGTAGAGGCATGTTCTGTGTGGGGAGTGCGCAGGTAAAAGCAAACACACAGCACTCACAACAAGTGCGGATTGTGAAGTACTTTAGGTTTATTTAAGTATAAAAGAGAAGGTGCATTGAGCAAACAGCAGTGAGAAAAAAAACAAAACAAAACAATCAGCGTATATACACTCACCAGATGATGGAGGATTCATCACCAGACCGGGAAGCAACAGCCTGGGTTCCAGAGTTGGCCACTGGTCCACGCACAGAGGAGGAGAGGTCTCATGCAGCTTCAGCATAGTCTGGGACCCTGACCATTTTTTTTTTCACTAAATACAATGCTCCAGGAGTTTCCTCCAACGGTAGTGGGGGTCAGCTTAGCTCTTTCAGAAAGGATTAGAGGAGCACATCCAAAGTGTGAGAGCTACAAAGAGGAAAAGTGCTCAGAGGAAAAAGCAGCTCTGAGTGATTTTGACACAGATGACATAGCTGTTGATCTTAGATCAGAGATTAGTTGAGATTAGACATCTCTGTTGTTAGGGCTGCTATAGAATCATAGCTACAGTCACCAGCAAAGCATTCAAGGCAATTAACAGATCAACAAACATGCCCGTTTTCAGATGTCCCAAGGAATTCCTGCTGCTGGGTGAACCATCACCCCATGGGAGCTCACTCCACTGTTTGCAATTACTGAGCCTTGGTATAAGTCAGCTGTTCTTCCTACTCTCCTCTTAGTGATGGTTTCCTGGGTTGGTAGCTGTATTGTGGAAATACCAGGCTTGCAGTGCTGCACAGGAGGCACTCTTGATAAACTTAACACATCTATTCCCTGCCATGCAGACCTAGTATGTGAAGATGCTATGTGTAATACTCATTAGGGAAGCCGATGACTCTGTCCCATTACAGCCACCATAGAGAGATGTTATGAATAGTTTTTTTTTTTTTTTTTTTTTGAGATGGAGTCTCACTCTGTTGCCCAGAATGGAGTGTAGTGGCATGGTCTCAGCTCACTGCAACCTCTGCCTCCCAGGTTCAAGTGATTCTCCTGCCTCAGCCTCCTGAGTAGCTGGGATTACAGGCACCTGCCACCATGCCCAGCTAATTTTTTGTATTTTTAGTAGGGACAGGGTTTCACCGTGTTGACCAGGCTGGTCTCGAACTCCTGACCTTGTGATCTGCCTGCTTCGGCCTCCCAAAGCACTGGGATCACAGGCGTGAACCACCGCACCCAGCCAAATAGTTCTGTATCACATCATTCAGCTTTTGGGGTGTCTACTCAAACTAGGGCAAGCAAAAGGACAACACACAAATCCAGATATGTATTTGCCAATGTTATTCTTGGTAAGTCATACAGGTGCAATTACTGGTGGTGTCACTACAACGGAAGAACCGATTGGTGCCTCTGTGTAATTGAGAATGAGACAGTCATGTCCGTGCCTAATGGCCACCTGTATTGCTTGAGGACTGCTCTGCTTTGCACAAAATATAACTCCTCCATGCACACTTTTGCTCACAGGGTGTTGCTACTCAGTCAGATGAGCCATCTCAACCATATCCGCCTTAACATCAGAGGAACCGTTATTAACCATATATGGATTATGTTACACAAACTTCACAGGGAATTTAACTTCGGTGATGGCAGTCATGGGCAATGGAATAACTGGAGAATGTCAACTGGGTCCAGGACAGAAAAAGGAGAAATACTACAGAAGGCTATGTTACTGATGCTGTAAGAGGTTTCTTTTTTGAAGGTTATATGCAGTCTACTTTCTGTCCTGCTCCCCCAAATCCTTTCACAGCCTCTACCTGATCATACTTAATTTTTGCAACTTCGACTCAACAACCAAATGATCACAGGTCATGTCTTGGGAGATTTAGCACTTGTATGGCCCTGTGAAAAGATTAGTTGTTTGATCCTCATCCTGACAACAAATAACCTTTACTTCAAGGTACAATGCAATGAAGCCATTATTTTTACAACCAGTGAAATGGGATCTTATAGAGCAGCAGTCCCAACCCTTTCAGTAGCAGGGACCAGTTTCATAGAAGACAGTTTTTCCACAGTCGGGGGTAAGGGCGTTGTTCTGGGATGATTGAAGTGCATTACATGTATTTTGCACTTTATATTATTATTACATTGTAATATATAATAAAATAGTTATACAACTTGCCATAATGTAGAATCAGTGGGAGCCCTGAGCTTGTTTTCCTGCAACTAGACGGTCCCATCTGAGGGGATGGGAGACAGTGACAGATCATTAAGTACTAGATTGTCATAAGGAGTGGCCATCTAGATCCTCTCATGCACAGAGTTCGCTCCTATGGGAATCTGATGCTGTAGCTGATGTGATGAAAGGTGGAGCTCAGGCAGTGATGCAAGCGATGGGGAATGGCTGTGAATACAGATGAAGCTTCACTCGCCCACCGCCTGCCTCCTGCCGTGCGTGCGGCCTGGTTCCTAACAGGCCACAAACAGGGAGTTGGAGACCACCTTTAATTGGTGAAGGGGGATACATATCAACGCTTTGGGCCAATAAAACGAATGTGCTCAGAGTAACCAGCTCTGAACGTTGCTCCCATGTTCAGCAACTGTTTCATTAAATGCTATTAATGGCTAAGTTTTTCCTGAAAGTCTTCCATCAGGATCTTTTTTTTTTTTAGACACAGAGTCTCTGTTGTCCAGGCAGGAGTGCCAGTGGCGCCATCCTAGCTCACTGCAGCCTCAAATTCCTAGGCTCAAACGATCCTCCCGCCTCAGCCTACTGAGTAGCTAGGACTACAGGCATGCGCCACTACACCTGACTAATTTTTATAAAGAGTTTTTGGTAAAGTCCATATAGCCCAGGCTGGTCTCAGACTCCTGGCCTCAGGTAAGATCCTCCATCCCGGTCAGCTAAGGTACTGGGATTCTATATAGGCATGAGCCACCATGCTGGGTCCCATTGATTTGTTGTTGTTATTAGACAGTCGCACTCAGTCACCCAGGATGGAGTGCAGTGGTGTGATCACAGCTCACTACAGCCTCAACCTCCTGGGTTCCAGTGATCCTCCCCCCTCAGCCCCCCGCCAGTAGCTGGTACTACAGGCACACACCACCATGCCCAGCTTTTTTGTGTGTTTTTTGTAGAGATGGGGTTTCACCATGTTGCCCAGGCTAATCTTGAACTCCTGGGCTCAAATGATCCTCCAGCCTTGGCCTCCCAGAATGCTGGAATTACAGGTGTGTGAGCCACCGTGCCTGGCTGCCCCATCGAGATCTCACAGGAAGCCCTCGCGTGCTTGACTTCTTGTATTTTGCTATTGGACCTAAATCTGACTTCTCTGGAATGCATCAGGCATGTCACAATGAGTCCAGTCACTTGAACAGTTCTTTAGGGCATGTCAAGTTACCTTCACTTGCTTTCCTCAGTCCACTAGACTGGTTTCTGGATTTGGCCTTTTGGGCAGCCTGGCTTGGAGGGTTATTATGCTTTGTAACCTGAAAGTTCACTGGGAGCCAAAGCCACATGCTGCTTTAAGTTGTATTACTTTTACCGCTATGTTATTTTTATTCCTAAAGTGGCACTGCTAGGTCGAAGGAGCTGGGTCATTAAAACATTGCAGTATTGCCTTCCAAAAAGGTTGTCACAACAATGTATGGGAATGCCTTCTTGATCTCCCAGACAGGTTTTCCCCCAATTATAGGTTATCTTGCTTTCCTGTACCTCCTATTTTTAGCATTTATCACACTTGTAATTAGATAATTAAAGTTTTATTTCTAATGCATTTCCTCTCAGAATATAAATTACATAAGGACGGAAACTTGTTCTTACTCTAACCCAGCATTCCAGACAGTGTATTTCATTTGGCATTCAATTGGTGTTTACTGAATGAACAAATGAAAAAGAATCTCACGTAGGTCTTAAGGGAACAGGAAGAGGGAAAGTAATATTTTAGAGAGAAACACAAGTCTTAGCAAACTTGGAATTAGAAATGCCCATTTTAGAATTTGGGGATAGAAGATAAATAGCTTGACTAGAGCAAAGGGTTTATTGTGGAGAATTTTGGAAAATAAAGCTGGAGATGTAGGATTTTTTTTTTGAGTCAGGGTCTCACCCTGTTGCCCAGGTTGAGTGAAATGGTGCAGTCATGGCTCACTACAGCCTCAACCTCCCAGTCTCAAGTGATCCTCCCACCTCAGCCTCCCAAGTAGCTGAGGCTACAAGCACACGTCACCATGCCCAGCTAATTTTTTGTTGGTGGTGGTATTTTTTGTAGAGACAAGGTTTCTCCATATTGCCCAGGCTGGTCTGGAACTCCTGGGCTCAAGTGATCTGCCCACCTCAGTTTCCCAAAGTGCTGGGATTACAGGCGTGACCCACCATACCTGGCCCGGAGAAATAGATTTGAGGCAGACCGTGGTGAGACATTAATGTGAACATCTACTTATGAAGCAGCAGGATCCTCATTCATCAGAAATAATCTATCTCCTAAAAGCTGACTGAATACACTGAGATGGCAAGCAGCTTTACCTACCTGGATGGGAGGAAAGAAAACGCTTGCAGGATTTGGGGGCAGAGTGTTCCAAAGGCTTTTAACCTTTAACATATGCTTTGCTTAAACAAATACCTAAAACACTTACACTACAAAAATGCATAATCTCACAATGTATTTATTTATTTTTTTGAGACGGAGTCTCGATCTGTTGCCTAAGCTGGAGTATAGTGGCACAATCTTGGCTCGCTGCAATCTCTGCCTCCCAGGTTCTAGTGATTCTCCTGCCTCAGTCTCCTGAGTAGCTGGGATTACAGACGTGCACCACCATGCCGGCTAATTTTTGTATATTTTGTAGAGACTAGGTGTCACAATGTTGGCCAGGCTGGTCTCGAACTCCTGACTTTGTGATCCGCCTGCCTGGGTCTCCCAAAGTGCTGGGATTACAGGCGTGAGCCACCGTGCCCAGCCGGCATCTAGTGTTCTCATGGGAGAAGGCTTTTTGGAAGGCCCTGTCATTGTGTTTGTGAGACTGGCTCCTGCTGTCCTCCTCTCAGGGCTGTCTGAGGTTTCTGTTCCTACGACATAAAGAATTAGTTCCAATTATTCTCTCAGTAGGTTCAAAACCTAAAACTTTTTATCTACAGAATGAACAAGAATATTGCTTTACGTAATAAAAACTCATTTGAACTTTTAATATTCAGTCATTATACCAAGTACTTTCAGTATTAAAGCATAAGAATTTTCTTTCTGGAACCAAACAATGAAATAAATATCTCTTTAAAAAAAACTTTGCATTTGTACTATGATATAAGTTTGGTATCATAGGAGATTTGGCCTAGAAAACACTTTGTCATTTTAGAGGTGTTATCCAATGTTCTGCGCAGACGCTGGAGTCACAGAAAATGGAGTTGAATCCTTTCTCTGCCACTCTTTGAGGAGAATCTCACCATTTATTATGCACTGTAGAATACAACAATAAAATACAGCTATGTACCACATAACAACATCTTGGTCAACAACAGACTGCATATATGATGGTGGTCACCCAGTAAGCTAAGGTTAATTTATTATTATTCCTTTTTTTTTTTTTGAGATGGAGTCTTACTCTGTCACCCAGGCTAGAGTGGAATGGCACCATCTCGGCTCACTGAACCTCTGCCTCCTAGGTTCAAGCGATTCTCCTGCCTCAGCCTCCCAAGTAGCTGGGATTATAGGCACCTACCACATTTGGCTAATTTTTTGTACTTTTAGTAAAGATGGGATTTCACCATGTTGGCCAGGCTGATCTCAAACTTCTGACCTCAAGTGATCCGCCCACCTCAAAGTGCTGGGATCAGAGGCCTGAGCCACTGTGCCCGGCCTTGTTTGCTTTTTTAACAGATAACAGTGTGCTCATAGAAACTGCTTTGACATGACTGCAATCATGTGTTTCATAGACCTTTAATTAGATTATACCATTAGAGTCTTCAGATGTTATAATTTTTTTTTTTTTTTTTTTTTTTTGAGAGGGAGTATCACTCTGTCACCAGGCTGGAGTTCAGTGCCACAATCTCAGCTCACTGCAACCTCTGCCTCCCAAGTTCAAGCGATTCTCCTGCCTCAGCCTCCCGAGTAGCTGGGACTACAGGCACGCGCTACCACACCTGGCTAATTTTTGCATTTTTAGTTGAGACGGGGTTTCACCATGTCGGCCAGGATCTGCCCGCCTTGGACTCCCAAAGTGCTGGGATTACAGGTGTGAGCCACCATGCCTGGCCTATACTTCCCTTTTTGAATACCATTTGGTGTTTTGAAGAATTAACAGCTTTGTGAACGTGGCAGTGCTTGTGATTCAGGCTTCCACTGAGACCAAGGGCAGAACCTGATTGCAGGACAACAGATGGACAGTGTGTGGCAGTGTTTAAATGTTCTTCTGAAAGCTGATACCACAGCTCTCTGTGCACTGATTGCATATGCATCCCAAGATTATATTACTGTTTTCTATTGCTATGTGTCACGCTTTGCCAAACAGGATGTGGAAGATGAATTAGCAGTTTCCTTAGGTACTTCTTAACAATTGGTCAAAATGAACTCCATTGCTTAAGAAAAGCATAAACACCATTTAGTCACTGAATATAGCTGTATGTATGATTGTTACTATGGGAAATCTTGTTTTGCCAATTTTCTTTGAAAATTCTGGCAGACCAAGGTTCTTTTGTTTACATAATACTTGAAAATAAAATGAACAAGCTAAACAAACTACCAAGTTTTCACTTACATAAATGTAGTTGCATACAGAAAATGTGACTGTGAATTTATTTCTCTAGGACTTTTAAACTATAAGCATTATTTGCATGAAAGAGGACCAATTATCAATTACAAACTCACAGAATTTTATAGATTTTTTTTTCCTACACAGCACATAAAACAGAATTTGAAGCCTCCCTCCAAACACAGGGGAAGGAGGTTGTATGTACATCCTCATTGTCTTTCACATTCTAAGGTGGTACCACTCAGTGATTGAAATCCTTAAGCATTGTATTAGTCTGCTTGGGCTACCATAATAGCAGCTTAAACTGTTGTTAAGCCACTCAGACTTAAATAACAGAAATTTATTTCCTTTGTAATTCTGGACGCTGGAAGTTCAAGGTGTCGGCAGGGTTGGTTTCTGGGTGACATCTCTCTTTCTGTCTTGCAGATGGCTGCCTCCTCCCTGTGTCCTCATATGGCCTGTCCTCTGCTTTTACACTTCTGGTGTCTCTTTTTTTTTTTTTTTTTTTTTTTTTTTTTTTTTTTGAGACAGAGTCTCACTCTGTCACCCAGGCTGGAGTGCAGTGGCCTGATCTTGGCTCACTGCAACCTCTGCCTCCCGGGTTCAAGCAATTCTCCTGTCTCAGCCTCCTGAGTAGCTGGGACTACAGGTGCCCGCCACCACAACCGGCTAATTTTTTGTAATTTTAGTAGAGAGGGGGTTTCACCGTGTTAGCCAGGATGGTCTCCATCTCCTGACCTCGTGATCCGCCTGCCTTGGCCTCCCAAACTGTTGGGATTACAGGTGTGAGCCACTGTACCTAGCCAATTTCTTTTTTTTTTTTTTT
>NW_016808328.1:0-15137 GCF_001698545.2 Rhinopithecus bieti | reverse complement strand
AAAGTTGAATATTGGCCCCCACTCTCTTCTGGCTTGTAGAGTTTCTGCCGAGAGATCTGCTGTTAGTCTGATGGGCTTCCCTTTGTGGGTAACCTGACCTTTCTCTCTGGCTGCCCTTAACATTTTTTCCTTCATTTCAACCTTGGTGAATCTGACAATTATGTGTGTTGGAGTTGCTCTTCTCAAGGAGTATCTTTGTGGCATTCTCTGTATTTCCTGAATTTGAATGTTGGCCTGCCTTGCTAGGTTGGGAAGTTCTCCCGGATAATATCCTGAAGAGTGTTTTCCAACTTGGTTGTATTCTCCCCATCACTTTCAGGTACACCAATCAGACATAGAGTTGGTCTTTTCACATAGTCCCATATTTCTTGGAGGCTTTGTTTGTTTCTCTTCACTCTTTTTTCTCTTAACTTCTCTTCTCACTTCATTTCATTCATTTGATCTTCAATCACTGATAATCCTTTCTTCCACTTGACTGAATTGGCTCCTGAAGCTTGTGCACGCATCACGTAGTTCTCGTGGCATGGTTTTCAGCTCCATCAGGTTATTTAAGGTCTTCTCTACACTGTTCTTGTCAGCCATTCGTCTCATCTTTTTTTCAAGGTTTTCAGCTTCTTTGCAATGGGTTTGAACATCCTCCTTCAGTTCAGAGAAGTTTGTTATTACCGATCTTCTGAAGTCTACTTCTCTCATCAAAGTCATTCTCCATCTAGTTTTGTTCCATTGCTGGTGAGGAGCTGTGTTCCTTTGAAGGAGAAGGGGCACTCTGATTTTTAGAATTTTCAGCCTTTCTGCTTTGGTTTCTCCCCATCTTTGTGGTTTTATCTACCTTTGGTCTTTGATGATGGTGACCTACAGATGGGGCTTTGGTGTGGATGTCCTTTTTGTTGATATTGATGCTATTCCTTTCTGTTTGTTAGTTTTCCTTCTAACAGTCAGGACCCTCAGCTTCAGGACTGTTGGAGTTTGCTGGAGGTCCACTCCAGACCCTGTTTGCCTGGGTATCACCAGCAGAGGCTGCAGAACAGCAAATGTTGCAGAACAGCAAATGTTGCTGCCTGATCCTTCCTCTGGAAGCTTCGTTTGAGAGGTGCACCTGGCTGTATGAGGTGTCAGTTGGCCGCTACTGGGAGGTGTCTCCCAGTTAGGCTACTCGGTGGTCAGGGATCCATTTGAGGAAGCAGTCTGTCCATTCTCGGATCTCAAACTCCGTGCTGGGAGAACCACTACTCTCTTCAAAGCTGTCAAACAGGGACGTTTAAGTCTGCAGAAGTTTCTACTGCCTTTTGTTCAGCTATGCCCTGCCCCCAGAGGTGGAGTCTACAGAGGCAGGTAGGCCTCATTGAGCTGCAGTGGGCTCCACCCAGTTGGAGCTTCCCGGCCACTTTGTTTACCTACTCAAGCCTCAGCAATGGCAGACACCCCTCCCCAAGCCTCGCTGCTGCCTTGCAGTTCAATCTCGGACTGCTGTGCCAGCAGTGAGCAAGGCTCCATAGGCATGAGACCCTCAGAGCCAGGCACGGGATATAATCTCCTGGTGTGCCATTTGCTAAGACCGTTGGAAAAGGGCAGTATTAGGGTGGGAGTGTCCCGATTTTCCAGGTACCATGTGTCACGGCTTCAATTGGCTAGGAAAGGGAATTCCCCGACGCCTTGCGCTTCCCAGGTGAGGCGATGCCCTGCCCTGCTTCAGCTCACACTCTGTGGGCTGTACCCACTGTCCAACAAGTCCCATTGAGATGAACCCGGTACCTCAGCTGGAAATGCAGAAATCACCCGTCTTCTGCATCACTCACACTGGGAGCTGTAGACTGGAGCTGTTCCTATTCGGCCATCTTGGATCCTCTCCCCCTGTTTTTTTTTTTTTTTTGAGATGGAGTCTGGCTCTGTTGCCCAGCCTGGAGTGCAGTGGTATGATCTTGGCTCACTCCAATCTCCGCCTACCAGGTTCAAGCGATTCTCCCACCTCAGCCTCCTGTGTAGCTGGGATCACAGGCACATACCACCACACCCAGCTACTTTTTATATTTTTAGTAGAAATGGGGTTTCACCATATTGGCCAGGATGGTCTCAAACTCCTGACCTCAATTGATCCTCCTGCCTCAGCCTCCCAAAGTGCTGGGATTACAGACGTGAACCACTGTGCTGGGCCAAAAATATGATTTCTTATTTCCCACATTGCCAATTCTATTTCAACTAACTATAATAGCTATGTCTATTGAGCACTCAAGTGTGTTCTAGAAACTGTCCCTGATTCTGGGGATATATCCAGGAATGAACTGTAGCCCCTGTTATTAAGTAATTTGTAGTCTGACTAAACCATTAGAAATTCAAAAAATAGCTACTTTTGGCTGTTATGGTAGCCCACGCAGACTAATACAACACTTAAGGATTTCAATCACTGAGTGGTACCACCTTAGAATGTGAAAGACAATGACGATGTACATACCTTGCAGAATAAAATCCTACAAGATCCTCATGCTGTAGCTCCTGGCTACCTCCCCAGGAGTTAGATCACTTATCCCTATCTCCCTGGCCCACCCTTCTCTGTCACATGGCTTCTTTGCTGACCCTGATACACACCACACTTGTCCTCTCTACCTGGAAGTTGTATCCTCTATACCCATATGGCTCACTTCTTCACTTCATTCAAGTCTCTGCTCAGATGTTACTTCTTCAGAGAGCCCTTCCTTCATACACTATCTTGCATAGCAGCCTCCCCTACAAGTTGTCTTCTTTCTCCTTAACTTTTGTGATGGTTAATGTTAGGTGAAGAGAATGGCATGAACGGGGAAGCAAAGCTTGCAGTGAGCTGAGATCGTGCCACTGCACTCCAGCCTGGGTGACAGAGCAAGACTCCATCTCAAAAAAAAAAAAAAAAAAAAGTTAAAGTTCTAGTAATCAAGAAAGTCCAGTTCAATTTGGTTGCCCTTTTCTGATGATATTTTTTTGAGTTCTAAAACAATCTTCTTTCCAAAGAGTCATTTTTTTTGCTGTATGAGCTTTTGTCACAACTTACACATAATATCAAATAACTCAGGTGCAGTTAGTGTATCCTTTTCTATGCTCCTTATAACTTCTTCAAAGATCATCAAGCAGTTCTGGACAAAAGGCATATATATTTCTGTTGTACTATAATCTTGTTTCTTCATTCTCATCCTTGATGTATTCCCAAATTAGAGAAGAATACTCTTCTTTTCCCATATTTTGAAAATAAGACTTGATGGCAGGCCAACATTTTAACATCTTTTCTATGGCCAGTAACAACGATAGCCAGCTTGTAGGCACATGTTGAAGGATTCTATTTTCATTTCGACAAAGTCAAAAACCTCATGAAGTGTCTCTGCATGTTTTGAGGAAACTGAAAAGCAACCCAAAACTTTGATTGTGAAAGCCTCAGTATCACAGGAAAGCAAATCACAGCCCTTTTTAGCAGTCTTGTATACCAGTTGTGCAGGCCGTTTAGCAGGTAAAACCTTTTCTTTTTCTGTGGTGAGAAGTTTGTAGACTGAATGGAACTTGCCAAAATTTACATTTGCACTGTCTGCTGAATATGCAGATAGGTGAGCAAAGTCTAGTTCGTATTTGGACATGCTATCAATAATTGTTTATGTTTTCTGAGGTTTCATAAAAATTGTCATAGAAATCAAGAAGGCAACTTGAAATTCCACTTTTCAAATCAAAGTACCTAAGAGCTAGGGGGAACACTTTTGTATTGCCATGATTCGATACATTACTTGCTATCCTGTAGAAAGCATGATTATTGGTGAGATCTGACAGGATCAGTTCTACACTGTAAGGGCCAGCACGTCTGTTACCAAAATCTCCCCTTTTTTTCACCCACAGGATATTTTAGTTACAACCTCTGAATCAGGAAATGTAACTTCACTCAGTTTCATAGAGCAATCAAGGGAAGGATAGGATAATGCATGGCCAGTTGTGTGGTATACCCAAGCTAATTTGCTAGTTTATCAGCTGCTATTTTCTCTTTCTTTTTTTTTTTTTTTTTTTTNTGGCCAGTTGTGTGGTATACCCAAGCTAATTTGCTAGTTCATCAGCTGCTATTTTCTCTTTCTTTTTTTTTTTTTTTTTTCTGAGACAGAGTTTCACTCTGGCTGGAGTGCAGTGGTGCAATCTCGGCTCACTGCAACCTCTGCCTCCTGGGTTCAAGTGATTCTCGTGCCTCAGCCTCCCCAGTAGGTAGCTGGGAGTACAGGTGTGCACCACCACACCTGGCTAATTTTTGTATTTTTGGTAGAGACAGGGTTTTGCCAGGTTGGCCAGGCTAGTCTTAAACTCCTGGCCTCAAGTGATCCACCCGCCTCAGCCACCCAAAGTGCTGGGATAATACGTATGGGTCACCATGCCTAGCCTTTTTTTCTTTCTTTTTTTTTGAGACAGAGTCTCGTTCTGTCACCCAAGCTGGTGTGCAGTAGCACTGGCGCAATCTTAGCTCACTGCAACTTCCGCCTCCCAGGTTCAACTGATTCTTGTGCCTCAGCCTCCTGAGTAGCTGGGATTATAGGCAGGGGCCACCACACCCAGCTAATTTTTGTATTTTTAGTAGAGAGCAGGTTTCACCATGTTGACCAGCCTAGTCTTGAACTCCTGGCTTCCGGTGATCTGCCTGCCTCGGCCTCCCAAAGTGCTGGGATTACAGGCGTGAGCCACCGTGCCCCACCAGCAGCTGCTATTTTCGATTGACCATTGGTGTCATTTTGGGAAATGAAAACACTTTGAATTGATTCAAAAGTACTTGATTGTCTCATCCTAGACTTGTTAGATTCAATGTCTGTATGTTTTTTCACATCCCCTTCTCCACCATGCCCAACCGCAAATTCTTTTCTGCATATTGTGCAGTATGCTCTGTTTGGGTTACTTACCTCCCTAATCCAGCTGTATATGTCCTTCCATCTGTCACTAAAATAACATAGCCGTTTAGCCTTTTTTTTTGGTATTGTCTAGGTCATACTGGCGTTGGTATTATACTTGTCATGAGTTTCATTATCTGAACTCTAAGAAAACATGGTCACAATTCACAAAGTTTACTGTCTATCTACATACAAAGCACACAGTTGACTGTTAACACTCAAGATTAGGACTTACACTGTACATACTTAGAACTTAAAATTGCTCTGAGAGGATGTAACAATGGATGATCCATTATTGTGGACCACAAGTCATAGCTGCCAATTCAGAGGTTAACAGAAGGCAGACAATCGCCATATTCACTTAAGGGTTGTCTTCAGTCTCTTTTTGGGTGGGGGGAGGCACCATACAGTTTTTGTATTCCTCCCATCCCCAACTTTCCTCACTCATTGCTGAAAATCAGGACTTTTTGCACTCAGGAGTTTCCTAGAACGTGGGACTTTCAGGGACAGTTCCAGGCTCACCAAAAGTAAAGTTCATTCCCCTCCCATTTTCATGGGTGAGAGCCTGTTTACTATTTCCAGATCTGCTACTTTGACTTTAGCAAACTATAGTTAGCCTTTCTGAGAAGTATAGAAGTTAAATCAAATAAAAACTTTTAACCAGATCTTTTGGAAGGTTTTGTTTGGATACATCTGAAGTACTTACCTCGAACTTTGTGGCATATAGTACAGCTGTTGCAGTTTGTTTCTTTAACGACAGGAACAGTTCTGAGACCATCTGGCAAGTCAGGGTTGGCTATTCCTAAAGATTTAGCTGGGCTGGCTTTTGCTATTTCTAGCAGCTCCATTTTATCTACAAAAGACAAACATTCATTAAGTCCCAAAAACGTAAAGAATGACAAATTAAGCATTTATCTTATTAATAAAATATAAAGATGTTCACTCATGTTTATAAATATTTGACAATCATGTTAAGGCCAGTAAAGATAAAAAAGGGTAGGGGCAAAAAACACAAAGAGAAAGGAGAGTTAATATCTTTTCTCCCGCAGTCATTAGCTTATTAAAAGCTGAAATCAAGGTTTAAAGCTGCTCAGAGTTGGTAAATTAATGTTAAGTCATTAATAGGAATTTAAAAGGTTTCGTTAAGAACTGCCTGCACTAGATTCCTCCATCCTGAGACATAAAACAACGACGATAAACCTCCCGAGTGGTAAGAACGCGTCCATTTAAAAATAGACTATAGATTATACTATGTAGTTTTATCTACTAATCTGTTAATGCCCCCCCACCGAAAACAAACAAACAAAAAAACCCAAAGGGATATAAGTTTCATCCATCAAAGGAAACAACAGTCACCTTGGTTTCCATCCCACTCATATACTGCCGCCGTACATGTAAATCAGATGAACCTGCGCGTAGCTCTTAACGACAAGTGACCCACCTTTTTAACTTCAGTGAAAGGAGGTTCTGCTCCGCGACCTCTTCCTGGATCTCTCCCTCCACCCTCTGTGTTCTTTCGGGTGCACCATAGGGTCAAAGCCGCAGCAACGCCGTCTCTGTGTGATCGCATATGCCCTTCTGTAGCACGACCTTCCCCTGAGAGTGACCAGCTACCGGACAGGCACCACGGAGGGGTACCGAGCACCTCCCGGACCGGCGGCTGCTGGATCGCGAGTGCCTCCGCTAGGGAGACCGCACGTTGCCCCTGTGCTTCCTCCGGTGGCGCCTTCTGCAACGAGACCTCGACCCTGCTCCCTCTCCGGGGCTGGATCTGACTCCTCGACGGCGATTCCAGACGCGAGACCCAAAATGACGGCTTCCAGAAGAGGGGCGAGCCCGGCCACAAGTCGTTCACGTACCTAACACATCGTTGCTTCCGGCTTCTTACCGTCCTCCCTTTTGTAAACGGTCACCTCCCGAAAACCCAGGCTCTCCTCCAACAGTGGTTCTCAAGCGAGGAGATCTTCCCCGAGGGGGAGGGTATTTGGCAAAGTCTGGGGACATTTTTGGTTCACTGGGGCTGCTACTTGCATCCACCGCGTAGAGGTGAGGGATGCAGTTACACATTCTAAGCAGCACGGGACATTACCCTCCCCAACCCAGACAGAATGAGCCGGCCCAAAACGTCAGTAGTGCCCAGGCTGAGAAACCCTGCCTTAAACAAACAGCAAAGAAAGGCCAAGTCCCATAAGTGGGTCACCGCGCGGGGACTGGGGTCCACGGGACACCCCAGCCACACCAAGCCGGGAAGTCCCCGCCTCCTGGAGCTGAACCCGCCCCTCTCCCAGAGGTGGAACTGCGAGGGGGCGGGAACAGGCACGGAGAAAATAAACAAGACTAAAAAGTCCTGAGTAGCGCTGTGTGGCTGCAAACCGGAACCCACCTTTTGCACCACATGGGACCCGGCACTCTTCCTGCCACCCACACCTGAGACGGCTGGGGGGCCGACCCCAGTACTAGAAAACACTCGTCACCTCAATCAAGACGGGTACAAAGGCCAACGGACGCCTTCCTTTAGAAAGCTCAGCACACAGAGCAACTTCCCACGCCTACCCTGGAAGGGCGTACTCCAAGCTAGCGCTTCCGACGTCCAGCTGTGATCTCAGAGCTGCGAAGAGCCCCAGCGGCTAGCGCCCGGGCCTGCGCAGAAGCGTTGGCATGGTGGGCGTGGCTCCCTCCGGAGCCGGCGCCCCGCCCTCCGCCCCGTGTCCGCATGCGCGGCTGAGCCGCGGGGGTGGTACTGCTGCATCCGGGTGTCTGGAGACCGTGGCCGTTTTGTTTTCTTAGCTGAAACCGGGGAGTGAGGCGGGCAGGCGCGGCACTACACCGGGGTCCGGAACCACTGCACGACGGGGTGGACGTAAGTGTCGGGCGGGGAATGGGGGCAGGAGAGGAGCGGCTTCAAGGCTGGAGAGGCCTCGGAGCCGGGACCGTCTGATGGGCTGGTGCCCACAGTACAGGCTTGTTGCCGCCACCCTCCGGGAAGCCGCAGACCGGGGCTGAGCCTCCGCGGACCTCTCCTCTCCTGGGTCCTGCGGCGCCTGGAGAAGGCGACCGCCTCCAGACCCGCCAAGACGGAGATGGGACCGCGCCCTCCCCCAGGACATCCCAGGATCCTTGGAAATTCCCCGGTCCCCCACTTTACAGCTTGACAGGCCGAAGCCCCGAGAAAGGAGTGTGGCCCGTCCGGCTCCCTCAGCGAGGGGTGGCCGGGCTGAAGGTGGCTCCCCCATCTTCCAGCCGCGTCCCTCGAGACCTAAAATTCCCAGAGTTTGGAGGGCGGGGTCTGGCTTGAGCGTGCCAGTCGTCGTGCAAGAAAAATGGATTCGGGGCGGGGCCATTGGGATGAACCGAAAATAACACTTACTGGATTGCAGTTCTTCCCGGGGAGGAATCAAATGAGTGAATTTCCTAAATTGAACTTGTCCCAAAGGCATCTTAGCACTGGCTGTAATCATGTATTTTAATATTTAATTTTTAAAAGAAGTTAAAAAATGGGAGACGTTGCTCTTCTTTAGGGTGTCATGTTTTTGGACAATTATAATTGCTGGCTGCACAGTAACTTAAGGGACTCAAGTTCGCTGTAGGAATTTGGGTGTTCTCAAGTTATACGTATTTCAGGTTTTTTCATACTCTGAAATAGAGATATCATGGCTGTGTCTCAAGTCAGGTCTGTACAGCTCGGCTTACAGGAGTGTTTTATGTAATTTGTAAAGACAGTTTGGGTCGGCTATATTTAAATAGCAGCTGGATTTTTGTAATCTGAATTAATATTAATCACAATTTTGTACTTTCTTTTGGCTGGAAACACCCTTTAGGATCAGAGATAGGGATATTAAAATCAAGTGAATGTTCTTTACATAGAAATGACACCAAAAGGCAGGCTTGCAGAAAGAAAAACAGTGAAGTCAATGAAGTGAAAGGAAATCATGTGGGTAGAGGTAAGAACGGCAGTGCAATGTTTAATTTCTTAATTTAGGTGTGAAGAAACACACGTTCTGTGATAAAATGTGCAAATTAGAGAATTATTTTTCATTTGAATCTGTACTTCTACATAGAGCCAAAGTTTATCACTTGTCTCTCTACTAATGTTAGTACTCCTAGACTGTAAACATCAAAGTCATCTAATAAGTTTGGAATCAAAATGATACAAAAGAGCTCTTGTGGATTAGTAACTAATTCAATACCTACTTAGAAATAATGGGATGTGACAGATTTTCAGGAGGAGGTCAACCAGTAGTTAAAATTTTTTCAATATTTGGAGACCCACCTTTGTTAATGTTGCTTAAATATATCCAAACCATTTATTTCTATTTATTTATTATTATTTTTGAGACAGAGTCTTGCTCTGTCGCCCAGGCTGGAGTGCAGTGGCACGATCTCGGCTCACTGCAACCTTCGCCTCCCAGGTTCAAGCGATTCTCCTGCCTCAGCCTCCCAAGTAGCTGGGATTACAAACATGCACCACCGCACCCGGCTACTTTTTGTATTTTTAGTAGAGATGGGGTTTTGCCATGTTGGCCAGGCTGGTGTCAAACTCCTGACCTCAGGTGACCCACCCACCTCGGCCTCCCAAATTGCTGGGATTACAGGCATGAGCCACCACGCCAGGTCCTCAAACCATTTTTTACATTAAAAAAGATACTAAATGAATCCAGATGTTACTTTCGAAAGTTATAACGTGGAAATTCATCAAAAACTAAATCAAATATTCTGAAGAAGTGTGTGGAACCAAAATAAAGCATTTGTAATTTCACTTTAATTATTCCTGAGCTATTAATTATTTTCAGGTTTGAAGCAAGTAAATGGAAGTACTTTATTTAATTATTTGTTTGTTTGTTTTTAAGTGACCTGAAAAAAATGTCTGGATTTCTAGAGGGCTTGAGATGCTCAGAATGCATTGACTGGGGGGAAAAGCGCAATACTATTGCTTCCATTGCTGCTGGTGTACTAGTAAGTGTCATTGATAATTTGGACCTCATTTTTTGGTGCGTTTGTGTTTATGGGTTTTGAATTCTGCAGGATGTTTTAAAATATGTACTAATTATTTTATCTTTGACCACTTTGACCATGCTGATTATTTTGTTGTTTATGGAAAGCTGTTAGTTCCACTTTAAGAGTTTATGGTTTAAAATTTGATTAACAGTGGTTGGGTTATTCTGCATGGTAAAACTAGCATAATAAAACATTTGTTCATTATGTGGATTCTATCTCCTTTTAATGAGTACATTAAGGTACAAGGAAGTGTTTAAGAAGCAATCAGGTCAAAACCAGTCAATAGATATGATTGCATTTCTCCATAATCCAGTTAACTTTCTTCTCAGTCTCATTAAGGAAAAGAAAAGTGCTCAGTTTGGCAACAGATACACTAAAATTGGAATGATATAGAGAAGATTAGCATGAATTCTTTTTTAAAAAAAAGCAAAACCAAGGAGGAAACTCATTAAAATACATCGTGTAGAAGTAATTTACAGAATAAAAAAATTTTTTTTTTTTTGAGACAGAGTCTCGCTCTGTTGCCCCGGCTGGAGTGCAGTGGCCAGATCTCAGCTCACTGCAAGCTCCGCCTCCCGGGTTTCTGCCATTCTCCTGCCTCAGCCTCCCGAGCAGCTGGGACTACAGGCGCCCGCCACCTCGCCCGGCTAGTTTTTTTTGTATTTTTTTAGTAGAGACGGGGTTTCACCGTGTTAGCCAGGATGGTCTCTATCTCCTGACCTCGTGATCCGCCCGTCTTGGCCTCCCAAAGTGCTAGTTTTTTACAGGCTGGTGGATTATCATAGATGCAGCTGTTATTTATCCCACCATGAAAGATTTCAACCACTCATACCATGCCTGTGGTGTTATAGCAACCATAGCCTTCCTAATGTAAGTGTCATCATAATTGGCATTACTTACATAGATTGCCACAAAATAAAAATGTTTCAAATATAGTTGCATAGATTTAAAATTCTAAATATTATCAGATTAACATACTGTACATGATTTACAGGCTTGAGCCACCACGCCCGGCCAAGAATAAAATTTTTATTTACACTTCAGATCCCTCAAGGGATCTGCTATTAGTTTTTAATGATCATATGGTGTTATAGGCCCTAAAGAGTAAATTTTTTTTTTTGAGACAGAGTTTCGCTCTTGTTTTAGTAGAGACGGGGTTTCTCCGTGTTGGTCAAGCTGGTCTTGAACTCCCGACCTCAGGTGATCCACCTGTCTCGGCCTCCCAAAGTGTTGGGATTATAGGCGTGAGCCACCGTGCCAAGCCATTTTTCTTAAGCTTTAAGATTTATTTATTTTCAAGACAGGGTCTCACTCTGTCTCCCAGGCTGGAGTGCAGTGGTGCAGTCACTGCTTATTGCAGCCTCAACCTCCCGGGCTCAGGTGATCCTCCCACCTCAGCCTCTGGAGTAGCCTGGACCACGGGCGAGGGCTAATTTTTGTGTTTTTTTGTAGAGATGGGGGTCTCTCCATGTTGCCCAGGCTGGTCTCCTACTCCTGGGCTCAAGTGGTTCACTGGCCTTGGCCTCCCAAGGTCCTGAGATTATAGGCCATTGCACCTGGCCAAAAAAAAAAGCTTTGAGTTTTTAGTCTATGAAGAAAATCTCTTGAATACATTGAGCTGAGGGTAGAAAGAAAGGTGTATGTACTCGTGCTGGCCACTAAAAATGTTATTAATCGAGTATGGATCTGTCTGTAACCTGATAAAAGTAATTTGACTAGCTTAAAATTGTTATTTTAAAATAATTGCCAGAAGATGTCAGTTCCCAGAGCTAACTGAGTCAGGGTTTGGTGTGGGGATAGGAAAGGGGGTTACTTTAAAAATCTTCTAAGCTACTTGTCAGAATTTGGTTAAGATAATTTTATTGTAAATTTCTGCTCAGATGATAAAAACTATTTGTGAAGTTTTGGGGTTATTTTGTTATACCTTTGCCCCTGAAAATATCTAGAGCCAAATTCAAATAAATTGTAATCTGGTGTTGACATTGAATTTAAAATCACACCTGAAACCATCTTTAGACTGCACTGGAATTCATCAAAAGCAGAACCTCGGAGCTGTTATTTCACAGCAAGAAGATAACTAAAATTCTGTGAACAATAGTTGTTCTCCGTATTAATTTGAATGCTTTTTTCTTGATTTTGGGGAATATTTCTCTGGAAGCTTATATATCAACAGGATACTTCTGTCAGTTGGAATTTGAGTTACTTTTTTCCTTTCCCCCTCCACGAGATAACTGGTTTCCAGTTTACCAAATTAGATTACAAGACTTTATTATCATAAAATTAAATAATGATTGAAGTAGGCTTAGAGAAAAGTTACGTTAATAAATATAAATTGCTGCCAGATTTAAGGGTACCTAATCAGCTATTAGGCCATGTGCAAATTACATGTGGGAAATAGCTAGAACATTTTTGAAATTTATTGAAAGGGATCTCTTCACTTAAATACCTTGCTGTCTTTTAGCCAGTGAGATTCAGAATTGCTGTAATTTCTCATTGGTGTCACCTTTGTTTTAGTTTTTTACAGGCTGGTGGATTATCATAGATGCAGCTGTTATTTATCCCACCATGAAAGATTTCAACCACTCATACCATGCCTGTGGTGTTATAGCAACCATAGCCTTCCTAATGTAAGTGTCATCATAATTGGCATTACTTACATAGATTGCCACAAAATAAAAATGTTTCAAATATAGTTGCATAGATTTAAAATTCTAAATATTATCAGATTGACATACTGTACACGATTTAAAAGTCATACAGTAGAGATGGACTTATACAGAAAATCAACAGTCCTCTTTGTTCTTCTTGTCCACCTCTCCACCCCTCCCAGCTTCTCTCAGCTATCCTTTTATTTTATACACCCAGGGTTTAATAGCTTTACATTTAAGTCAGAAACTGTGTATTTTGTCTAAGGGATAATTCTTCCAACAATATTTATTAAGCTTTTATATTCCAGACTCTGCTCTAGGTACAGGACATGCAGTAGTTAATAAAACAGGAAAAATCCATGTCTTTTTGGCATTTAAAATAAGTGCAAAGGAGAAAAAAATAGAGAAAGGAGATATGGGATGTCAACAGGAGGGATAGAAATTTAAAAAAAAATTTTTTTTATAGAGAGGATGTCTCATCATGTTGCTCAGATTGGTCTCTTGGGCTCAAGTGATCCTCCCACTTCGACCTCCCAAAGTGCCAGGATTACAGGTGTGAGCCACCACACGTGGCCAGAAATTTTCAGTAGAGTCAGAGAAGGTCTCACTAAGAAGGTGACTTTGAGTAAAGACTTAAAGAAAATGAAGGAACTGACTAGGGGATGGGGATATATAAGAGAGATTCATTCCAGGCAGGTGGAACAGCAAGTACAAAGGCTTTACGGCAAGGAGACCAGTATAACTGCAGCAGCAAGATCAAAAGAAAGAGAAATTGATGAGGTCAGAGAAGTGATGGAGAAGGGCAGATGGCATAGGACCTTGAAAAGCATTATAAGAACTTTATTTTCAACCTGATGCAGTGACTCATGCCTGTAATTCCAGCACTTTGGGAGGCCGAGGTGGATGGATCACTTGAGCTCAGGAATTTGAGACCAGTGTGGGCAACATGGTGAAACCTCATCTATACCAAAATACAAAAATTGATAGGGCATGCATGCCTGTGGTCCCAGCTGCCCTGGAGGCTGAGGTGGGAGGATCGCCAGAGCGTGGGAATTCGAGGCTACAGTAAGTCTTGATTGTGCCACTGCACTTCAGCCTGGGTAACAGAGCGAGGCCCCGTCACAAAAATAAGAACTTTACTTTTTTTTTCCTTTTTTTTTGAGACAGAGTTTCGCTCTTGTTGCTCAAGCTGGAATGCAGTGGTACAGTCTTGGCTCACTGCAACCTCTGCCTCCTGAATTCCAGCGATTCTCCTGCTTCAGCCTCCTGAGTAGCTGGGATTACAGGCGTGTGCCACAACACCTGGCTTATTTTTAGTATTTTTTAGTAGAAACTGGGTTTCACCACGTTAGCCAGGCTGGTCTCGTACTCCTCACCTCAGGTGATCAGCCTGCCTCGGCCTCCCAAAGTGCTGGGATTACAGGCTTGAGCCACCGCGCCCGGCCAAGAACTTTACTTTCATTGTAAGTGTAATGGAAGCCATTAGAAGGCTTTAAGCAGAGGAATGAAATGACCTTAGATTTTAATAGGAGCATTCCTGTTGAAAAAATTTTTTAAACTGGTAAACAAAATTCATTGCAGTGCCAAATAGTGTTTCAATACCATGACCCTGTGCTTCTCAAATTTATCAATATATTTTGAAAATATTCTTGTATTCTTACCAGTTTCTCAAATTCATAATACAGTTTAGTTTGCTTCATACTTGGGCTATGACTTTCTTATTTAGTATTGTTTTTTCCTATAGTTTTTTTTTTTTCTTCTTTAATGAAGACGAGGTCTCACCATGTTGACCAGGCTGGTCTTGAAATCCTGGGCTCAAGCAATCCACCTGCCTTGGCCTCCCACAGTGCTAGGATTACAGGTGTGAGCCACTGCGTCCGACCTTTCCTAGAGTTTCTGATTGCCTTTTTTTTTTTTTTTTTTTCAGGTGGTTGTTGGTAGAAAGAATGTATGTTTTCTTTAGGATTCATTTCATCTTGAATGCTGCAGTTCTAATTTGGACAGTTACTATATGGACTATAGTAGCCTTGTTCAGTTTTTTGTTTTTCCTAGAGTTTCTAGCTGCCTTTTCTTTGTTTTCTTGCATTTTCTACTATTACTACATCTTTATTTTTTTTCCCAAATTCTCAATTATATTCTTCAATGTATTATAACCTCTTTTGTTCTAGAAATCGACATCTCAGAAGCCCATATCAGGCTGTTTCGTTATGAATTGATTACTGTGGAAGCCTGCTACAGCACTGTCACCATGGGGCTTCCCTCCCCTGTTGATCAGGGTTAAATCCACTTTTTTTCCAGTTACCACATCTTTTTTTTTTTTTTTTGGATACAAGAAGTATTTATTTTGGCCGGGCGTGGTGGCTAACACCTGTAATCCCAACACTTTGGGAGGCCGAGGCGGATAGATACCTGAGGTCAGGAGTTTGAGACCAGCCTGGCCCACATGGTGAAATCCCTTCTCTACTAAAAATAATTTTAGGCCGGGCGCAGTGGCTCAAGCCTGTAATTCCTGTCATTTAGGGATTACTGTCTCCATTGCCTGGTGACTAATATTTTCACAGCTATTGTTTCATATATTTGGTTTGGCTTAAGAAGAAATTGTTTCAAATCCCAGCACTTTGGG
>NW_016808327.1:17957-20812 GCF_001698545.2 Rhinopithecus bieti | reverse complement strand
TCTTCAGTAGAAGGGCCCTGTGGATCTAAATAGAGCACATTTTAAGGCTAGAGAGTAGTAGAAGTTGATGTTTAGACAAGGCAGCTTGTTCAAAACCTGAAAGGCACACCCAGAGGCTTTCTCTAAACATTTTGGCTCCCATAAAAAAAAGTAAAAACAGGAACCAAGTCTGAGAAGCTGGGTACATTTACATGGTATCAAAAATTTAGCATCTGCAGCCAAAAGCCACACCTGTGCTACTCATGAGAAAGTACATGTATGTAACAGCAGCAATTGTGTGGTCCTTTTCTTATTTAAAGCTTTCTCAGGTAAGCTTTAATAGCTGGAGGATATATATTGAAAAAATCTCAACATGAAAGAAAACCCCAGTGTTGAAACACATTAATACCTCCTGTGCCATCTGAATCTCTGGCTCAGGATCAGAACTTACGTCTCTGGTGGCCATAAAATATTTACAATCTAGTTAAAGGCACAGTGACATTTAAAAATAAAGTCTTGGGGACCCATAGTAAAAGATTCACTGTAATTATTAACCTGGCTTCAATTGGTAAAATTGACTCTTGCCAGATAACATGCGAGGGAGATGATGATTCGGAACCTGCTAGCTGGTTATGAGGCATAGCGAGTCCTTAACCTCAAGAACAGGTGGAAACAAACTCACGGAAACATGCCCATGTTTTATTCTGGTGATTTACATCTTTTCTGCTTTTTTTGCTAACGTGAGCCCGGATGTGGAGCATGGGGGTTTCTTCCATGACTGATTGGCAGATTGTCAGTGTAGTCTTCCAGCTTAGGATCCTGGAAATCCTTGCTTATTATTGTTTTCTTCTGTTTGAGGAGCAGCTGGATCAGCTCATTCTGGGTTAGCTGTGCATACGCAAAAGCAGAATCCAAGGGGTTGTTTTTCTTCATCATGGTCTTGTTGATCAAGTTCTCCCTGATGATGGTGGCAGTTCCCAAGCTAGAGATAGCGATCTTGGTGGCCATTGTGTTCATTGACTTCAGGATGAAGTCAAGGTTTGACAGCTCTGGTTTTTGGAGCCATCGCAGAATTGGTGATTCTGTTCAGACTTGGATTCTTGGTCAGCTTTCGGTTCTGTGATCTGTGCATCTTCAAAGGGGTTCAGAGAGTTACCCCTTCTGGAGACAATAGCTGCAGTATCTTTCTCCAGTCTTCTCGTAAGGTCTTCAACAGGCCCTGAATCATCCTACCCGGCTTGACCTCCGTAAGCATGCCTTCCTTCTTCCCCAGGATGGTAAGAGGGTTTTCACCTTCACTGTTCTTAGCCATATCCTTCTTCCCCATCACCCAAGAAAGCAAAAAGACTGTTGTTATTCTGCTTCTTGCCCTCTTTGGTTTCTTTTGCAGCTTCCAAGTTTGCTGGAGCCGTGTTTTCTCTAATGTCCCCACAGAACAGTGGTCAGTAGGATGGTAGAGACATGGACTTCAGAGAGTTCTTGGTGGAAGACTCAAAGAACCACCTGTCATGAGACATCCCACTTCCTTCCCCAGGTTACTTTCAAGACTGAGCAGCCAGGTTTTTGGTAGATAAGAACAAATGCTTCTTCCTGAAGCCCTGGGGCTTCAGGTAGGAAGAAGGACTGCTATATTTGTTCTCACCCTTGGCTTCTGACTGCTCCAATTAAACATGGTTCCCATTGATACAGACATTAGAGTGGGAAAGGACTTCATTGGTAGACCGAAGGCCCCCAAGAAAGGAAAGTCTTTCCATTTTGGGAAGGGTGATGTTGATTTCGTTTAGCTGCTTAAGATATGTACCTGCTATTGTCTTGTGAGACATGACATCTGAAGCTGAAGAGGAGTCCCTCTCATTGTTGTCATTGTCGCACCGGGACTGAAAGTCTCCCAGTTGAAGCAGCACTTTAGCTTTGAAGCCGTCAGGGCAATCATGGATCAGGAAAACAGTGTTTTCTGCAAATTAGACTTGGAAAACAAGGTCTTGATCCTTCTTGTCTTTGGACGAAGACTAATCATCACTTTCAACTGAAGGTGTAGTGCTGGAGACTATGGTGGAGGCAGCATATGATGCTGTATTATTCCCCTTGATCTTGTCTTTAAGTTTTCCAGATGCATTCCAAGGCTTGTCTTTGATGAAAAGGCAAAACATGCTGGCAGTCATGTTGTTTCTCATAAACTGGATGTCAACCTCAATTTCTCCTCTTTATCCTTCTCTCCTGGTTTGGATTTCAAGATATACCACTGCATCTTCCTGCTCCCCTAGTCTGGGTGCAACTTCTGCAGGTACACTTCGGCGAAGCCCAAGTACAGTAGCAGCAGCAGCTCAAAGGTGGCCTCCTCCTCTGACACTGAGGTGGCATACTTCTACTTACCCACCTGAATCAACGAGTACATGTTGCTTGTACCTTCAAGCCCTTGACTTTTGGCCCCTGGCCCTATGCCCGCAACACTGTCACCTGCACGTGGATTGGAAACCACATAGCCCCTGGACCTGCTAAGGCCATTAAGGACAGGATGATGATGCCTCAGCTGATTGACGTGAGAAGATTGCCACGACCCATGGCCTCTACGGCTGTCCTACCAACAGAAAATTCATAATGTTGTGCAGGCATTACCACTACCTAGTTCCAGAACATTGCTATCGCCCCCCAAATAAATCCTGCATTCTTTAAGCAGTCACCCCTACTTTCCCCCATCCCTGTCAACCACCGATATGTGTTCTCTCTATGGATTCCCCTGTTCTGGATAATTCATGTAAATGGAATAATACAATAGATGCCTTTTATCATGGGTTTCTTTCACTTAGGATGTTTTGTAGGGTAATTCTTACAGCATGTATCAGGACTTCATTTTTTTTTTTTTTTTTTTTTTTTTT
>NW_016808327.1:3522-16607 GCF_001698545.2 Rhinopithecus bieti | reverse complement strand
AAAAAAAAAAAAAAAAAAAAAAAAGGAAATAATGTTATGAAAGAAAAGGGGGAACATATTGAAAAACACCATAAAGATTAAAAAGATTAAGGGACAGTGTTAACAATTTATGCCAATAGGGTTTGAAAGTTTAGAGGAAATAGACAAATTCCTAGCAAAATATAAATTATCAAAACCTACTCAAGAAAATATAGAAATCTTATATAGTCACAAGATATTAAAGTATTAAATTCTTCCTAGAGACCCAAATATATGCTTTCTACCAGTAACTCACTGTAAATAAAAAGGGATAATATATTGTGCAAACACTAGTCAAAAAAAGTTGTTATGATAATATTAATATAAACAAAAGTGGACTTCAGAAGAAGGAATATTATCAGAGAGAAAGAGGGCACTGCTTGGCGAATTGCCCTCTGATAAAGACAACAATACCGGAAGTAAAAATTGACAGAACTGCAAGGGGAAATTGACAAATCCACAATTATATTTGGGATTTCAATGCTTTACTCTTAATAATTAATACAAAATTAGCTAAAAATTAATTTTAGCTAAATAAATTAGCTAAAAAGTTAATAAGGATAGATCTGAACAACACTAGAATAAACTTGTCCTAATGGACACTTATAGAACACTATAACCAAAAGTGATAGAATTCACAGTTTTTGCAAGTACACATGGAATGTTCACCAAAATAAACCATATCCTGATTTATAAAATAAACTAACAAACTGGCTTCTCTCATTTAGCAATATGAATTTAAATTTCTCCCATGTCTCTTCATGGCTTTATACCTCATTTCCTTTTATTGCTGAATAATGTTTCATTTTATGCATGGGCCATAAAATGTTTGTCTGTGCACCTATTGAGGGACATCTTGGTTGCTTCCACGTTTTGGCCAATATTAATAAAGCTGTTATAAACATTCATTTGCAGGTTTTTGTGTTATCATGAATTTCCACTCATTTGGTTAAATACCTAGGAATATAATTGCCAGATAGCATAGCAATTCTATGTTTAGGTTTGTAGGGAACTGCAAACTGTCTTCCAAAGTGACCGTATCATTTTGCATTTCCACGAACAGTGAATGGGAGTTCCTTATGCTTCACAACCTCTACAGCATTTGGTGTGGTCAGTGTTCTAGATTTTGGCTATTCTTTCAGGTGCATAGTAGCATCTTATTGTTGTTTTAATTTGTAATTCCCTGAGGATGTATGAGGGGACTTCAAAAATTCATGGAAAAATTGAACTAAAAGGTAAAAGTAAAAAATATAAACTTCTTAACATAAGCTCCATCAAGTTCAAGATATTTTGTAAGCAATGATACCAGCCATTTGATTCATCCCTAAGGAACTGAGGGTTCTGAGAATTTAATCAGGTCAATGCAGTCTTTTTTACGTTATGAACTGAAGAAAAATATGTGCAATTTAAAGATTTGTTAAGATTTTGAAACAAAAAGAAGTCAGAAGGAGCCAAATCAGGACTGTAAGTTGGATGAATGCCTAATGATTTCCCATCAAAGCTCTCACAAAATTGCCCTTGTTTGATGAGGGGAATGAGCAGGAGCATTGTGATGGGGAAGGACTCTCTAGTGAAGCTTTCCCAGGTGTTTTTCTGCTAAAGCTTTGACTTTCTCGAAACACTTTCATAATAAGCAGATGTTATTGTTCTTTGGCCCTCCAGAAAACCAACAAGAAAAATTCCTTAAACATTCCAAAAAACTATTGCCATGACCTTTGTTCTTGACCAGTCCACTTTTGCTTTGACCGGACCCCTTCCGCTTCTTGGTAACCATTGCTTTGATTGTGCTTTATCTTTAGGATCATACTGGTAAAGCCATGTTTTGCCTCCTGTTATAATTCTTCAAGAAATTGCTACAGGATCTTGATCCTCCTTGTTAAAATTTCCATTGAAAGCTCAGCTCTTGTCTGCAGCTGATCTGGGCACAACAGTTTTGGTACCCATTGAGTGGGAAGTTTGCTCAACTTTAATTTTTCAGTCAGAATAGTGTAAGCTAAGCCAATTTAGATATCTATGGTGTAGACTATTGTTTGTGCTGTTAATTCTTGGTCTTTTTCAGTTAGGGCATGGACATAATGTTTTTCAAAATTTTTTTCAAAAAATGATGTGGAAGGCTTGCTGCTATGTGCTTCATCTTCAGTATCATCTCATCCCTTCTTAAAATGAGTTATCCATTTGCAAACTGCTGATTTCTTTTGGGAAATCATCCCCATAAACTTCTCATAAAGCATCAATGATTTTACCATTCTTCCATCCAAGCTTCACACTAAATTTGATGTTTGTTTTTGCTTCAATTTTAGTAGAATTTATGTTGCTCTGACAGGTGCTCTTTTCAAACTTACGTCTTATCTTTTTAGTGTCTCAAACTAGATCCTGTTCAGGCATGTTATAGCAAGTTAGTATGAGCTTATTTTGGTATAAAAAATTTGGACTCCATAATTTTTTCATAATATGCATTTTTCATTACCTTTTGGAAGACAACTCATATCACCTTGAGCTTCTTTTCATATGCCTATTTTCCATATGTATATCTTCTTTGGTGAGGTGTCCTTTTCAGATGTTTGTACATTTAAAAATCAGTTATTACCCACTCCCCCCACTTCTATTCAACATAGTACTGGAAATACTATCAAGAGCAATTAGACAAGAAAAAGAAATTAAAGATACCCAAATTGGAAAGGAAGAAGTAAAATGACCTCTCTTTGCACATGATATGATCCTATATGTAGAAAACTCCAAAGACTCCACCAAAAAAAAAACTATTAGATCTAGTAAATGAATTCAGTAAAGTTGCAGGATATAAAATTAATATACAAAAATCCGTGGCCATTTTATTCACAAATAACCTAGCTGAGAAATCAAGAAAACAATCCCATTTATGATAACATAAAACACTTAAGAATAAATTTGACCAAGAAGATGAAAGTGCATCAGTATAACCTGCACACTGAAAACCACAAAACATTGATGAAATACATTGAAGAGGACACATATAAATAAAAAGATATTCCATGCTCATAGATTGGAAGAATTAATGTTGTTAAAGTGTCTATACTACCTAAAGCAATATGTAGATTCAATGCAATCCCTATCAAAATCTCATCAGCATTCTTCACAGAAATAGAAAAAAAAAATCATACAATTTCTGTGGATTCACAAAAGATCCCAAATAACCAAAGCAATTCTGAGAAAAAAAAATCCTGGAGGCATCAAACTTCCTGATTTAAATTTATATTACAAAAGAAGAGTAATCAAAACAATATAGTATTGGCATGAGAGATACACATAACAGTTAAATAGAATAGAGAGCCAGAAATAAATCCAAACATATATGGTCAATGAATTTTGACAAGAGTACCAAAAGACAAAGTGAGAAAAGGGTAGTCTCTTCAATACATAGGTGCTGGAATTTCCACATGCAAAAGAGTGAAATTAGACTCTTATGTTACACCATACACAAAAATCAATCCAAAATGGATAAAAGACCTGAATGTAAGACCTGAAGCCATAAATCTCCTAGAAGAAAACATAAGGGAAAAGCTCCTTGACACTGGCTTTGGCAATGCTTTCTTGGATATCACACCAAAACCTCAGGCTACAAAAGCAACAATAAATAAATGAAATTATATCAATCTAAAAAACTTCTACACAGAACAAAAACAATCAACAAAATGAAAAGGCAATGTGCAGATAAGGAGAAAATATTTGCAAACCATATATCAGACAAGGGTTTAATATTCAGGATTTAGGAAGAACTCATACAACTCAATAGCAAGACAACATATAACCTGGTAAAAAAAAAAGTGGGGAAAGGACTTGAATAGACATTTCTTCAAAGACGACAGAAAATGACCAACAGATATATGAAATGGTGCTCAATATCACCAATCATCAGGAAAATTCAAATCAAAACTACTTTGAGATACCACCTCATACCTGTTAGGATAGCTATTATCAACAAGACAAGAGCTAACAAGTGTTGGTGACGGTGTGGAGAGGAGGGAGCACTTGTACACTGTTGGTGGGAATGTATTATAGATTGGTGCAGCCATTATGGAAGACAGTATGTAGGTTCCAAAGTAAATTAAGAATAGAACTACCATATGACCCAGTAATCCCTCTTCTGGTATATCCCCAAAGGAAATGAGACTATCTCTGCACTCTCAAATTTATTGCAGCACAGTTCACAATAGTCAAGATACAGACACAACCTAGGTGTTCATCAATGGGCAAATGGATAAAGAAACTGTGATATAGATAGATAAATAGATTGATAATTCGAATATTATTTAGCCTTTAAAAAGAAGGCAGTCCTGTCATTTGCCAAAACATGGATAGACCTAGAAGACATTATGCTAAATGAAATAAGCCAGACACAGAAAGGAAAATACTGCGCGATCTCACTTGTATGTGGAATCAAGAAAAAAAAGGTTAAATATATAGAGATAGAGAATAAAACAGTAATTACCAAGGTCAGGATAAGGTGGAGGAAATGAGATGTAGGTCACAGGATGCAAAGTAGTAAATATACAGGATGAACAAGTGAAAAGATCAAAGTTCAAATGTACAACATGAGGACTATAGTTAATACATATTGTATATTGTGTTCAGGAATTTTTGCTAAATGAGTAGATTATACCTGCTCTTTCCAATGGGGGAATAATCAGTAACTATGTGAGATGATGGATATGTTCATTGTTCCACTATAGTTTTACTATATATATGTTTCATTTACATTGTGTTGTATACCTTAAATATAGATAATAAAATTTATTTAAAACATAAAAAAAATCAGGTTTATTTTCTTGTTGAGTTTAAAGAGTTCTTTGTATATTTTGGATAAAAGTTCTCTATCAGAATGTCCTTTGCAAATATTTTATCTCAGTCTGTGGCTTATCTTCTCATTCTTTTTACAGTGTCACAGGGTAGAAGTTTTTAATTTTAATGAAGTTCAATTTATTCTTTCTTGCATTGGTTGTACTTTTGGTATTGCATCTAAAAAGTCATTGCTAAACCCTAGGTCAACAAGATTTTCTCCTATGCTATTTTGCAGGAGTTTTATAGTTTTTCATTTTACACTTAGGTCTATGATCCATTTTAAGAACATTTTAATGAAGAGTATAAGGTCTGTGTCTAGCTCCCAGTAAAGGCTTATTATATCTCACCTGGAGTGTCAGGCTGCCAGCATTTCTTGTCCCCTCCAATTCTAACTTGAATTGACTAAATTCCTGGTGAGTGTAGCCAAGAGTCATGCCCCCAGGCTTCAAGCCAGCACCTATGGATGGAACCTCCAGGCCAGTACACCCAGGCCCCAGCTCCAGGATAACCTTGGCAGTCCCAGGCACCAGGCCAGCACCCACAGCCCTAGGACCCAGCCATGACCTTAAGTACCCAGTTTCTAGGCCTGCTCCACTGCCAGGCCAGGCCCTATAGCCCCAGACTCCAGACAGATACCCATGGACCTAGTTTCCAGGCCCTCCTCTGCACCAGACCAACACTTCTAGACCCTAGCTCCAGGCTAGCCTTTAGTAACCTAGGAAGCAGTCCGCCACAGTGCCAGGCTAGCCACCACATCTCCAGACTCCAAGCCAGCATCTGCAGACCCAGGCTCCAGGCCTGCTCTAACACTAGGCTGGCCCCTGAAGCCCCAGGCTTTAGGCTTACTGCAGTGCTAGCGTGGAACCAAAAGGTACAAGCACCATGCCTACTCCTGCAGCCTCAGGGTCCAGGCTAGCCCCTGGAGACTCAAGTTTCAGGCCCAACCCAGACTCCAGATTGGCCCAGTACCAGACTGGCCGACATGGGCCCAAACTTCAGGCATCCCCCATACCAATGCCTGGTCAGCCTCTTCAGCCCCAGACTCCAGGCCAACACTTGTGGACCTAGCCTCCAGCCCCACTCCAGCACCAGGTTGGCATGCATAGACCCAAGCTTGAGGCCACCCCTGACAGTCCAGCAGAATCAGGATCCAGGCCTGCCCCAGGAATCCCAGTAACTATAATGGTATGAATCTGGAAATCAATAACAGAAGAAAAATTGGAGAATTCACAAGTATGTGGAAATTAAACAACATGCTCCTGAAGAGAGTCAAGAAGAAATTAAAAGGAATCGAAAAATATCTTCAGACAAAAGAAAGTGGAAACAACACGCCAAATTTATGGGATGTGGCAAAAGCAGTTCTAAGAGGGGACTTTATAGCAATAAATGCCTACATCAAAAAGAAAAAAGACTTAAAAATCCAAACTAGCTTTATACCTCAGGGAACTCTAAAAAAGACCAGCCTGAATTGAAAGCTGGCAGAAAGGGAATAAAGGTCAGAGCAGGAACAAAAATGAATAGAGACTAGAAAAACAACAGAAAGGATGTATTTTGAAAATATAAGGAAAGAATTTTGAAAAGATAAGCAAAATTGACAAACTTTTAGCTGGACTAAAAGTATTTTGAAAAGATAAGCAAAATTGACAAACTTTTAGCTGGACTAAGAAAGAGAGAAGACTGAAATGAAGAAAATCGTAAATGAAAGAGAAGACATTACAACTGATACTACAGAAATATGAAGAGTCATAAGAAACTACTGTGAGCAATTATAGTCCAAAAAAAATTGATAACATAGAAAAATGGATACATTCCTAAAAACATACAGCCTACCGAGACTGAATCATGAAGAAACAGAAAATCTGTATAGACCAGTAACAAATAAGTTATATTAAATGAGTAATCCAAAACCTCCCAACATAGAAAAGCCCAGGACCTGATGACCTCACTGCTGAATTATACCAAACATTTAAGAAAGAACTAATACCAATCCTTTTCAAACTATTCCACAAAATTGAGGAGGAGGGAATACATTCAAACTCATTTTGAGGTAGGCATTACACGGATACCAAACCCAGACAAGACACTACAAGAAAAGAAAACTACAGGCCAATATTCCCGATGAACATAGACACAAAATCCTGAACAAAATGCTAGCAAACTCAATTCAACAACGCATTATTGGATTATTCACGGTGACCAAATGGTATTTATCCCAGGGAGGAAAGAATGGTTCAACATATGCAGATTAATAAATATGGTATATCACATTAGTAGGATAAAAGTCAAAAGCCAATTGATCATCTTAATAGGTGCAGAAACACTTGACAAAACATACTTTTATAATAAAAAGCCTCGGCCGGGCGCGGTGGCTCAAGCCTGTAATCCCAGCACTTTGGGAGGCCGAGACAGGCGGGTCACGAGGTCAGGAGATCGAGACCATCCTGGCTAACACGGTGAAACCCCGTCTCTACTAAAAATACAAAAAAAACTAGCCAGGCGAGGTGGCGGGCGCCTGTAGTCCCAGCTACTTGGGAGGCTGAGGCAGGAGAAAGGCGTGAACCCGGGTGGCGGAGCTTGCAATGAGGTGAGATCAGGCCACAGCACTCCAGCCCGGGCGACAGAGCAAGACTCCGTCTCAAAATAAATAAATAAATAAATAAAAAGCCTCAACAAGCCGGGCGCGGTGGCTCACGCCTGTAATCCCAGCTCTCAGGGAGGCAGAGGCGGGAGGATAGCTTGAGCCCAGGAGTTCGAGACCTGCCTGGGTAATACAGCGAGACCCCGTTCTCCACAAAAAAAAAAAAAAAAAAAAAAAAAGACAAAAAAAGCCTCAACAAATTATGTGTAGAAGGAATGTATGTCAACACAATAAAAGCCATTTGTATATAACAGCCCACAGCTGACATCATACTCTATGGGATAAAGCTAAAATCTTTTTCTCTGTGATCAGGAACTAGACAAAGATGCCCACTCTTATCACCTCTATTCAATAGTGGAATTCCTAGCAAGAGCAGTTAGTGAAGATGAAATGAAAGGCTTCTATTTCAGAAAGGAACAAGTGAAATTATTTCTGTTTGCTGATAGCAAGATCTTATTTAGAAAACTATAAAGGCTCCACGAAAGAACAATTGGACCTAATAAACATCTTCTGAAAATTTACAGGATACAAAAGATACAAAATCTGAAGTGTTTCTACACACTAACAACAAATTTCTGAAAAAGAAATCAACAAAACAATATAGTTTACAATGCTATAAAACTAAAACTCTTAGGAATAAATTTAACCATGAAGGTGAGAGATCTGTACAGTAAAAAGTATAAAACATTGATGAAAGAAACTAAAGAAAATGCAAATAACTAGAAATGTATCTTGTGTTTATAAGTTGGAAGAATTAATATTGTTAAAATGCCCATACTAATCAAAGCAATCTACAGATTTTATGCCATCCATATCAAAACTTCAATGACATTTTTCACAGAAATAGAACAACCCGACAATTTGTATGGAACTATAGAAGATTCTGAATAACCAAAGTAATCTTGAGCAAAAAGAATAAAGCTGGAGGTATCACATTTCCTGATTTTAAAATCTATAAAGTTATAGTAGTCAAAACAACTTGATACTAACATAAAAACAGACAAATAGACTAATGGAACAGAACAGAGAGCCCAGAAATAAATCCACACATTTACAGTCAACTGATGTTTGACAAAGGTGCCAAGGACAGACAATGGGGAAAGGACAGTCTCTTTGATAAATGGTGTTGGGACAACCGGATATACATACACAGAAGAATAAAGAAGAATAAAATCAGATCCTTATTTCACACTATATACAAAATATCAACTCAAAATGGATAAAAGACTTAAATGTAAAACCTGAAACTGTAAAATTACCAGAAGAAAACATAGGGGAAAAGTTCTTTGTCACTGGTGTGGGCAATGATTTCTTGGCTATAACTCCAAAAGCACAGGTAACAAAATTAAAAATGGACAAATGCTATTACAACAAATTAAAAAGCTTACGCACAGCAAAGGAAACAAAGTGAAGAGACAACCCATAAAATGGGAGAAAATATTTGTAATCCACACATCTGACAAAAAGTTAATATACAAAATATATAAGGAACTCAAAGAACTCAATAGCAAGAAAACAAATAACCCAATTAAACAATGGACAAAAAAGACCTAACTGGTTATTTTCAAAAGAAGACATACAGATGGCCATTAGATATATGAAAAAAAAAATGCTCAACAGTACTAATCATCAAGGAAATGCAAATTAAAAACCACAATATCACATCACACCTGTAGAGTGAGCTAGTATCAAAAAGGGAAGAGATGGTCAGTGTTGGGCAGAATGAAAAGAAAAGGGAACCATTGTACACTGTTGGTGGGAAAGTAAATCAGTACCACTATTATCAAAAACAATACAGAGGTTCCTCAAAAAAATTACCATATGGTCCAGCAATTCGACTTCTAGGTAAATATCCAAAGAAAATGTAATCAGTATTTCAAGAGATATCTGCACTCCCACATTATTTACATTATTCACAACAGCTAAAATATGGATTCAACCTAAATGTCCATTGACAAATGAATGGATAAAGAAACTGTGCTATATATACACAATGGATTACTCTTTAGTCTTCAAAAAGGATGTCCTGTCATCTGGGACAACATGGATTAACCTAGAGGATAATGTGTTATGTGAAATAAGCCAAGCACAGAAAGACAAAAACTCCATGATCTTACTTATATGTGGAATCTAAAAATGATAGATTCACAAAAGCAGAGTGTAGACAGGAGCCCTGTTGAGGAAATGGGAGATAGAGGAGATATTGGTTAAAGGATAGAAAATTTTAGTTAGACAAGAGGAATAAGTTCAAGAATATTATCTGACATGGTGACTATACTTACAACAATGCATTAATGATATATTTTGTATATATCATTAATATATAATGCATACATACTTTAAGAAATCATGTACACCATAATATACATATAATTTTTATTTGTAATTCAATAATAATAAACACAAATTAAGCAGAAGAATGGAATCATGAAGATTAGGTCAGAAATTAATATTACATAAAAGAGAAAACAACAAAGAAAATGAAGTAATCAAAACTTGGTTCTTTTAAAAGATTAACAAAATTGATTAAACTTGAGCTACACAAATCAAGAAAAAAGGAGAATACTCAATTTACTAAAATAAAAAGAAAGAGTTGCCATTACTACCAACATTACAAAAACAAGAGAAGTGTAAGGAAATACTATCTACAATTATATGACAACAAAATAGATAACATGTGAAATGGATAAGTTCATAGAAGAACGCAAACTACTGAAACTAACTCAAGAAAAAACGTAAAATCTGAATGGACCTATAGAGAGTAAGGAGATGTAAATAAGCCATCGTTCAATTTCATAGAAAGAAAAGGCCAGAAACAATAGACTTCACTGGTTAATTCTATCCAATACTTAATAATTTGTATCAAATTTCTAAAACTCTTCCAAAAATTAGAAGAAGAGGGCACACTTCCCTACAGATCCTGTGAATGCATTACTGTCAAGATACCAAAACCAGACAATATCACAAGGAAAGAAAACTACATACCGATATTGCTTATGAGTATAGACACAAATATCCTCAGCAAAGTATTAACAAACCAAATTCAACAACATATAAAAAGAATTGTACAGCATGACCTAGTAAGATTTATCCTAGGAATGCAAGGTTTTACATTTGAAAATCAGTTAATGTAATACACCATGTCAAAAGAATGAAAACAAAATCAAATTATCACCTCAATAGAAGTAAAACTGTTTGACAAAATCTAGCACTCTTTCATGATAAAAACACTCAACAAACTAGGAACAGAAGGAAGCTTCCTCAAAGCTGATAAAGGGCATCTATGGAAAACCCACAGCTAACATAATTATGATAATATAATATAACATAACAAAATTAATGATAAAAGCTTTCTCTCTAAGGTCCAGAGCAAGACACGTATGTTTGCCTTCACCACTTTTATTCCACGTTGTACTGAAGATTCCAGTCAGGGCAATTAGGTAAGAAAAAGAAATAAAAATCAACCCGATTTGAAAGGAAGTAAGACAATCTGTATTTGTAGATGGCATAAATGTATGCATGAATATCCTAAGTAATCTACTACAAACTATTAGAAATAATAAACAATTTCAACACAGTGGAAGGAGACCAGATCAATATACAAAATCAGTTGTATTTCTCTACAGCAGCAATGAGCAAAACAAAAATGAAATGAAAAGAATGATTTAATTTGCAATATCCTGAAAAAGAACAAAATCCTTAGGAATAAATGTAACAAAACAAGTGCAAGACATATACTCTGAAAACAACAAACATTGTTAAAACATTAAAGAAGTCTTAAATAGAATGACATTCCGTAAAGACTTTATATTGTTAAAATGGCAATACCCCTTAAACTCATCTGCAGATTCAATTCTTATCAAACCCAGCAGACATTTTGTTTGTTTGTTTGTTTTGTTTATTTTTATCTTTTTTTTATTGTTATAGTTTAAGTTCTGGGATACATGTGCAGAATGTGCAGGTTTGTTACATAGATATACATGTGCCATGGTGGTTTGCTGCACCCATCAACCCGTCATCTACATTAGGTGTTTCTCCTAATGCTATCCCTCCCCTTGCCCCCCACCTTCCGACAGGTGCCAGTGTGTAATGTTCCCTCCCTGAGTCCATGTGTTTTCATTGAGAGTTATAACTACATCCTAAAGAAGCACAGGGGACACCCAAATAATATTAGGAAAAAACCCCATATATGTATTTGCTTAGTGGTATATATATATATAACCTTTCTTACATTCTTAAACCAGAATTGGAACATCCCATAATAGAGCCAAACTTTTATTGAGTGCTGTATGCCAGGTATTGTGTTAAGCACTTTCACATACCTTGGGAGCTTTATTCTCATAATTCTCATAATACAATGACCTGAACATCAGCTGTGTGGAGTGACCTACACCTTGACCATGATTCTGGGGAATGATGAATGAAAATGCAAAGTATAAATATATACTTTTTAGGAAAATGCCTCTACTTCAACACAAAGGAATCGCTCCATTTCTATCCCTTTGAACCCCAAATGGAATCCTGTATCTTTTCTCTGAGCTACAATCTTGAAAGAAGAAAGTTACTGTGCTGTGTTATAACATAAGAATGTAAATAATTTAAGCTGTCAGAGTTGTTTCCTCAGAATTTATCCAACATTATAAACCAAAGGGTCTACATCAGTGTCTGAATCATTTAAAATTATTCAGTGTATTGAGAAGCAAGTAAAACGCTAGGTATTTCATGTTTACATCTGAAGGAGACCACATTAGTTCATCCCCTACTCCTTTTCTAAATGATGAAACTTATGAGGTCTAGCAAAGACCAAGGACTAAAATAAGAAGTATATTGTGCACACCTCAACAGATTTTCATATGAAAAGTTATTCTGTTTGATACAAACCTACTGTAGTTCGTGAATTTACTATGTGTAATCATCAAGTCTTCACTTTTAAAAGAAAGTATCACTTGAATCTATTTTGTAAAGTTTTAAACATCTACTTGAGCATTTGCATTACCAGTATTAATCAACCTGAGAATCAGAAAAAAAAAAAGTTGCAAATATGTTTGCCTTTGGCATGAGAACAAGTAATTGGTGCAGTCCAGCTCTAAAAGTACAACTCTAATAATGTAATGCTTGGTCTGCCTCTGCTACATAGTGATTGACATATTGCTTCCCTATCCACAAATTTGTATTTGATTTAGCATATAAAACAGGGAAAAAAGCAATAAAAAGACAAATAAGTGGTTTAGTTACACATACTTTGCTTCTTTCCAAGCTCAGAACTGTGAAAATAGGCAAATATCTTATCCCACTGAGGCACTATAATTAAGAGATGCCTAATAAAATGACTCATAAAATATACTTTAATTGGGTTCAAAGAAGAGTTAATTTAAAATACAAAAATCAAAGCGAGTGCCAGTTGATGAGTTTCCACTCCTTTTTGTAAATAGCATTAACTGTTTTAGAAACTTCCAAATGTTAATCTGATAGTACAGGACAGTTAATTATAACTCAAAATATTTATAGACACAGGAAGCACAGATACTATATGCACATTAATTCACATATGTAGTCTCTATCATTAAATAATTTCTATAAAATCTCAAGTTTCTAATTAGCATTTGTGGTG
>NW_016808327.1:0-1681 GCF_001698545.2 Rhinopithecus bieti | reverse complement strand
TTTTTCTATTTGGCTTATTTAAAAATCACCTATTCTGATTGATCTTTAAGAACGAATGATATAAACAGCTATTAATTATTTTTTTCAAATTCATAAAACTATTCATACTTTTTTGAAACAGGAGTTAATGCCAATAATCCATCGGAAGTATCTACTGTTTAGAAGGAAATGGGGCAGCACCAAGTGGGTATAATTCGATTGGTTAGGACTGTTGGGACTGATGTGGAGTGATGCTTTGCACCACAAGTTCTGTAAAGGGCATGGCACCAAAATCATGCATTTTCAATACATCTGCACTATGGAATGACCCATGTAGTGAATTTTGTCTTGGCCGCCCTGGCAGGGCAGTATTGTGATCAGCACGGATGTCACTCAGGCCCTGATGTGGAGGGTGCCATGACAGGTCTGGAGGATGGAAGGGCTTGGCACCGAAGGGGTCCAACAGGCTCTCCTTGAGTTATAAGACATTCCCCCTATCTTTTCCATCAGTCACTGCAACACTAGTGTTCTCCTTGGAGTCTGAGATGGTTAAAAATTCATTGCTGCTTTGAGAGTCTCGGCGACCCACTTTTTTGTGCCCGCGAGCCCTCTCTGGAGTGCGGTAGGTAGGCTTCAAAGTCTTTGTGCTAGTTGGCGTGCCACGATGCCCCTTCCCACTACTTTTGGACATATCCTGCTTTGTGCGCCTTTGGCGAGAGGACAGTTTCTGTAAGCCGCGCTGTTTGACTTTTTGCTGCTGGCTCCCCGTTATTTCCTTAAAGGGCGCAAGGCCAAAAAGGTCCTCGTTGCTTTCACTTTTACTTGTTGATGTGAGGAAGGGCTGAAGTGGGGAGGAGCCAAATATATCTATGCTTTTGGGATATGTCTCAGGCCCCACCGCATGGCATTCTTGTACTTTCACCTTCTTGCTAAAAGGCTCCTTTGTGAATACATCGAATTCCTCCTGCTGGAGTCCCCGCAGCAGGAAACCTGTGTTGAGGGAGGTTCTTTTCATTCTTTTCTTGCTGGGGCTGTTGAGCACACACTGCAAAGAAGGAGATGGCGCCAAATATATCAAACTCCTGTTTAGGAGTCTGCACTCCAACATCAGAGGATAATTGGGCTGAGGTGAGGAGTATTGTATTAAGATCTTGGGTTGGTCCACTGCCAGATTTGTCTCTGTAGACAGGGCTCATGTCACTGTACTTTGCTTTAGCCTGCTCATAATCAGAATCAGAGCTACGTTTCTCCTCTTCTTCCTCATCTTCAGAATCCATGAGGAGAGGCCTGTGACCCAGATTTTCTGGTTCAGTATCATCATCATTAAAATCTCCTTGTTCCCCCTGAAGAACTTCTTCATCCTCTTGCTCTTCCTCTTCACTGCTCTTAGGAGAAGGGGCAATCATACCAGATAGGAAAGCTAGGATGCCAATTGGGTATCTGAGTATCAATATTAACACAGACACTGTGACTAAAAGTCCTTGACTTGTTTAAGTATTCTTCTTTCCTCAGTGCACAATTACTCAAGTAAATGGATGTAGGACCCTTTGGAGAAGGACTGAAAAAATCATTACCATGTATACTTGCCATGATGTTACAAATCTTTCCTCCTGGGGACCCAGTCCCATTTCAGTTTGCAGTGGCTCTGAATATTGGGGACCGTGCTGGGGTGGTGGAGAATGAACAGACACAGGAGACAAAG
>NW_016808326.1:0-9154 GCF_001698545.2 Rhinopithecus bieti | reverse complement strand
AATTAGTTTGCTTAGGAGAGTAGTAGATTACGTCATTGGATATTTTTCTGAAAAAAAGTCCTTCTCTCCTCTCCCCTGCTTTCTCTTTTCTTTTCGCTTTTCTTTTCTTTTCCTTTCTTTTCTTTTTTTTTTCTTTCTTTGAGAGACAGAGTCTTGCTCTGTAGCCCAGGCTGGAGTGCAGTAGGGTGATCTTGGCCCACTGCAACCTCCACCTGCTGGGTTCAAGCAATTCTCGTGCCTCAGCCTCCCAAGTAGCTGGGATTATAGGCACGTACCACTATGCCTCACTATTTTTTGTATTTTTAGTAGAGACGGGATTTCACCATGTTGGGCAGGCTGGTCTCGAGCTCCTGACCTCAAGTGATCCACCACCTCGGCCTCCCAAAGTGCTGGAATTACAGGCGTGAGCCACCATGCCCGGTCTCCCTGCTTTTTCTTATCCTTTGGGTCTTTGATAGCATTTCTTTAGGGGCACTTTTTCTGAGTCCCTAACTCTGGCCAGCTGCCCCTTCTCTGTGTGCCCAGTCCACTCTGTACTGGACTTAACACGTATTGTAATTGTTTGTCTACTTCTTTGTCTATATCCCTTGTGAGAGTCTATTCTCCCAGAGGGCAGATATTCAGACTCACACCAAATCCCTCACTAGTCATCTAGTTGAGTACCTGCCTCATTTAAATGCTCAATAAATATGTGTGGAATGAATGGATGAGTAGACAGATGGATGGACAGATGAACAGATAGATGAAAGGATGGATGGATAATTGATTGTGGGCTGAATTAACTGGCAAGGGAGCAAAAATGAGGATATGACTAAGAACATTTTGTACTTCTAGGAATAGGAGAATCACACACAAATGGACTGTAGAATCCTCTTAGTCAAATGGGTGAAGATTCAGGGCAAATGTAATTTTGTGCATAAACATACAGGAAACCTGTCATAACCCCAGGGGAATATTTAGCTTACAAATGAATGAATGATTTAACTCATCTATTGTTCTTATTCCATAGTCACAACAATGCCAGCTTGGTTTTATACAAATCTTTTTCCCCCAAAGGGGTTAAGTCACTCAGCAAAGGACACAGTTTGTGACTTCCCATTTCAAAGAACATTCTCAACTATCTGGTTATTCCAAGTGTCTGAAAAGAAAGAAGGAGGAAGGAAGGGAGAATAAAGACCATCTGTATGGTGAAGTCAGAAGCTCCCTCACCCTATTGCTCCACAGTGGTTCATATAAAGAGAAAAGGTTTTGTAATAATGGCAGGTCTTCAAGAGTAACAAAGGGCACCTTAGGAAACAAAGCGAAAACAATACTACTGTAATGCGGCAAAGACAGTGGTATAAATACAGGGGAAGGGAACATAAAGAGGTCTGGATATTAGAGAAGGAAGCTCCTTGGAGTTACTGCCCTAGGACTTGGGTAGTCTGTGTCAAAAGGAGAACCTCATGATATTATGGGCAGGTGTTCAAGAGCAATAAAAGGCAGATTAAGAAAGTTCCAGCCTGGCGCAGTGGCTCACGCCTGCAATCCTAATACTTTGGGAGTCTGAGGCGGGTGGATCACTTTAGCCCAGGAGTTCAAGACCAGCCTGAGCAACATCATGAAACCCCATCTTTACCAAAAATAGAAAAAATTAGCCAGGCATGGTGGTATGTGCCTATAGACCCAGCTACTAGGGAGACTGAGGCAGGAGGACAGTTTGAGCCTGAGAAGCAGAGGTTGCAGTGAGCCAAGATCATGCTACTGCACTCCAGTCTGGGCAACAGAGCAAGACCCTGTCTTGAAAACAAAAAAAATTCCAAGCACAGTGTGTGCCTACATACACACACACACACACACACTCTCATCCCCCCATACACCCACACTCACACCCCCCACACAAACCCACATCCACACACACACCCACACACCCACACACACACCCCCCACACACCTCCACACACTCCCACACACCCCCACAACCCACACACACCCACACACAGCCACACACACCCTACACCCACACACACCCACACACCTACACCTACACACCACACCCCCACACAACCCACACACATATTACCCCCCACACACCCACACCCCTCATCCCCCAACACACACACTCAACCCCACACCAAACCACATCCAACCACAAACACTCCACCACACCCCACAACCCACACAAGCCAACACACCCTAACCCACACACCTACACCTACACACCCCACACAATGCCCCCACACACCACACACATATACCCAACACACATACACACACACCATCACACCCACACACACACCTACACACACACCACCGGACATCCCACGCACACACACCTGCACTGTGTGCCACACCACACCCATACAAACCTACACACAACTACACAAACACAACAACACACCCACACACACCCTAACATCCCACCACACTCACGCACCAACAATCCCCACACACACATACCCACACACACCTGTCCCCCACACCACACCTACACACACCCCACACATTCACACACCCCCCCACATCCAGCACACACTGCGCGACACACACACCCTACACAACACAACCACACACCCACCACACAGCCACCACAACACACAGCCCCACACCGCCACAACCCCCACACACCCACACACATCCCACACACCACATACCCCCAACCACCTCCGGACAACCGACTACACACACCCCCACATCATTCCACCGCACACACACCGCGCGTACACACACACCCATTACACCAAACACAACCACACACCCACACCCCTACTGAGTACCATCTTTCATTTCCCTCCCCACTCTTCCTTGAAACTGTATAACAAGGAGGTTCAATGTCAGATTAAACCCCATTTGGAACATTAAGTGAAGACTGCCAGCCGCGCCCGACCAAAAACCAGAACATTTTTTTCCTCATTATACCTCATTAAGATGCCCCTGACGGTCCTTAACTCATTTATATGACGATATCATACAAGGAAACAGTCTGCATGCCTGCGATGAAGCATGGGACTGATATTTAAGCCAACAAATCTCAAGGAGCATTTGATTGCTTTTGCGTTTTATTCGAATGGCAGCTTTACGCGAAGCATAAAGTGGTAATTTCCTATGCAGGGCTGAGAGTGTGCGGGAACTGGGCAGGTGGTGTATGAAGGCCTAGTAACCTAGGATAGCTCTGAGCAATGGCCACCGGAGCCGAAACGGGAGATACGTGTGACTCCCTGTCAAATTGCTGTGTTGCATGTGCCAAATTCCAAGGCTACCTCTGAGAAAACGACCAAGGCAGGAGAAAGTGACGCAATGAGGAAAAAAGTTCAGATAAGAAGCAAATTGCCCCTGACAAATATGAGTCATACACCTTTTACCAAGTCGTCTCAGAAAAGGAAGCCACTTGTTAGTCGGAATTAACTCTGAAAGACTACAAACGCTCGGATGCTGTAGGAGATGAAACTTTATGAGGCTCATGGAAAGACTCCCACCCACATTAAATACACTCATGTACACAGAATCTCCAGTTTGGTACGTAACCTCCAAACTCAATCTCACCATTTTTGGCTTCTGGAAGGGAGGAAATAGGAACAGCTGTGAACGCCAAGTCGGTGTGAATGTACCGCTCAACTCCATCAACTTAGGCCATGTTGGATGTGGGTAGTAAGTGTTCCTTAGTTTATGAATGAATACTGCTAGATAAACGCATCTTCAATACCTTATACTACCCACTTGTAGTTCTGCATATTTTATTCTTTTTTGAAAAAACAAAATTATTAAAATATCATTATATAATCATCACAATTCACCCATTTAAATCATACAATTCCAAGAATGGTCTTTGTACTTACATTACTACTTTAAAAAAATTGCTTCAAGTTTTCTTATTAGAATTTTCAGTACTGCTACGTAAAAACTGGAAGAAAATAGACCATATAGAAGAAAAATGAGAATAGAAGCATAGAAGGAAAGGAGAAAAGGAGGCAGACAGAAAGAAGCCAATGGCTCAAAAGAGGGGAGCTGACTGCTTCTGGGACTTTCAACTTTTGCCAGAATCAAGAACCCAACATGGCGGCCTGTCCCCAAAGGCAGTGGGGGAAAGGAATGGCCTGGGCAGCAGTGCGAGAGTTATGGAGAAGGAACTAAGAATCGGCTTTGTGGATTGGGCTGGGAGAGGAAAAAGGCTTCTCAGAGGCTTAGAAATTTCAACCCTGCCCAATTTCCTGTCACTCTGCAGAGCACATCCCCTACAGGAAACTAGGCAAGGCAAAGACAGCGAATTACCCAGCTCAGTGACCTGAACCAGGGTGCCCAATTTGTCAACTCAGTCACTTTCTTGCTTCTCCCAAAGTGCAGCATTTAATCGAGGTTAAACATCAGATTATGTTTTTTATTTTTTTAATGAGAATTCAGGGAAGTTTTTTGGGTTATCTGAGACATATGAAAGTAGTTAACCCTCTGTTCGCAGACTGTCCTTTATTGACATTTTTCCTTTACTGTTGTCACAAAACTGCACTTTCCCAGACAAGTTCACCATTTGCAATTGGACCTGGTTGTAACCACGATGGTGTGTATCACCATTACGCATACAAATCAGCTGGAGCTTGATTTAAGACCAGAGGATTTCTTTAGCGGTAAATGCTTCTGGTAAGGAGAGAAGAGCAAATGTTGTGCTCTATGGACGTACAAAGTGGGCTGCTCAGATGGCAATAGATGCTGATGCTGTGCGTCCTCCCCACCATTTATAATGATAATTCTTTGCCTGGAGACCCCACACTGTTTGGGAAGGAAGATGCAGAATTCTTCCATCCATGGCTACTGAAGGTGGCTTTTTGATCTTTTTACAAGGTCAATGCTTTTTTTGCTCTCTTCCCAGAAAGGGGAACGACAGTGAAAACACAGTGTGAAATAAGGAAACGCAGTAGGCTGGACATGATGGCTCATGTCCGTGAATCGCCCAGCACTTGGGACGCCTGAGGTGGAAGACTGCTTTGAGTCCAAGAGTATCAAGATCAGCCCGGGCCACATAGTGAGACCTCATCTCTACCTAAATAGAAATAAATCAAAAAAGAGAACACTTATCTTCTGCCCAATTGTCCTCTTTGTAAGCTATTCAAAGGACAGAAAGCAGAGAACTTTATTCTCCAAAATTACAGATTTTGAAACTAAGAGCCACCTTGAGAGCAATTGTGGTAGAACCTGCCATGCTTCCCAGCATCCAGCATCCTTCTTTCTTCCTCTTTCTCACACACCCTGATTTATCTTTGGGAAAACCAACACTTTGTACTTCCAGATCTTTGGATTGGGGCACAACCTGCTCCTGGCTCCAAAGGGTGGACATATACGCGACCTGGCGATGGGTCATATTCTATCCCCCGCCTTAGTCATTCATTCGGTATGGCACCATGACTACCTATCAGTACCAATATAATCTTTTGGATGGACCTTTGAATACAGAAGGTCTATTCGATTGGATTGCTAGCTATAAGGATCATGTCAGGCTGAGCTACTGGAGTCACCCGATATAAAGTGGGCATGACTGATTGTGAAAGCGGTGAGGAAGAGGACCAAATTCATAGAGAACTTTCCTTTGAGCCCTGGATCCAGCATACATGAAACTAACATATCTCTGAACTTTTCAGTTATGGTGAACAGGATACGCCAGTTTGGCGGCTTTAACCGTGTTTGAGTTGAGGTGTTATATCATTTGCAACCAACATGAGTCATGGCAATCCATTTCCCAGATTTTTCTTGTCACGAAACAAAATTAGAGAGAATAGCTTGTTCAGCTGGGTATGTTGGCTCATGCCTGGTCAATCCCAGCATTTGGGGGCCAAGGGTGGCAAATCACTTGAGGGTTAGGAATTTGAGACCAGCCTGAATGAACATGGTGAAAACCTGTCCTGCTAAAAAATACAAAAAAATTAGCTGGGCATGGTGATGGCACCTGTAATCCCAGTATACCCAGGAGGCTGAGAGAGGATAATCGCTTGGAACCCGGGACGCAGAGGCGCCAGTGAGTCAAGCTGCCACCACTGCACTCCGCCCTGGGGGACAGGAGGAACTCTTGTCTCAAAAAAAAAAAAAAGAAAGAAAGGAAAGAAGAAAAAAGAAAAACCAAGAGAAGAAAGAAAAGGAAAAGAAAAGAAAAGAGACATGCTTTGTTCTACAATCTCACAGTTAGGAACATAACTGTGCTAGCATCTAAGCCCCTGATGTCTGGTCTGGGGGCTTCGTCTAAAAAACCTTTTCAAGTTATTCTTCCTATTGAAATCACCATAACGTGGGCTAACCATATTGTATCAATTTTTTTTTTTTTTTTTTTTTTTTTGAGACAGGGTCTCCCTTGGTCACCCAGGCCTGGAAGTGCAGCAGCAGCTCAATCACAGCTCACTGCAGCCTCGATCTCCTGGGCTCAAATGGTCCTCCCACCTCAGCCTCCCAAGTAGCTGGGACGACAGGCGTGTGCCACCACACTGGCTGGTTTTTTGGTTTTTGGTTTTTGGTTTTTTTTTTTGGTAGAAACAAGGTCTTCCTATGTTGCCCCTGCTGGTCTCAAACTCCTGAGCTCAAGCAGTTCACCCACATTGGCCTCCCAAAGTGCTGGAATTATAGGCATGAGCCACTGCGCCCGGTCTTTTATCAGATTTTGACAGCGAAGGCCTGTTATGAGTGACAGGAACTGACCCCTGCCTATCTGACTGTTTAATGACAGACAGTTATGACTGCTGCACTGTTCCACAGTGAGAGGGGATTCAACCAAGCATGGCTCAAACACATTATCCCTCAACCTTTCTTTCTCTAGTGGATGGAGACAGTTTATTTCCTGAAGCTTGATACATGGGTCTAAAGTTCACCAACACATATGGCTATGGCTGTGCTGGCTGTCAAGATATTGAAATGTGTCTCTCCTGCCAGTGTGGTGGTTCACACCTGTAATCTCAGCACTTTGGGAGGCCAAGGTGGGCAGATCACCTGAGGTCAGGAGTTCGAGACCAGCCTGACCAACATGAAGAAACTCCGACTCTACTAAAAAATACAAAAGTAGCCACGTGCGGTGGTGCATGCCTGTAATCCCAGCTACTCAGGAGGCTGAGGCAGGAGAATCTCTTGAACCTGGGAGGTGGAGGTTGCGATGAACTGAGATCGCACCATTGCGCTCTAGGATGGGCAACAAGAGTGAGACTCCGTCTCGATAAGGTTCAGGATATCCGTTCAATTTGATTTTTTTAGTGTAAGCGTGTCCCATGCAATATCATGTCCTGTGCAATACCTGGAACACACATAAATATAGCCAATTACTGTTATTAACACAGCTTTTTCCCCCCTTAAGAGGTAACTTAGTAACAGAGCTTCCAAACAACAGAGCCAGGATTTGAACCCACAGTATTCTGACTCCAGAGTCTATGCTACAACCACTGTGCTGTGTGGCCTCAAGGGTAGTCTTATGTCATGATTAAGCCTGAAGTCTCTGAAGTCAGCCTGAAGTAACCGAACCTCTCTCTGCCTCAGTTTCCTCCTGTGTAATAGGGACAACAGTAGTCTCTGCCTCAAAGAGATGAGGACTGAATGAGTTCATATAGGTCAAGGACTTAGAACTGTGCCTCTGACTTCTCGTGCATGGGATGCAGAGAAGTCAAGTTGGTTCCACAGAGGTTTAGGTGAGAACTGGGATTAGTACCCAGATGTACTCGTTTCCTGGTCCGATACTTACTGCCCTGTTAAAGGCACCATGAGCCAATACTTTTGTGGGGGCAGATGAGAAGGTACAAACTGCCTCTCAGGCAGGATTACAGGCCTGAGCCAGCACACCCGGCCTTATCTTGCAATCTTATATAGGAAGTACTTGACGCAGTGCCTGGCAGGTTAGAAATGTCAAGAGATGAGAGGTGTCTTTATTGGGAATGGAGCTCTGAATGCCAGCTTGATGGGTCTGCAGAGTGACACGTGCAAAGAGGACCAGATTGAGACATTCTAGGCCACCAGAGTTGGTCTGTGCCTCAGTGGCTATTTCTGAAGGCCAAGGAGAAGCCCAGGGCCGACTTTGGCTGGGGAAGAAGTAGAATCTGAAGGCAGGGCTTTGGCCTTCATCTCAGTTTTGGCCCCTGCTCTGGGTTTTGCAGCCCCCATGTAACCCTGGTATCTGGTCTGCCTATAGAGCCTCCGGGGTAGTCCTGAGGGACTGGGCCAGGCCCATCCTGTGCCCCCTTAGCCCCGGGAGGCTGGCGCTGCTGCCATATTAACAGTTCCTGGCGGCCACCTGGCCAGGAGGACAGCATGTCCCCAGGCCTTGGAGCACATGAAGTGATCTCTAACTAGATGTTCCCGGAACATTCTGCTGCAGTCACACAGTGCAGGAGGAAAAGTGAAAAAATAAAACACCAAAAATACCCTGGGCTCTGCACGAGGATGAGCAAAAGGGAAGGAAGAAAGGAAAACAGACCTGAAATGGAGGCTTTCACCGAATCACACTGGATTTAAGGGCAAACCTAACGAAGAGGACGGAGGCGCCCTTCGGAGCCTAAAGTCTTTCTACCATCATCTTGTTTGACCTTACTAGAGAACTGTTCATCCGAGACTCCAGCGCCTTCCAGGCCCTCTCTTCTAGACCTAGCAGCCCTTGGCAGTTCACACTCCCTGCAGAGGTCTACCATCCAAGACCTTCCCAGCAGGTCCCGGCTGCCTAAGACAACGTGGGCAGGTTGTCTTAACCACTGAGTGCATCGGTTCTTCAATTGGCTAAGTTGAGATAACACCATAGTACTACTCACTCAATAAACTCACAGCTTTTCCTCAGTGTTGCCTAATAACATAGTTGTTAAGACCATTGGTTGGTTGGTTGGTTTGTTTTGAGACAGAGTCTCACTCTGTCACCCAGGCTGGAGTGCAGTGATGCGATCTCGGCCCATTACAACATCCGCCTCCCAGGTTCAAGTGATTCTCCTGCCTCAGCCTCCCAAGTAGCTGGGACAACAAGCACATACCACCACACCCGACTAATTTTTGTATTTTTAGTAAAGATGGGGTTTCACCATGTTGGTCAGGCTTGTCTCAAACTCTTGACTTTGTGATCTGCCCGCCTTGGCCTCCCAAAGTGCTGGGATTACAGGCGTGAGCCTCTGCACCTGGTCTAGAGCACGGGTTTTTAAGATAGACCAGGCCGGGCACGGTGGCTCAAGCCTGTAATCCC
>NW_016808325.1:0-1874 GCF_001698545.2 Rhinopithecus bieti | reverse complement strand
GAAATTAATACACATAAAACTACATCTGTTACTAACTATATTTAAAATGATGAGTTCATATTAATATCTCCATTTCCAATTCAACATCATTCTAATTTTCCCTCTTTCCACTTATAATTCCCTTCTCTAATAGGATGAAACCTGGTTCACAATATTATCAATATATTTTACTCATTTCTCAATCCTACCATACACAGGAAGTACATTTTAAAAACTGTTTATTTTTTATTTTTGAGACAGGGTCTCACTCTGTCACCCAGGCTGGAGTGCAGCGACATGATCTCAACTCCCTGCAACCTCCACATCCCGGGCTCAAGCAATCCTCTCACCTCAAACTCGTGTGAGTAGCTGGGACCACAGGTGCACACCCAGCTAATTTTTTTGTATTTTTGGTAGAGATGGAGTTTTACTATGTTGCCCAGGTTGCTCTCAAATTCCTGGGCTCAAGCAATCCACCCGCCTGAGTCTCCCAAAGTGCTGGGATTACAGGCGTGAGCCATTGCACCCAGCCAAAAATTGCTATCTTATGTCAATATGAAAAATAAATCTTCTAACTAGTGTTCAGTATTTATTTGTAGTCCTTTTGGTCTTCAGACTGAGGACATATAGTTAAAGTATCATGGTCAAAAACTGTTTGAGTTAGTTCTCATCCTTTCCTGCTTTGATGTGGCTACACAGTTCACATAATTAGGTTCATTTTTTTGTTTATATTCTATAAGTCTTTCCCAATCTTGCTGATTAAAATTTAACATGTTCTAAAAGTCAAAACTATACCAAAAAGTTAGCTTAAAGAAGTATTACTACCCGAACAATCACTTCTGCCCCAATCCCACCCACCTTTGTTATAGGTAGTAGATACATACATATTTACTATTTTTTACAAAAATAAGCAGACATGTATATCTTTTCATTTTCCTGTCTTTCATACACAAAAGTAAGCATATCGTATTTTTTTGCACTTTTATACCCTGGAAATCATTCTCTATCAGCTATCAGCTTTCTTCATTCTTTTTTACAGCTGTATAGCACTCTACTGTACACAGTTTATTCAACTATTATCCTATGTCTGGGCATGTAGATGTTTCTAATATTTTGCAGTTAAAATAATGCAATAAATAGCCTTCTGCAAATATATTTTTACACTAATCAGGGCTTACCTTCAGAGTAAATTCTGACAAGAGAGAATTCTAAATAAAAAAGCAAATATGTGTTAAATTTTGTCGCAGCTTGAAAATTCCTCTCCCAAAACAGTTTTACCACACTGCATTACTACTAGCAATGTACAGGTATACCTACTTCCTCACTGCCTAACCTTCGGAGTGTGTTGTCTAGCTTTTTGATTGCTGCCAACTTGACAGCTAAGAATTCATATCCTAGTATAGTTTTAATTTATGCTTCCTTGATCATTAATGAGATTAAACATTTTTATAGAGGACTTAAGGGCCATTTTACGTTTTCTGTTTTTAAGTGAAGTAAATGTTCATGTCACTTGGCCATTTTTTCTATCAGCCTTCTCTGTTTATTTTTCCTTATATTATATTTTCGGGCCACGTGTGATGACTCACACCTGTAATCCAAGCATTTGGGGAGGCCAAAATGGGAGGAATGCATGAGCCCAAGAGTACGAGACCAGCCTGGGCAAGATAATAAAACACTACCTCTACAAAAAATAAAAAATTAGCCATGTGGTGGCATGTGCCTATAGGCCCAGCTACTCAGGAGGCTGAGGCAGGAGGACCACTTGAGCACAGGAGGTCAAGGCTGCCTGAGCCATGATTGCAGTACCCGCACTCCAGCCTGGGCAACAGAGTGACACGAAAGAAAGGACAGGACAGGACAGGACAGGAAAGGAAACGAAAGGAAAGGAAGAAAAG
>NW_016808324.1:0-989 GCF_001698545.2 Rhinopithecus bieti | reverse complement strand
GCCCAACCCCTGACAGGCCCCAGTGTGTGAGGTTCGCCTCCCTGTGCCGTATGCTCTCATTGTTCAGCTTCCACTTATGAGTGAGAACATGCGGTGTTTGGTTTTCTGTTCCTGTTAGTTGGCTGAGAATGATGGCTTCCAGTTTCATCCATGCCCCTGCAAAGGACATGAACTCATCCTTTTTTATGGCCCCATGGTATTCCATGGTGCATATGCACCACATTTTCTTTATTCAGTCTGTCACTGATGGGCATTTGGGTTGGTTCCAAGTCTTTGCTATTGTGAATAGTGTGGCAATAAACATACGTGTGCATGTGTCTTTATGTAGAATGATTTATAATACTTTGGATATATACCCGGTAATGGGATTGCAGTGTCAAATGGTATTTCTGGTTCTAGATCCTTGAGGAATCACCACACTGTCTTCCACAATGGTTGAACTAATTTACACTCCCACCAACAGTATAAAAACATTTCTATTTCTCCACATCTTTGCCAGCATCTGTTGTTTCCTGACTTTTTAGTGATCGCCATTCTAACTGGTGTGAGATGGTATCTCATTGTGGTTTTTATTTGCATTTCTCTAATGACCAGTGATGATGAGCTTTTTTTCATATTTTTGTTGGCCACATAAATGTCTTTCATATCCTTTGCCGCTTTTTGATGGGGTTGTTTTCTTCTTGTAAATTTGTTTGAGTTCCTTGTAGATTCTGGATATTAGCCCTTTGTCAGGTGGATAGATTGCAAAATTTTCTCCCATTCTATAGGTTGCCTGTTCATTCTGATGATAGTTTCTTTTGCTGTGCAGAAGATGTTTAGTTTAATTAGATCCCATTTGTCAATTTTGGCTTTTGTTGCCATTGCTTTTGGTGTTTTAGTCATGAAGTCTTTGCCCATGCCCATGTCCTGAATGGTATTGCCTAGGTTTTCTTCTACGGCTTTTATGGTGTTAGGTCTTATGTTTAAATCTTTAATTCATCTTGAGTTAA
>NW_016808323.1:0-387 GCF_001698545.2 Rhinopithecus bieti | reverse complement strand
CATTCCATTCTATTCCGCTGCATATTCCATTCCATTCCATTCCATTCCATTCCATTCCATGTTCCATTCCATTCCATTCCATATTCCATTCCGTTCCATTCAATACTCCTATCCATTCCATTCCATATTCCATTCCATTTCATTCCATTCCATTCCATTCCATTCTGTTCCATTCCATATTCCATTCCGTTCCATTCCATATTAAATTCCATTCCATATTCTCTTCCATTCCATTTCATATTCCATTGCATTCCATTCCATTCCATATTAAATTCCATACTCCATTCCATTCCACATTGCATTCCATTCCATTCCATTCCATTTCATATTCTATTCCTTTCCATTCCATTCTATTCCATTCCATTCCATTCCATTTCCATTCCATTC
>NW_016808322.1:0-1513 GCF_001698545.2 Rhinopithecus bieti | reverse complement strand
CTGATGTACTTGAGAATGGGCACCCCTGTATATCAGTCTTCACCCTCTAATTCCGAGAAGTGGGCCTATGTGGCAGACTGTGCAGGCCCCAGTGCTAAGAACAGTTCTCTCTTCTGGAACACTGAAATGGAAGCTCCAACACTGAGAAAATAAAGGCTCACTCCTTTCATTTCTCATTTAACATTTCCTTCTTGCAGAAGCTCAAGAGTACACAAAGTGATGAGGAACAAACGTAATGAATGAATTCCCAGCTCCCACGTAGAGGAATAATTAATCCATTTGCTTCTCATTTTGATTCTGCATCTCCCTTAAAATGTATTAGCAGAGTCGAGCAGACGCCCTCTACAGAGGCTTTTCCTCATAATGAAGGCACAGCCGGGAGAGCCAGGGTCTTGCAGCCGAACTCTGCAGGCCAACGGGGGGACAGCAGAAGCCCTTGAAAACATATGTTCTTTTGACTAAAACCTTGAACTTCCAGAATTAACTCGAAAATACACTCGAGTATTTTCACCCTGCAGTGTTTGACTTTCTGAAAGGTGTGCATATCTTTCTCTCTATCAAAAATTTACAAAATCACAGAAGTTGCCTCAATGTGAGGAATAATGCAGAAGATAATTCTAATTGAGAAAACTGTCATTAAAAGTTTGAAACTAAAAAGGCTATTTTATGGCCTAGATGTCTGGTAAGGAGATAAATGTATCAATTGTTGAGCTTACATGTTACAATTTTTGCAACTATTTCATTCGGCTGTGAATGTTAGAAAACCCATGCAACCGAAGGGTTAATATCTGGCATTTTTTGTTTTTGGAATTGTCTCTGTCATAGTTCTGTAAGTCTCCAGGAAACATACTCAGTCCCACTCATATTTCATTGACTTGTGACAGTTTTAATATGTGCTACTAATGCTAATAAAAGTAAAGCAAAATAAGCCAAGGGGGTCAAAAACAAAGATCAATTTCAAGATCTCAAATACATTTCAGGACCTCGAATAATGCTTTGTACATAATATGTGGTCAACAAATATTACTCCTTTCTTTCTAACTTCAAATATAACTTTTTTCTGATATTTGAAGACAGACAAAATGAACATTTGAAGACACGAATAAATATTCGTGTTCTGTCTGTCTGTCTTCTGAACTACTTATTTTAACTTATTCTCCTTAACTTCCTTTTTTCTTTAACTTGTCCCTGTGAATTACTTTCACTGAGTTTCTTTCTTCTTATTGATGCTAGGTTTAGAAAATTGGTGAGAAGTAACATGATTGATTGACTCATCATACTTGCCTCTAAATGATTTTTCAATCTCCATTCCCAAAGAGTATCCTAAATTGTGCTATTCTTGTAATCAGATGGTCGGGGAATAAATCTTCCAGGGAATGTGGAGTCGAAGTAGAGCTGAGTTATCCCTAAATGGAGAGAGTGGTGGAGGTCGGGGGTAGACTTTCATGCCTGGGATTTCCCCCAGAATTCTAGCTTCAAGTCTAAGGCTATTTTATAATATATTAGCTCAATG
>NW_016808321.1:9714-13788 GCF_001698545.2 Rhinopithecus bieti | reverse complement strand
TTTAAAAAAATACTTTATTTACTGATAAATAACAGATATACATATTTTTGGGAAGCACACAATACTTTAATACATTCATATAATTTGTAAAAATCAAATTATTGTAATTGGGATATCCATCACTTTAAATATCTGTCTTCTTTTTTATGCCAAAAACATTTGAATTATTCTCTTTAGCTATTTTGAAATATATAATAGATTATTATAAACTATACTCATCTTACTGATCTACAGAATATTAGGTCTTATTTTTCTATCAAATTGTATATTTGTATCAACACTCAACCTATCTTCATTTCTCCCTTCCCCCACCCTTCCTTTGACCTTCCTTGACTAGCCTCATGCAGTCAAGGCTTTGTTTATTTTGTACTTTTTAAATTATCTTTGTATGTGATCAGCCTCATATTTACATTTATTTCTATGGGGTTGTACATGTTACTATGGTTTTTATAGATATTGACTGTCTCTCTTTAAGTTTGCTAATAGTTCCTCCAAAGCAGAGGTCATATTCTCTATTTTAATTCTGCTGTACTTGGAGTGAGAGCATTACAAGTGAGGTGGGAGGTTGACTTATGCTCCGGCAGCAGTTGCTCTTTGTGGTCACTGTGTTTTAGTGACAGTGATCCTTATAGCCTGATATTAAAATATATTTAATAATTACCTATAAAAAACAATCATTCAATGTGTTATATTTTTATGTAAACTTCCCTGTTGCATACTTTTATGCATATAGATGTTTTCTGCATTACTCTGCCTTCTTTTCAGTAGCATGCTATCTGCTGTGTGTTGTGCAAATGTTTCCCTACATTTACTTTTCAAGTGGCTTCTCAGACCAGATGTTCCCCCAAGTGTACTTTTCTCCTCGTTTACTAGCATTTTTTTTTTTTTTTTTTTTGAAACAACAGATTGCTTTTGGCTGTCTTTTAGGTTTAAGGAGAAAAAATTCACCACTACAGATGTTTGCTTCTCTTTCCCTGCTCCAAGATTCTTAGCAACGATTTAAAAGGAAGATGTATCCTTCTTCCTCTCTTTCATCCTTACCTCCCTAATGTCATATTATAATGCTTGGCTTGCAAATATTTTCTATAGGGTTCTTGTTTATGGATTTTCCTAACAAAATTGCCTTCTTAGAGTATTATCATTAGATAAAAATGTAGTGCTCAGAGATTCATGAACAAAATTCACTTGTCAGTCAAATAAAATTTAAAAATTTGTATTATCCAAAGTTAATTGGAAATAATTAGGAGTGTTATTTATCTAAAGTTGATTTTTCTGATTGGTATCAAGGGGGGTCTGTGAGACTAGGAATAAAAATAAGGGTGTCAAACACTGGAATTTACATACCTACTGTATATTATAATGATAATCACACATTTACAATTACCTTACCATATCTTACATTTGAATAGAATTTTGAAGCTTACAAAACATTTTCACCTACACTATCTCATTTAATCTTCCCACAAGCTAGTTGAGGTTTTATTATCCCTAGTTTTACAGCTAAAGGCTGAGAAATGATTTACCCAAACTCAGGCAGCCACTAAACTGAGGTGCCAACATCCCAGCCCAAATTCAGTTATTTGTAGTGTACAAATTTCCCTTTCTGCCATTTGTATAATTACTTTCAAGTCATCCTCAACTGAATTTTTGCAGCTTTATTTAAATATAATTCAACTGCATGCAATCACCCATATAAAGTGTACAATTTAATGTTCTTTAATACTCACAGATTTGTGCAGCCATCAGTAAGAGCCAATTTAGAACATTTTCATTACCCTTGAGAGAATCATATCTATTAGCATTCACTCCTCACTCTCCCTTCCTCCATACCCGGCAATGGCTACTCTTCTTTCTACGTCTTTAGATGTACCCATTCAGGACATTTCATGTAAATGCAATAATACAATATGTGGCCTTTTGTGTCTGGCTTCTTTCACTCAGCATAATGTTATCAAGGTCCATCCATGTTGTAGCATTTATTAGTACTGCATTCCTTTTTATGGGTAAATAATATTCTACTGTATGAACATACCACTTTTTGTTTATCTATTCATTCATTGACAGATACTTGTGTTGTCCCCAGTTTGGTTATTGTGCATAATGCTGCTATGGACACTCAATTGCTTTTTCACCTGTAATATATCTTCAGTTTTTTCACTTGGTGAATGATCACCTTCACCTGGAAAAAAGAGTGGTATGTTCAAAGGCCAGCAGTTAAGTATACTTGTCACTCATTTGGGTGTTTAAAATAGTTGAGTACGGCTGGAAGCATAGAATAAAGATTTTCAATCAGGGAGGTGAAAGTTGAGGTTAGAACTTCAGGAGGGTGTCAGATCCAGGGAGGCCTTAGAGACCACTTTAAAGGTTTGATCTTTTTCCAAATGCCACAGAAATGCCAAGAAGTGTTTTAATAAGGCTAGTGATTTATTTGGAACTGTAGAAAAACCACTTTGGTTACATTGTGAATAAATGATTGGAGGGGAGACAAGAAGACTTATCAGGAGGCTATTTCAGCATTGCCTTTAAAAATCAAATCTATGCATTATCTTTACATCAAAATAAAACATCATTCGTGTCTGTTACTGAGGCTTCTCTGAAGCTATGGCAGGTACAGTATCCTATGATGTAATAAGGCAAAATACTCTAAAATATTTATCCAGCTTACTTTGATTGTGATAGGCAACATTTTGCTTTCCAAGTAATATTTCTTTGGACCTTTTGGTCTATATTAGTGTCAGAGCTAGAAGGAATGCCAGAGATCTTCTCATCTGTTCTTGTCATGTTATAGAAAAAAAAAAAAAGAAACTTCAAGAGATTTTCTCAAGATCATACAGCTGTGTGACTTATGTCTCTTGATTTTGAGTAGAATATTTCTTCTACTACAACATGCTTATTTATCAACTAAATATTCATCATTCAACAAGTATTTGTGGAACACCTGTTTGGGACCTAGAACAGTGCAAAGTGCTGTGGAGATTGTTAAAATTATGTAATTCTTTTTGCTTCTGAAAAACCCTTGAAGAGATTAAACTTATTTGTCTTTTTCTAGACACTGATAATAGTACTTAGGATCCCTAGATAACTAACACAATGTAAAGTCCACGATGATTTAGACTTACATCCTGAGGCAAGGTATCTACTCAAATCCCTACCTCATAGCTTTCTGTGAATAATAAATAAGATAGTGTGTGTTTTATGTTTCGTGCAATGTCTGGCACATAGTAAGTACACAATAATGTAAGGAAATAAAGTGCACTAAGGACAAGCTCAAAAGAGTATCAGAGAAGAGAGAGATCAATATAGGCTTGCATCATTGGAGAAGCATTCATGAAGGTAATGACACTTCAAATTGGGTGTTGACTGATGGAAAAACACTATTCCCCTTTCTAGGCCAGTCAGGTAGCATAAAGTTATGGATAGCAAAGGAGTCAAGGGTCACCTTCTAGTAGTTGCCTTCTTCCTTTAGTGAAAATCTGTGATTGTTTATATAATGAGTCATGAAGATTAGCAATGTGTTTATTGGTTACAAAAAATGATTTATAATGTGGAAGATACAGGTGACTTTTAAGTAGACACTTTATGAATTTTGAATGCCTCGTTAAAATTTTCTCTTTCGTGGACTTCTTAAAGATGTAGTTTCTTATGAAATTGAAATAGTAACTTAACACAACTTTCAAAGGTATTACTATGTCTTTTCTCTTTACTATGTAAAGTAGTGATATAAATTTGAACTCTTAGCCTAGCTTATTTTCTTTTAATGGAAAAGAGATTTGCTCACATAAAGCACATCAGTACAAGTATTATTGGCCTTACTATCTTGTGGTAGCTTTGATCTTGGGTCCAATTACCTGAAATATTACCTTTTATAGGCTTTGTTTACCAGGCTCTTTCATCCTAGTCAATGAAAATTCTCTAAGTATCTGGAATTTTCTATGCTCTTCATATATATTGCATAGAGATCTAAAGGCACAAGGTGATTCCAAGGTTACTCTATAGGTGGTTCAACCTCTTCAATCCCCAGGCAATCATTGATCTGTTTTCTGTCATCATGGGATTGATGGATATGTTCTGTGG
>NW_016808321.1:5174-8122 GCF_001698545.2 Rhinopithecus bieti | reverse complement strand
CTATTTGTCTTTACCAAAATGATTGGTGAAAATAATCTCATTTTTTCATTATTGTATGTTTATTTGAGTATTAGTAAGGTTAAGTGTTTTGAAGATAAGTTTGCTAAACATGTGTGTTTCCGGTTTTATGAATTGCCTGTGTATTAGTTTATCCCTGTATTGCTATAACGAAATACTTGAGACTGGGTGGTTTAAAAGAAAAAAGTTTAATTGGCTCATGGTTCCTGAAGCTGTACAAGAAGCATGATTCTGGCATCTGCTCAGCTTCTAGAAAGGCTTCAGGAAATTTACAATCATGGCAGCGGGAGAAGGGGAGCCAGCACTTCACATGGCCAGAGGATGAGGAAGAGAAAAGGGCAGAGATGCCACATACAGATCTCATGAGAACTTCATCATGAGAACAGGACCAAAGGTGGGAAATCCACCCCATGATCCAGTCACCTCCCACCAGGCCCTTCTTCCAACACTGGGGATCACAATCATCATGAGATTTGGGTGGAGATACAGATCCAAACTATGTCATTTGGCCCCTGGGTCCTTCCAAATCTCATATCCTTCCCACATTACAAAATATAATCATGCCTTTCCGACAGTCTCCAAAAGTCTGAACTCAATCCAGCATTAATTGAAAAGTCCAAAGTCCAAAGTCTCACCTGATACAAGGCAAGTCCCTTCCACTTATAAGCCTATAAAATCAAAACAAATTAGTTACTCCCAAGATACAATAAAGGCCAAAAGGAAGGGGCTGCAGGTCCCATGAAAGCCCAAAACCCAGCAGGGCAACCATTAAATCTTAAAACTCCAAAATAGTCTCCTTTGACTTCATGTCTCACATCCAGGGCACATTAATACAATGGGTGGACTTTCAAAGTCTTGGGTAACCCCTTCCCTGTGGCTTTGCAGGAGTCAGCCCCGGCAACTGCTCTCATGGGCTGGCATTTTCCAGGGACAGTGTGCAAGTTCCAGTGGATATATCATTCTGGATGGTGGCCCTCTTCTTAAAACTTCGCTGGTTAGTGCCATAGTGGGGACTCTGTGTGAGGGCTTCAACCCCACATTTTGTTCTGCACTTCCCTAGTAGAGGTTCTCCATGAGGGTTCTGCCCCTGTAGCAGGCTTCTGCCTGGACATTCGTGCTTTTTTATACACCCTCTGAAATCTAGATGGAGGCTCCCAAGCCTCAGCTCTTTCACTCTGCACAACCACAGGCTTAATGCCATGGGGAAACCATTAAGGCTTATAGCTTGTACCCTCTGAAGCAGTGGCTCGAGCTGTACCTGGGTTCCTTTTATCTATGGCTGGAGCTGGATGTCTGGGATGCAGGGGCCAGTATCCCAAGGCTGTGTAGGATAACAGTTCCCTGAGTCTGGTTCACAAAACCATTCCTCCCTTCTAGGCCTCCAAGCCTGTGATGGAAGATGCAGCTGAAGAGATCCCTGAAATGCCTTCAAAGCCTTTTTTTCTATTGTTTTGGCTACTAGCATCATTGCCTTCCTTTTAGTTATGCATATTTCTGCAGCCTACTTAAATTCCTTCCCAGAAAATAAGATTTTATTTTCTACCAAATGTTCAGGCTGTAAATGTTTCAAACTTTTACCCTCTGATTCTTTTTAAAATATGTTTCAGTTTTAGGTCATTTATTTGCTCAAGCATATGGGCATAGGTTGTTAGAAGCAGCTAGGTGACATCTTGAACACTTTACTGCTTAGAAATTTTTTCCACCAGATACCCAAAGTAATCACTCTCAAGTTCAAAGTTCCACAGATCCCTAGGGCAGGGACCTCTAACCACTTTGATAACACATAACAAAAGTGACCTTTGCTTTAGTTCCCAGTAATTTTCTCATTTCCATCTGAGACCCTTTCAGGCTGGACTTCATTGTCCATATCACTATCAACATTTCAGTCACAACAATTTAGCGAGTCTCTAGGAAGTTCCAAACTTTCCCTCAACTTACTCTCTTCTTCTGAGCCCTCTACTGTCTTCCAACCTCTGCCCATTACCTAGTTCCAAAGTTGCTTCCACATTTTCAGTTATTTTTATAGCAATGCCCCACTCCTTGGTACCAATTTTCTGTATTACTCCATTCTCACATTGCTACAAAGAGATACTTGAGATTGGGTTTAATACTGACAGTATTAGACAGATAATTGAGGCAGAATATTAACAAAGATATTCAGACCCAAAATTCAGCATTGGACCAAGTGGATCTGATAGACCTTTACAGAACTCTCTACACCCAAAAAACAGAATATACATTCTTCTCATCACTACATGGCACTTAGTCAAGAGTTGACGATATAATTAAAAGTATAACACTCCTCAGCAAATGCAAAAGAACTGGAATAATAAAAAGCACACTCTTGATCCACGGCACAATAAAAATAGAAGTCAAGATGAAGAAAATTGCTCAAAATCATGCAATTACATGGAAATTAAACAACATGCTCCTGAATGATTTTTGGCTAAGTAATAAAATGAAGGCAGAAATCAAGAAGTTCTTTGAAAATAATAACAACAAAGATACAACATACCAGAATCTCTGAGACACAGCTAAGGCAGTGTTAAGACAGAAATTCATAGCACTAAATGCCCACATCAAAAAGTTACAAAGATCTTGAATTAATAACCTAACTTCACAACTGAAAGAATCAGACAAGCAAGAACAAATCAACACCAAACCCACCAGAAGATGAGAAAGCATAAAAAATAGAGCTGATATGAAGAAAATCAAGACATGGAAAATCATTCAAATACACACATATCAAACTGAATCTAGAAGTTGATTTTTTGAGAACATTAATAAAATAGACAGGCTACTAGCTACACTAATAAAGACGAAAAGAGAGAAAATCCAAATAAACACAATTAAAAATAATGAAGGGAATGTTATTACTGACTCCACAGAAATAAAAAAAAAAAAAAAAAAAAAAAAAAAAAAAAAAAAAA
>NW_016808321.1:0-4152 GCF_001698545.2 Rhinopithecus bieti | reverse complement strand
GGAAACCCAGAAGATACAAAACAAAAAGATATGATAAACCATAGATGACCGAAAATATTTATATTAAAAATGAAGTCAATAAAGAAATATTAAATTTTAATAAAAAATTATATTTGTAATACAACTGAAAAATACCTGTACTTCAAACACTGTATAAATTGAGAAGAAAGAAAAAAATAGAAAAATAGGCAAATTATATGAATAACCAATTGACAGAATATCAAACCCAAATGGTCAATAAATGTACAAAAATGTAGAAACACACTTGCAGTCAGGGAAATGCAAGTTTAAGTTTCAAAGAGATTAAATTCCCTCCCATCCAAAAGATAATAAAATAAAATGCAATAAAATACTTATTATTAGTGTGGATGTGGGCAAAATGATACTATCAAAGGTTGAAAGAAGAGATATTATTTGTTACAAATGTTTGGACAGGCAATCCATTGGCATCTGTTAATATTAATATGCAAATAAACTTAAACAAAATAATCCCTTTCAGAGATTCTATTCCTTAGACATAAAAGGAACAATAAGTATATATGTTGCAGAACATTTATTAGAGTATTATCTGTAGTGCAATGAACCTGAAAACAAATTAAACACCTACCAGAAAGGGCATGTTTAAATACATTTATGGTCATTGAACACCGTGGAATCTTAGGAAACCATTAAAAAATAATAAATTGCAGATATACCTGTTTGCTTAAAGAGATACTTGTTTGCAGATATACCTGTTTGCTTTTATAACACACAGTTTAATGAAAAAGTAAAGATGCAGAAAATGCATATAGTAGAATATTTTTTGTAAAACAATATCCAAACCTCTCCATATGTGCTGTATTTGTATGTGATTATATAAATATAAAAATATAGAATTATGCAAAGTATTAGGTATTTACCATGATTTATGGAGGATATAATTGAGGTAGACAGAGGCAAGTAGAGAACTTGAAGCGGTAAGCTAAAAGCCCCCAAAAAGAAGACTACTATTCTAAAGAAGCATAAATTTTATGTTATAACCCCATCTCATTAATATAAATTTATTTTTACGATTCTTAAAAATCATGCTTAAAAGGAATAACTTTGCTATTCTAAAAAGTCAGGGTAGATTTGACTAAGATTATTTTAAATATTAAAATCAACCTGGAGATGATTAATAATAAGGTATTGAGTCTTCTCATCCAAGAATAGTGTGTCTCTTCATATATTCTAGCATTCTATTAATGTTCCCCTAGAGAGACTTTTTCTTCCCTTCCTGTAGGTCCATTATATTTTTTGATGCAGTTTAGAAGTGTAAAGTTTTTGTTTTCTTCTTTCAAAAGCTATATACTTACTTTTAAAATGGAAATTACAGTACAAAAAAACCTTCAGTGAAAACAAAATTGTATTATATATAGCCCCATTAATACTATTTGTAAAAAAACTTTAGGTAATCACTTAATGTTTATCTTGCATGTCTCTGAAATTTCAAGAATAAAGCATCATAGGTACCATTGCTACTAGAAGTATTCCAAACAACTGAAATGGAGGGACTGCTCCCTAACTCATTTCATGAGGACAGCATCATCCTGATACCAAAGCCTGGCAGAGACACAACAAAAAAAGAAAACTTCAGGTCAATATCCCTGGTGAATATCGATGCTAAATCCTCAATAAAATATGGAAAACCAAATCCAGCAGCACATCAAAAGCTTGTCTACGACAATCAAGTTGGCTTCATCCGCAGGATGCAATGTTAGCTCAACATACACAAATCAGTAAATGCAATTCATCACATATATAGAACTAAAGACAAAACCACATGCTTATCTCAGTAGATGCAGAAAAGCATTAGGTAAAATTCAACATCCCTTCCTGTTAAAACTCTCAATAAACTAGGTTTTGAAGGAATATACCTCAAAATAATAAAAGCCATATAGGACATACTCACAGCCAATACCACACTGAATGGGCAAATGCTGGAAGCGTTCCTGTGAAAACAGGCAAAATACAAGGATGCCCTCTCTACCACTCCAATTTAACATAGTATTGGAAATTCTGGCCAGGGCGATCAGGCAAGAGAAAGAAATAAAGGATATTCAAATGGAAAGAGAGGAAGTCAAATTATTTTGTTTGCAGATAATATGATCCTATATCTAAAAAACCCCATCACCTCATCTCAAAAGCTTCTTAAGCTGATAAACAACTTTGGTGATATAAAATCAATGTGCAAAATCGCTAGCATTACTATACACCAAAATTAGCAAGCAGAAAGCCAAATTACACATGAACTCTCATTCACTACTGCTACAAAGAGAATAAAATACCTGGGAATACAGCTAACAAGGAAAGTGAATAACCTATTTAGAAGAGAACTATAAACCATTACTGAAGGAATTCAAAGAGGAAACAAACAAATGGAAAACATTCCGTGCTCATAGATAGAAAGAATCAATATCATGAAAATGGCCATACTGCCAAAACTAATGTATAGATTCAATGCTATTCCCATTGAGCTACCATTTACATTCTTAACAAAATTAGAAGAAACTATTTTAAAATTCATATGGAACCAAAAGAAAGTCCAAATAGCCAAGACAATCCTAAGCAAAAGAACAAAGCTGGAGGCATCACGCTACCTGACTTCAAATTATACCACAAGCCTACAGTAACCAAAACAACATGGTACTGGTACAAAACGGACACATGGACAAATGGAACAGAAAAGAGAATTCAGAAGTAAGAATGCACACCTACAACCATGTGATCTTTGACAAACCTGAAAAAAAATAAGCAATGGCAAAAGGAGTCCCTATTTAATGACTGGGGTTGGGAGAACTGGCAAGCCATATGCAGAAAACTGAAACTGGACCCCTTCCTTACATCTTATACAAAATTAACTCAAGATGGGTTAAAGACTTAAATGTAAAATCAAAACTATAAAACCCTAGAAGCAAACCTAGGCAATACCATTTAGGAAGTAAGCATGGGCAAAGATTTCATGATGAAAATGCCAAAAGCAATAGCAACAAAAGCAAAATTGATTAGTGGGATCTTCTTAAACTAAAGAGCTTCTGCACAGCAAAAGAAACTATCAGCAAAGTGAACAGACAACCTAAAGAATGAGAGAAAATTTTGCAATCTATCTGTCTGACAAAGGTCTAATATCCAGAGTTTACAAGGAACTTAAACAAATTTACAAGAAAAAAAGAACCCCATTAAAACGTGGGTAAAGGACATGAACAGACACTTCTCAAAAGAAGTCATTCATGTGGCCCAGAAACATAAGAAAAAAAGCTCAACATCACTGATCATTACAGAAATGCAAATCAAAACCACAATGAGATACCATCTCACACCAGTCAGAATGGCAATTATTAAAAAGTCGAGAAACAACAAATGCTGGCGAGGTTGTGGAGAACAAAGAACACTTTTACATTGTTGGTGGAAGTGTAAATTAGGCCTACCATTGTGGAAGACAGTATGGCAATTCCTCAAAGATCTAGAAGCAGAAATATCATTTGACCCAGCAATCTCATTATTGGGTATATGCCCAAAGGAATATAAATCATTCTGTTATAAAGATACAGGCATTTGTATGTTTATTGCAGCATTATTCATAATAGCAAAGACCTGAAATCAACCCCAATATCCATCAATGACAAACTGGATAAGGAAAACATGGTACATATACACCATGGAATAATAAGCAACCATCCAAAGGAATGAGATAATGTCCTTTGCAGGGACATAGATGGTGCTAAAAGCCGTAATCCTTAGCAAACCAATGGAGGAACAGAAAACCAAACACTGCATGCTCTCCCTTATAAGTGGGAGCTGAACAATGAGAATACATGGACACATGGGGGAAAACAACACGTACTGGGGCATGTTGGGGGCGGTGCGGGGAGGGAGAGCCTCAGGAAGTATAGTTAATTGATACTGGGCTTAATACCTGGGTGACAGTTTGATCTGTGGAGCAAACTACCATAGCACACATTTACTTATGTAACAAATCTGCACATCCTGCACGTGTACCCCAGAACTTAAAATAAAAGTTGAAGAAAACAAAGAAGTAAAAGAAAAAATTATTTTGAATAAAATTTTATTTAAAAGATTAAAGCATCTTAGGCAAACTTTAATATAATAAGCAGAACTACTCTGTAAAGAAAT
>NW_016808320.1:41794-43883 GCF_001698545.2 Rhinopithecus bieti | reverse complement strand
AGTGTAAGAACCTCGTTAACTATGGCACAGTTAAGGATGAAGACAGTAAAAACCACAATCATTTGTTCCCACTCTTTTAAAGTCTTCTGGTAACCATTTTTTGTACACAAGAGCCTCAAATGATTCCTTTCTCATCATCAAGATTAACTGAAAAAAAAAAAAGGAAAAACTGGAAATCCACAACTCTCCTTGATATCTGTCCTTCGCAACAGACAAAAAAAAAAGAAACCTCTATAATCTCAAGCCTAGAAAACGACTTCCAAGGAATGACGCACATCTGAACAAACACTATGCTATTTGGGTTAGGAGTCCTTACTAAAATGAAGATAAATGTAAAGCAGATAAAAAATTGTTTCGTCTTTTCGAACCTAAGCCATTATCTCCTCCCACTCACAGCAGTATGAAAAAGTTTCACTGCGAATGCTGAGAAGTGCAAACATCTAACTAAAAACAACGTTGCAACCTGGCTCAATATATGAGAAAAAAGCTGTACGCTCTAAGAAAACTTTTTGACTTCTCTGAGTCTTTTGCTAGTTGTTTACGACGACAGCACAGGGTCATTTCAGTATACGTTCTTAATTCAGTCAAACTTCTACCAGGTTCATTCAGTAGTTTTCAGTATAGCAAACCAAGATGGTCTACGTTTACTAACATAAATTTAATTGATGGCAAAGGATACCACATCACTCCCATTCTTTGCTGTATTTGTTACATACATGCAAGGTCATATCAAAGAACTAAAACACCAGTCCAAGTGGTTAACACCACAAGTTTATATAATTTGCTCCTGTCACAGATCAAGCACTTCTGATTAAGCTAATTTTTTTTGCGGTTAAGTATAATAAAAGCTTGTGTATGCCTAAACTATATTTAGTAACACCACAACGTAAAAATACATGAATCGTACATTTTTGTCCCTACAGCAGTCAGATCTTTAGAATCCCGTGGAACGTGGCGATCTGACACCAATTTTCTGACGCCAACTTGTTCTGGTCAGAAAAGTTAAATGAGAAATTTGGTGCCAAGGGTTTCTGGTCATAAACGTAAATAAAGCCTCGCCAAGGGGTAAACCGCCCCAACCTTCAAACCGAAGTCTGCCTACTCCTAGGTTTGTTTCAAAGACTTACCGCGGGTGGGCGGATTTTGCAGATACCAGCCTTTTCAGCTATAGGCCTTATTTTCGCAATGTAGCCTAGCGGGTCTTGGAATTCAGTCCAGCTAGGCTCAAAAACCGGGCACTCCGGCGGCGGCAGGAATTCGTCACACCCCGGTTCCATGTCGGGCCTTAATGCTAAGCTGTAAAATAAGAATCACATTGTCTTTAATGACGAACTGGTTCCTCCTCCTAAAAGGCCTAGGGAAATTTCATTTTCTTTAGAATTTCAGGGTTACTTTAATCCCGTAGCCGCTTACCAATCTCCACGGCCCCTAGTTTTACAACCACCATCTTGACCTCCGAGCTCTGCTGTGTGTGGTACGAACCGTCTCACTCCGCGGATCGATTTTTCCGGCGCTATTTCCAAACCTGTGATACTTTCTGTTCCTTAGATAAAAGCTGAGGACGCAAGAGCGATTTTACCAGTGGAAAACAGCCACAGCCCAGTAGCTGGACTGATATTAAACATTACTCCGACGGAACGAAAGAGCAAGATAAAAATAGTATAGCCGGATCTTTTTTTAAAATGGGACCATTGCGCAAGTTACGCCTGCGTATTACAGGGAAGGACTGTAAAAGGGTCTGGTGAAGTTCGACGAAGGATTTCTCAGAGAAAATTCCTCCTTTGCGGAAATGTCCGTGGAAACGCATCTTTTTTTCTCTGCCGATACAAACCGCCGGCGATCTCTGTTAATGTGAAAGAATTTACTGACACTTTCTGAAGGCTCACTGGGTTCTCGGCTGGAGAACTTTCCTATCGCAAGACGTTTAGGAGGCAGGACCCCGGTACGATATATTTATGTTCTTGTAAACTTGGCGTTAACAGTCACTTCAAGTGGACACATTTGTCGTTGGATTTTTTTTACGAACTCGAGCTTGGATTTTAGGACGGGGTAAAGAAGTGCTAAATGTTTTAAATAAAACCTTTACCGC
>NW_016808320.1:13144-37746 GCF_001698545.2 Rhinopithecus bieti | reverse complement strand
TTCACTGTGTTAGCCAGGATGGTCTGGATCTCCTGACCTCGTGATCCGCCCGTCTCGGCCTCCCAAAGTGCTGGGATTACAGGCTTGAGCCACCGCGCCCGGCCGTAGCAACATATTTCAAAGACAAACCCCAGTCACATCTCCAGTGCACAAGAACTTCCAAATGCCTGAACCCCAGCAGCAAGGTGTTCCAGGAACTTGCTTCAAGTGTTGGAAATCTGGCCACTAGGCCAAGGAATGCCTGCAGCCCTGGATTCCTCCTAAGCCTTGTCCCATCTCTGCGGGACCTGACAAAGAGGCAAACTGTTCAACTGCCCCTGCAGCCACTCCCAGAGCCCCTGGAACTCTGACCCAAGTCTGACTGACTCCTTCCCAGATCTTCTCAGCTTAGCGGCTGAAGACTGACACTGCCCAATCGTCTTGGAAGCCTACAGGACCATCACAGACGCTTTGGGTAACTCTCACAGTGGAAGGTAAGTCCGTCCCCTTCTTAATACAGAGGCTACCCATTCCACATTACCTTCTTTTCAAGGGCCTGTTTCCCTTGCCTCCATAACTGTTGTAAGTATTGATAGCCAGGCTTCTAAACCTCTTAATACTTCCCAACTCTGGTGCCAACTTACACAATACTCTTTTAAGCACTCCTTTTTAGTTATGCCCAGCTGCCCAGTTCCCTTATTAGGCTGAGACATTTTAACTAAATTATATGCTTCCCTGACTATTCCCGGGCTACAGCCACACCTCATTGCTGTCTCTTCCCCCAGGTCAAAGCCTCCTTCACATCCTTCCCTTGTATCTCCCCACCTTAACCCACAACTGTAGGATACCTCTACTCCCTCCTTAGTGACAAATCATGCACCCCTTACCATCCCCTTAAAACCTAGTCACCCTTACCCCACTCAATGCCAATATCCCATCTCACAGCACACTTTGAAACGATTAAAGCCTGTTATCACTAGCCTGCTACAGCATGGCCTTTTAAAGCCTATAAATTCCCCTTACAATTCCCCCATTTTACCTGTCCAAAAACCAGACAAGGCTTACAGGTTAGTTCAGGATGTGTGCCTTGTCAACCAAATTGTTTTGCCAATCTACCCTGTGGTGCCAAACCCATATACTCTCCTATCCTCTGTACCTCCCTCCACAACCCATTATTCTGTTCTGGATCTCAACATACTTTCTTTACTATTCCTTTACATGCTTCATCCCAGCCTCTTTTCATTTTCACTTGGACTGACTCTGACACCCATCAGGCTCAGCAAATTACCTGGTCTGTAGTGCTACAAGGCTTCACAGCCCCCATTACTTCAGTCAAGTCCAAATTTCTTCCTCATCTGTTACCTATCTTGGTATAATTCTATGAAAACACGTGCTCTGCCTGCTGATTTTGTCTGGCGAATCTTCCAAACCCCAATACCTTCTACAAAACAACAACTCCTTTCCTTCCTAGGCATGGTTAGTAAGGTCAGAAATCTTACACAAGAGCCAAGAGCGTGTCCTGTAGCCTTTCTGTCCAAACAGCTTGACTTTACTATTTTAGCCTAGCCCTCATGTCTGTGTGCAGCAGCTGCTGCTGCCTTAATACTTTTAGAAGCCCTAAAAATCACAAGCAGTGCTAAACTCACTCTCTACAGTTCTCATAACTTCCAAAATCTATTTTCTTCCCACCTGACACATATGCTTTCTGCTCACCAGCTCCTTCACTGGTTAAGTCTCATACAATTACCGTTGTTCCTGGCCCGGACTTCAATCCAGCCTCCCACATTATTCCTGATACCACACCTGACCCCCATGACTATATCTCTATGATCCACCTGACATTCACTCCATATTTTTTCGTGTTCCTCACCCTGAACACACTTAGTTCATTGATGGCAGTTCCACCAGGCCTAATCCCCACTCACCAGCAAAGGCAGACTATGCTATAGTATCTTCCACACCTATTATTGAGGCTGCCCTTCTGCCACCCTCCATTACCTCTCAGCAAGCCGAACTAATCGCCTTAACTCAGGCCATCACTCTTGCAAAAGGACTACACATCAATGTTTACATTGATTCTAAATATGCCTTCCATGTTCTGCACCACCATGCTGTTACATAGGCTGAAAGAGATTTCCTCACTATGCAAGGATCCTCCATCATTAATGCCTCTTTAATAAAAACTCTTCTCAAGGCTGCTTTACTTCCAAAGGAAGCTGGAGTCATTCACTGCAAGGGTCATCAAAAGGCATGAGATCCCATTGCTCTAGGCAATGCTTATGCTGATAAAGTGTCTAGACAAGGAGCTAGCATTCCAATTTCTGTGCCTTCATGGCCAGTTTTTCTCCTTCTCATTGGTCACTCCCACCTACTACCCCACTGAAACTTCCACCTATCAATCTCTTCCTACACAATGCAAATGGTTCTTAGACCAAAGAAAATATCTCCTTCCAGCCTCACAGGCCCATTCTATTCTGTCATCATTTCATAACCTCTTCCATGTGGGTTACAAGCCACTAGCCCATCTCTTCCATGTGGGTTACAAGCCACTAGCCCATCTCATTTTCTTTACATCCTGGAAATCTATCCTCAAGGAAATCACTTTTCAGTGTTCCATCTGCTATTCTACCTCCCCTCAGGGATTGTTCAGGCCTCCTCCCTTTCCTACATTTCAAGCCCAGGACTGACAAATTGAGTCAGAAAACTAAAATACCTCTTAGTCTAGGTAGACACTTTCACTGGATGGGTAGAGGCCTTTTCCACAGGGTCTGAGAAGATCACTGCGGTCATTTCTTCCTTTATAGGACATAACTCCTTGGTTTGGCCTTCCCACCTCCCTACAGTCTGGTAACAGACCAGCCTTTACTAGTTAAATCACCCAAGAAGTTTCTCAGGCTCTTAGTATTCAGTAAAACTTTCATACCCCTTACAGTTCTTAATCTTCAAGAAAAGTAGAATAGACTAATAGTCTTTTAAAAACACACCTCACCAAGCCCAGCTACCAACTTAAAAAGAACTAGACAAGACTTTTACCACTTGCCTTCTCAGAATTCAGACCTGTCCTCAGAATGCTACAGGGTAGAGCCCATTTAAGCTCCTGTATAGACACTCCTTTTTATTAGGCCCCAGTCTCATTCTGACACCAGACCAACTTGGACTGTGCCTCAAAAAACTTAGCCCTACTGTCTTCTGTTCTAGTCATACTCCTATTTACTGTTCTCAACTACTCATAAATGCCCTGCTCTTATTTACATTGCCGGTTTACACTGTTTCTCCAAGACATCACAGCTAATATATCCTGGTGCTATCCCAAACTGCCACTCTTAACTCCCTCTTAAAGTAAATAAATAATCTTTGCTGGCAGGGCTGTGGTGTACCTCCTTAGACACTAATTAGATGTCCTGGGTCCTCCCAATTCGTAGTCCTTTAATACCTGTTTTTCTCCTCTTATTCCATTTAGTTTTTCAATTGATACAAAACTGTATCCAGGTCATCACCAATAATTCTGTATGATAAATATTTCATCTAACAACCCGACAGTATCACCCCTTACCACTAAATCTTCCTTCAGCTTAATCTTTCCAACTCTAGTTTCCCATATGACCCCTAATCCTGCTCGAAGCAGCCCTGAGAAACATCGCCTATTATTTCTCCATACTACACCACCCCCCCCATTTTTGCCGCCCAACACTTCAACACTATATTGTTTTATTTTCTTATTAATATAAGAAAACAGAAATGTCAGGCCTCTGAGCCAAAGCTAAGCCATCATATCCCGTGACCTTCCAGATAGCTGGTTCCTGCCTTAAATGATGACATTCCACCACAAAAGAAGTGAAAGTGGCCTGTTCCTGCCTTAAGTGATGACATTACCTTGTGAAATTCCTTTTCCTGGCTCATCTGATTCAAAAGCCTTCCCCGGCTGAGCCCCTCATGACCCCCCAACCCCCTGCCCCTCCCAGAGAACAATGCCTTTTGACCTTGTAATTTTTCCTTTACCTACCCAAATCCTTTAAAATGGCCCCACCCCATCTCCCTTCACTGACTCTCTTTTTGGACTCAGCCCGCCTGCACCCAGGTGAAATAAACAGCCTTGTTGCTCACACAAAGCCTGTTTGGTGGTCTCTTCACACGGACGCACATGACACCACCCACCCACTTATAAATGAAAGCATGCAGTATTTGGTTTTCTGTTCTGGCATTTGTTTGCTAAGGGTAATGGTCCCCAGCTGTGTTCTTGCAGAGACGTGATCTGTTCTTTTTTTATGGCTGCATAGTATTCTATGGTGTATATTTACCACATTTTCTTTATCCAGTCTATCACTGATGAGCATTTGGGGTGATTCCATGTCTTTACTTTTGTGAATAGCTGCAGTGAACATACATATGCTATTATGAATACCTGCAGTGAACATACATATGTATATTTCTTTATAATAGAAGGAATTATATACCCAGTAATGGGATTGGTGGGGTTGAATGATAATTCTATCTTTAGGTCTTTGAGGAATTGCCATACTGTCTTCCATAATAGTGAACTAATTTATACTCCCACCAACAGTGTAAAAGAATTCCTATTTTTCCAAAACCTCACCTGAATCTGTTACTTTTTGACTTTTAATAATAGGTATTCTGACAGCTTTGGGATAGTATCTCATTTTTGGTTTTGATGCACATTTCTGTAAGGATCACTGATGTTGAGGTTTTTAGAATGTTTGTTGCCTACATGTGTATGTCTCCTTTTGAGAATTGTCTGTTCATATCCTTTGCCCACTTTTTAATGAGGTTCTTTTGTTTTTTCCTTGTAAATTTGTTTAAGTTCCTTGTGGCTGCTAGATGTTAGACCTTTGTCAGATGCATAGTTTATAGTTTTTTCCCATTGTGTATGTTCTCTGTTTAATTTGTTGATGGTTTATTTGCTAGTGCAGAGGCTCTTTAGTTTAATTAGATGTCATTTGTCAATTTTTTCTTTTGTCACAATTACTTTTGACATCTTCTTCAAGAAATCTTTACTTGTGCCTATGTTCTGAATGGTTTTGCCTAGATTTCTTTCTAGGATTCTTACAGTTTTGGATTTTATATTTAAATCTTTAATCCATCTTGAGTTAATTTTGCATATGGTATAATAAAATTTCCAGTTTCAATTTTCTGTATATAGCTAGCTAGTTATCAGCACCATTTATTAAATATGGTGTCTTTTTGCCATTGCTTGCTTTTGCCAATTTTCTTCAAAATCAGATAGTTGTAAGTGTGTAGTCTTATTTCTGGGTTTTCTATTCTATTCCTTTGGTCTATATGTCTGTACCTTTATCAGTACCATGCTGTTTGGGTTATTGTACTTCTGTAGTATAGTTTGAAATTGGGTAGCACGATGCATTTAGTATTGATTATGTTGCTCAAAATTGCCTTGGATATACAGGCTCTTTTTTGGTTTCACATGAATTTTAAAATAGATTTTTCTGTTCTGTGAAGAATGTTAATGGTAATTTAATGGGTATAGCATTGGATCTATAAGTTGCTTTGGGCAGAGTGGCCATTTAGTGATATTGATTCCACCTATCTGTGAGCATGGAATGTTTTCCATTTGTTTATGTCATCTCTTAATTATTTGAGCAGTGATTTGTATTAATACTTCTTCCTATACAGGTCTTTCACTTCCCTAGTTAGCTGTACTTGTAGGTATTTTATTCTTTTTGTGGCTATTGTGAATGAGACTTTGTTCATAACTTGGCTCTTGGCTTTACTGTTGATGGTGTATAAGAATGCTAATGATTTTTGCACATTGATTTTGTATCTTGAGATTTTGCTCGAGTTGTTTATCAGCTTAAAAAGGTTTGGGGCTGAAATGATGGATTTGTGTACATATAGGATCATATTGTTTGCAAACAGGGATAATTTGACTTCCCCTCTTCCTATTTCAATGTCCTTTGTTCCTTTCTCTGGCCTGATTGCCCAGAAGTTTCAATACTGTATTGGATACAAGTGGTGACAGAGGATATCTTTGTCTTGTACCAGTTTTCAAGGAAAAGGATTCCAGCTTTTGCCTAGTCAGTATGATGTTTGAAGTGGGTTTGTTGTGCATGAGTTTTATTACATTATTTTGAGATATGTTCCTGATATGACCCCAATGAGTTGAGTAGCACAAGGATCCTTAGTCTTGCACTGAATTGGATAAAATGACATGGACACATGTGAGTGGTTTTAAGGAGTGGATACTTTAATAGTCAAGAAAGAAGCAAGGAAGAATCAAACAGGTCCCCTTACAGAGATGGGGTTGGGGAGGGGGGATTCCAACAAAGAAAATCCTGTGTGTGGAGAAAAGTGGCTGCTTATATGGGAAGGCTGGAGGAGGTGGTGTCTGATTTGCATAGGACTCAGGGGATTGGTTTGACCAGGCATGCCATTCATATAGCCCAGAAAAATCCTGGTCCTTCTGCCCTAGCCTTTTAATATGCAAATGTAGGGGGCCATGATGTTCTACCCATGTGGGGTATGTAGGGGAGGCCATTTTGCCAGGCACATATAGGGGCAAGGAAGAAAAGAGTGGGAATCGTTATGTTTGGGTGGACCCAGTTTCTGATGGCCAGCATTTGCATATCATAGCTTGCTGCCGTCCTCTCTGAGCAGGGGCTATCCAGGTAGACAAGAAACATTTCTGGAGCTGCCTTAATAGAAACAAAACTTCTCAAGGACCCTTTCTTTCCCTCTCTATCTGCTTAAAGTAATTTTTTAATAACTCCTACAACATTCCTTCCATAACTAGTTTATTGAGAGTTTTTAGCATGAAGTGATACTGAATTTTTTTGTGTCTCTATCTGCTTTAGTCTTTTCAGCATCTATTGATGTAGTTTGAGTCTTTAGTTCTGTTTATGCAATGAAACACATTTATTGATTTCTATATGTTAAACCAACCTTGCATCCTGGCCCTGAACCCTACTTGATCGTGGTAGGTAAGTTTTTTGGCATATTGCTGGATTTGGTTTGTCAGTATTTTGTTTGGGATTTTTGTGTAGATGTTCATCAAAGATATTGGCCTGAGGTGGTGGTGGTGGTGGTTGTGTCTCTGCCTGATTTTGGTATCGTGATGATGCTGGTCTCATGGAATGGGTAGGGAAGGGATTCTTTTTTCCAATTTTTAAAAATAGCTTCAGTAGAAATGGCACCAGCTCTTCTTTGTACCTCTGATAGAATTTAGCTATTAATCCATCTGGTCCTGAGAATTTTTTTCTTGGTAACCCATTTATTACTGCTGCAGTTTGAGAGCTCATTATTTGGTCTGTTCCAGGATTCAGCTTCCTTCTGATTCAGTCTTGGGAGGGTTTATGTGACCAGGAATGTATCTATTTTTTTTAAGTTTTGTAATGCATGTGCATAGAGGTGTTTAAAGTATTCTTTCATGGTTGTTTGTATTTCTGTGGGAACAATGATAATATCCTCATTATTATTTCTGACTGTGTTTATTTGATTCTTCTCTTTTTTTCTTTATTATTCTAGCTAGCAGTCTGTTTTATTAATTTTTTTCAAAAAAGCAATTTCTGTATTTGTTGACCTTTTGCATGTTGTGCGTGCGTGTGTGTGTGTGTGTGTGTGTGTGTCTGCTTTAGTTCAGCTCTGATTTTGGTTAGTTCTTGTCTTCTGTGAATTTTGGGGTTTGTTGGCTCTTGGTTATCTAGTTCCTTTATTATGAAGTTAGGTTGTTAACTTGAGGGCCTTTTCTTTTTTTTTTTTTTCGAAGTGGGCATTTAGTGCTATAAATTTCCCTCTTAACACTGCCTTTGCTGCATCCCAAAGATTCTGTCGCATTGTATCTTTGTTGTCATTAATTTAAAATAATGTTTTTATTTCTGCCTTAATTTCTTTATTTACCTAAAAGTCATGCAGAAGCAGGCCATTCAATGTCTATGCAATTGTATGGTTTTGAGTGAGTATTTTAGTCTTGAGTTCTAATTTGTGCTGCAATCTAACAGACTGTTTTTATGTTTTCAGTTGTTTTGAATTTGCTAAGGAGTATTTTATTTCCAATTATCTTATCAATTTTAGATGAAGTGCTATGTGACAATGAGAAGAATGTATGTTCTGCTTTGATGCAGAGTTCTGCAGAATCCATCAGGCTGGGCTCTGTGAAGCCTGCAGGTCAGAACTGCTAAGTTGACAAAAAAGCAAAGAGAGCCGATTTCTCCTTTCTCTGGGAAGTCTGTCCCAGGAAGTTTTCAAACCTCTTTTGGCCAGATAACATCAGTGGGAGTGATTGGAGGCCCTGGATGGGAAGTCCCGCCAAGTAAGGAGGAACATACCAAGAACTTGCTTGAAGAAGAATTCTGGCCATGCTTTTATACAGATACTGTGCTGTACTGGGGGACTGTCTGCCCCTGCATGGTTTGTACTCTGCTAAGACAGCAGGCTGGAAGGGCTGAGTTTTCCCAACAACAAAGATCATTTTCTACCCCTCCCCCTGGGCCCTCCATCCTAGGGAGAAATCAAAACTCTGTTGGAGAATATAGGTGGGGGTGACTAGAGGCCCCAGTTGGGAGGCCCCTCCCCAGAGATAAGAAGCAGATCAATGCCCCACTTAAAGAAGCAGTCTAGCCACATTTTGGTAGAGCAGCTGTGGTGTGCCAGGGAGTCCCTTTCATCCCCTGGTGAGTTTTGTTTGGACTCTCCTATACCTGCAGACTGGAACAGCTGAGCCATCCAAACGGCAAGGATGACAACCTGCCCTTTCCCCTAAGAACTCTACCCCATTCAAGCTTGGCACAACACTGTTGCCAGGGGCTGGCTGGAATTCCAAGCTGGTGAGTCATCCTGTGAGGTGCCATGAAAGTGGGGCGCATAGAAGGGTGCTGCTTAACTTCTTGATTCAGCTGTCTTCTTAAGGTTATGTACAAAAATTTCACCTCTTACCTTCAGGTGAGTTGCATCTACTTTTGCTGGTGATCCTGAACTGAAAGCGTGCAAACCTCTCCTGATACTTTGTGTGTGCCTAAGCAGCTATTCTGCCAAGACTTCACACAGCTTTTTAGGTGAAACTCAAGGCCTCGGTGAAGTGGAATCGGGAGAGGATCTCTTAACTGGAGTGTTACAGAGATCCTTAGGGGAGGCATCAAGCATTATTTCCCAGGATGTACATTCACTCAACACTTCTCTATGTTAGTTAGGGGAGGTTCACTTAGCCGCTTGTTACTCATGCTGTTATTGTTTAAGTATTTATTTAGATGATCCATTAAATGCCTAAAGTGGGGTTTTGAAGTCAACAATTATTATTGTATTGGGGTCTATCTCTCTCATTAGCTTAATAATCTTGGCTTTCTAAATCTTGATTCTCCAGCATTGAGTGCATATAAATTTTAAAATGTTATATCTTTTGCTGAATTGATCCCCTTATCATTTAATGATGATTTAAAACATTAATTAAATCATCATTTTTTGTCTCATCTATTTTATCTGATATAAGTATAGCTACTGCCCCACTATTCTGGTTTCCGTTGCCACATATTTGTGTCCTTACAAGGTGACATAAATTATCTTGTAGACAGAATGTAGTTGTCCTCCCTTTTCATTTATTCACCTACTCTACATCTTTTGGTTAAAACCTTTTTTTTTTTGAGACGGAGTCTCGCTCTGTCGCCCAGGCTGGAGTGCAGTGGCCGGATCTCAGCTCACTGCAAGCTCCGCCTCCCGGGTCCAAGCCATTCTCCTGCCTCAGCCTCCCGAGTAGCTGGGACTACAGGCGCCGCCATCTCGCCCGGCTAATTTTTTGTATTTTTTAAGTGGAGACGGGGTTTCACTGTGTTAGCCAGGATGGTCTCGACCTCCTGACCTTTTGATCCGCCTGCCTCGGCCTCCCAAAGTGCTGGGATTACAGGCTTGAGCCACCGCGCCCGGCCTGGTTAAAACTTTTAAGTTTATTTACATTCATTATTGTAGATGAGCAGGGACTTACTACTGACATTTATTTGTGTTTTTTATTAGTCATTTTTTTTCTTGTCTTCCTGTCATTTTATATATGTGATTTTTTTTTCTGCTTCTAGGGTTTAATTTTTTTATTTTTATGTATTGTTTATCAAGTATAGGTTTTTGGTATATGCTTACTGGTTTGCTTACATATAACATGTTATAACCAATTATTTTAAATAAAAAAAAGTGTAATCAAAATTTTAAAACACAGAAAACTAAAATCTCTACACTTTATATTCTCCCCTGCTTTATATCTTTTTGTTGTCTTGTGTTTGTATGTTACCTGTCTCTTAAATGTAATCATCAGTTTTAACATACTGCTTCTTTAGTCTTTCTAGTAAAGATATGAGTGGTTTGGACAACACAATTGTAACATTATTTTATACTTGTGTGTTTACTACTAACATTGAGTTTTATAACTTCAGATGACTTGTTGTTCATTTCTGTTTTTGACTTTTTAGATTTCAAGCATTTAGTTTAGGTTCAGGGGATGCAGATGCAGGTTTGTTACATGGATAAACTGCAAGTTGTGTAGATTTGGTGAACAGGTTATTTTGTTACCCAAATAATGAGCACAGTATGCTGTAAGTAGTTTTCTTTCCTTTTGCTCAGCCTCTTCTGAGCCTCCACCCTGAAGTAGATCCTGGTATACATTATTGTCTTGTTTCCAAGTGTACTCAGTTTTAAACTTATAAGTGAGAACATGCAGTATTTGTTTCTCACTTCCTGCATTAATTTGCTCAGGATAATGCCTTCCAGCTGCATCCATGTTGCTGGAAAGGATATAATTTTATTCTTTTTTTATGCTGTCTGGTATTGCATTGTGTATATATTTATTTTATATATGTACTTTTAAATTCAATTTACTGCTAATGGGCACCTCAGCTAATTTGATGTCTTTGTTAGTATAAATAGTGCTGTAATAAACATATGTGTGTGTTTTTATGATAGAATAATTTCAATTTCTTTGAGTATATCCTGAGCAATGGGTTTGCTGAGTCAAAGGTAGTTGTGTTTTAAGTTACTCGGGAAATCGTCAAACTAATTTCCAGAATGCCTGATATAATTTACATAATCAGTAGCAGTGTATAAGTGTTCCTTTTTATCCAAGACCTCACCAGCATCTGTTATTTCTTGACATGTTAGTAATAGCCATTCTGACTTGTGTGAAATTGCCTCTCATTGTGTTTTGATTTGTAATTCTCTAATTAATGATGTTGAGCATTTTTATATGCTGGTTGGCTGCATGTATGTATTCTTTTTAGAAGTGTCTGTGTATGTCCTTAGCCCATTTTTGATGAGATTGTTTTCTGTGAGTTAATTTCTCCTTCCTTCCTTCCTTCCTTCCTTCCTTCCTTCCTTCCTTCCTTCCTTCCTTTCTTTCTTTCTTTCTTTCTTTCTTTCTTTCTTTCTTTCTCTCTCTCTCTCTCTCTCTCTCTTCCTCTTCTTCTTCTTCTTCTTCTCCTTCTCCTTCTCCTTCTCCTTCTTCTTCCTCTCCCTCCCCCTACTCCTTCTTCTTCTTCTTCCTCTTCTTCTTTTTTTTTTTTTTGAGATGGGATTTCACTCTTGTTGCCCAGATTGGAGTGCAGTGGTGCAATCTCAGCTTACCACAACCTCTACTTCCTGGCTCAGCCTCCCGAGTAGCTCCTGCCTCAGCCTCCCGAGTAGCTGGGATTACAGGGATGTATCACCACACCTGTCTAATTTTTTTTTCTCTTCTTCTTCTCTGTACTTGTAGTAGAGATGGGGTTTCTTCATGTTGGTCAGGCTGGCCTTGAACTTCCAACCTCAGGTGATCTGCTTGCCTCAGCCTCCCAAAGTGCTGGAATTACAGGCATGAGCCACTGCCCCTGGGTGTTATATATATTGTCTATATTATATATAGACACTGGGTATTAAACCTTGGTCACATGCATTGTTTGCAAATATGTTCTCACCTTGAGCAGGTTGTCTCTTTACTCAGTTTACAGTTTCTATGCAGAAGCTTTTCAGTTAAATTAGGTCTGACTTATCAATTTATGTGTTTGTTGCAATTTTTTTTTTTTTTGAAACTTTGTCATAAAATATTTGCCAGGGCCTATGTACAGAATGATACTTCCTAGGTTTTCTACTAGGGTTTTAACATTTTTAGGCTTATAGTGAAAATTTTAATCTACATTTAGATTTTTTTATATGATAAAAACAAAGGGTTCAATTAAATCTTCTGCTTATAAGTAGCCAGTTATCCTAACACTATCTTTTGAGTATGGAGATTTTTGCTTATTGCTTGTTCGTGTTGACTTTGTCAAAGATCAGATGGTTATAGGTGTTGCAGGAAATCAGGGACCCTGAGCAGAGGGACAAGCTGGAGCTGCAGCAGAGGAACATAAATTGTGAAGATTTCATGGACATTTATCAGTTCCCAAATAATGCTTTTATAATTTCTCATGTCTGTCTTTAATCTCTTAATCCTGTTATCTTCATAAGTTGAGGCTGTACATCACCTCAGAACCACTGTGATAATTGTGTTAACTATACAAATTGTTTGTAAAACTTGTGTTTGAACAATATGAAATCAGTGCACGTTGAAAAGATCAGAAAACAGCAGTTTTTAGGGAACAAGGGAAGACCACAATAAGGTCTGACTGCCTGTGGGATCATGCAAAAACAGCCAATTTTTTCTTCTTGCAGAGAACCTATAAATGGACATGCAAATAGGAGAGATATTGCTAAATTCTTTTCCTAGCAAGGAATATTAATACCCTGGGAAAGGAATGCATTCTTGGGGGAAGTTCTATAGACAGCTGCCCTGGGAATGTCTGTCCTGTGTTTCTGAGATGAGGACTGAGATATGCCCTGGTCTCCTGCAGTACCCTCAGACTTAGTAGGGTAGGGAAAAATCTCTGCCCTGGTAAATTTGTGGACAGACCAGTTCTCTGCTCTCAAACCCTGTTTTCTGTTGTTTAAGATGTTTATCAAAACAATACATACACTGCTGAACATAGACCCTTATCAGTAGTTCTCCTTTTCCCTTTGCCTTGTGATCTTTGTTAGATCCTTATCAGTATTCTGCTTGTTGCCCTTTGAAGCCTGTGATCTTTTTATCTACTCCCTGTTCTTACACCCCCTCCCCTTTTGAAACCCTTAATAAAAATTTGCTTGAGGCTAAGATGGGCATGAGGGTCCTACCTATATGTGATGTCACCCCTAGCGGCCCAGCTGTAAAATTCCTCTCTTTGTACTATATTTCTCAGCTGGCTGACACTTACGGAAAATAGAAAGAACCTATGTTGAAATATTGGGGGTGTGTTCCCCTGATAATAGGTGTGTGGCTCTATTTTGGGGTTCTCTGTGCAGTTTATTTAAGTATATCTTTTTGTACAGACTGTGCTATTTTGGTGGCTGTAGCCTTGTAGTAGAGTTTGAAGTCAGATAGTATGATACCATTGGCCTCACACTTTTGCTTAGGATTGCTTTGGCAGGTCAAGTTTTTGTTGTTGTTATTGTTACAAACTTTAAAATACTAGTTTCTAAATCTGTGAAAATATTAGTAGCTTGGTAGCAATAACATTAAATGTGTGAAGTGCTTTAGATGTATGATCACTATAATAATATTGACTTTTCTATCTAAAATTGTGGATTTATTTCATTTATTTGTGTCACACCTGATTATTTCAGCAGTGTTTTCCAATAAATGGAATTGTGTTCTTGATTGGACTATCAGCTTGGATGTAATTTATGAATCAAAAGGCTACTGTGTCTGGAATTGGTGGGTCTTGATCTTGCTGACTTCAAGAATGAAGCTGCAGACCCTTGTGGTGAGTGTTACAGTTCTTAAAATTGGTGTGTCTAGAGCTCATTCCTTTAGATGTTCAGATGTGTCCAGAGTTTCTTCCTTCTGGTGGGCTTGTGGTTTCGCTGACTTCAAGAGTGAAGTTTCAGACCTTCCAGTGAGTGTTAAAGTTCATAAAGGTGGTGCATCCGGAGTTGTTCATTCCTTCTGTCTGGAGTTGTTCGTCCCTTCTAGTGGGTTAGTGGTCTCACTGGCTTCAGGAGTGAAACTGCAGAACTTCGCCGTGAGAGTTACAGCTCATAAAGGCAGCATGGACTCCAAGAGTGAGCAGCAGCAAGATTTGTTGTGAAGAGCGAAAGAACAAAGCTTCCACATCGTGGAAGGGGACCTGAATGGGTTGCCACTGCTGGCTCATGTGGTCTGCTTTTATTCCCTTATCTGGCCCACCACATCCTGCTGATTGGTCCATTTCACTGAGAGCTGATTGGTCCACTTTACAGAGAGCTGATTAGTACATTTTGACAGAGTGCTGATTGGTGCATTTACAAAACTTTAGCTGGACACAGAGTGCTGATTGGTAAGTTTACAAACCTTTAGCTAGATAGAAAAGTTCTCCAGGTCCACACCCAACCCAGAAGCCCAGCTGGCTTCTTCTCAATGGCACTTGCTGCGGGACTTGCAGTGTGTAGCCCGCACACTCTGGTAGCCCAGAGGGAACTTGTACCCGATCAAGCCCAACCAGCACTCACCTGGAACCCACACTGGTCTGCGAGCACTGTGCACAGCCCCAGCTCCCACCTGTGCCTCCCCCTCCAAACCTCCCTGTGAGCAGAGGGAGCCAACTCCAGCCTCAGCCAGTCCCAGAGAGGGGCCCCCACAGCACAGCAGCGGGCTGAAGGGTTCCTTGAGGATGGCCAGAGTGGGCGCCTAGGCCAAGGAGGTGCCGAGAGTGAGCATAGACGCTAGCATGTTGTCACTTCTCAGTCCCCACTCTAAAGAGGACAACCCAGCTGCTGTTGGGAATTTGGCCAATGACAGCTCTAGCTACTTCCTGCTGGATAGGGGTGAAGAAGGGGTCCTGCAGTTGTAATGTCTTCCAGAAGGGAACTCTTTAGGCCAATGGAAGGACCAGTGGATTTGTCCAGGAGTCCTCGGTAGAAGTTATTGGTTGAACTCATTTGGGAGACCATCTGTGGCTTGATGGCCTCAATTCTAGAGGAAACAGATTTGTCAAGCAGGTTAAAAATACAGGGCCCAAAGGTGAGTAGCAGTAGAATGGCTGCCATGGCACCTAGAAAGGCGAGAAGACATGTTGCTCCACTCCAGAGGTTTGTATAAGAGTTTGAAAGGCATTGTCTGATTACAGAAGCCTTTTCTTGTAAATGCCAGGTGGCATCTCGTACTGTCCCTGACTGATTAGTGTAAAAACAACACTCTTCCCCTAAGAAGATGCAGAGTCCTCCTTTATCAGCAGTGAGCAGATCTAGGCCTCAGTGGTTTTGGAGAGTCACTTCTGCTAAAGAGTCTATTTGGGATTGTAGAGTAAGGATAGATTTCGTTATTTCTTGCAAACTGAGAAATCCTTTAAAAGTGTGTGGTGTTAGGATAATGCATGTTACACTGTTAACTTTGAGCAAACTTTGCTTTAGTTGAAAACCTTATAAGTTTTAGATTTTAATTTTTCTTTGCTATTTATAAGACCTCGTTCAGTCCATATAAACTTAAAATTAGTATAGATGGCTCCTTCCTGATTCTTTAAGTACTTTTAAGATTTGGCTGAGTGCAAACAGCTCACACCTTTGAGCAAATCAATTATTAGGCAATTTTCCTAAATCTGCTTCTATAAGGGCTTCCTTATCACTTACTGAATACCCATTGTGTCTCTTTCCTTAATTGCCCAGGAGGAACCATCTATCATCCTGTCCTGAAAGGAGTTCCCCCTATGTCTGGTCAGACCTTTGTATGGTAATTAGTTAAGATTTAGAGCCCCTGGTAGGAAACCTGCTGGGTTAAAGATTTTTGATAGGAAGGCCATGATTTGTCAGTGGCCTCAGTGCTTTCAGGCTATGCCCACGTTTACACTGACAACAAGGTGGTATTGGGCTGTTATGAGATTTCAAAGAAGACCTTCAATTATCAATTAGAGGTTTAAATTTACCAGGGCTTTTAAAGGAATAGGGTGCACTGTTTATTCTTTACTACTTCCGTCTCTCTTCTGCTCCTTTGTGTCTTCCTCTCTTTCCTTCTCTCTTTGACTTCCTGTCTCTTTCTCTCTGTCTCTCTGTCACTTCCTCTCTCTTTCTCTCTCTCCATCTCTCTGTCTCTTTCTCTCTTTCCTTCTTTGACTTTGTCTCTCTCTTTCTCTCTGCTGTTCTTTCCCTGCTGCCAGCCGCTTATGCTGCTGTTCTCCCATCTCCTTCCCCTTTCTGATGGCTTCGGCAGTGTAAGACTGGCACCTCTTTGGGTTTTTGCACTCTGCGGTAACTCCATAATTTCCTTGTGGTATTGAATGGTGGTTCCCCTAGAGGTTAGGAACTCCCTTTCTTTTCATATTGCAGCGTGGGCATGTAGGATTGGATAAGCATACTTTCTGTCTGTATAAACATTCATTCTTTTTCCCTTTCCCAGTTCTAAAGCTTGGGTAAGTTCCACTAGTACTGCTAACTGGGCACTGGTCCCTGGGGGAAGACTTACTTTCAAGTACAGTTAATCACTAACTGTGGCGTAACCTGACCTTTGCATCCCATTCTCCACAAATGAACTTCCATCAGTATATAGGTTAAGGTCAGGATTCGCTAAGGGAACTTCTGAGAGATCATCTCTGGCAGCATAAGTCTGGACTATAATTTGGTAGTCATGCTCAATTTGTTCCCCATCCTCTGGGAGAAAACTGGCAGGGTTGAGGGGCACACACATATGTATTTGAAGCACCATTCCCTCAATGAGTGGCACCTGGTATCTAAGCAGGCGGTTGTCTGATGGCCATAAACTTCCTTTGGCACCTAGTATGCCATTTACATCATTAGTCCAGACAGTGAGATCCTTTCCTTGTATTATTTTCATAGCCTCTGACACTAAGACGGGCACTGCCGCAACTACCCGTAAACAGTGAGGCCAGCATTTTGCTACTACATCAATTTTCTTAGGTATGCCACTGGTTGTGTGGTTGTCCCATGAGTCTGAGTAAGGACTCCAGAGTAAGGACTCCAAGAGCTATCCCTGCTGTCTCTGTCACATATAAACAGAAGTTTTGTCCTGTGGGAAGGCTTAAAGCTGCAGCTTGTAGTAGGGCCTGCTTTAAGGTTTTGAAGGCTGTTTCTACCTCTGGTTCCCATTCTACTAGATGAGTATTTGCTCTCTTGGTATCCTTGATTAGAGTATAGAGGGGCCTGGCTATCTCACTGTATCTGGGAATCCATAGTTGGCAAAAGCTGGTGATTCCAAGGAACCCCTGCAATTATTTTAATGTCCTAGGGTGAGGATAAGTCAGTATAGGCTGTATTCATTCTGTGCTCAGGGCTCTGGTTCCTCTGGCTAAGATTAGGTCTAGATCTTTGACCTGCAGTTGGTAAAGCTGGGTCTTTGACCTAGACACCTGGTACCCTTGATTAGCTAGAAAGGTCAAGAGATCTAGAGTAGATTGCTGGCATGGGGCTTCCAATCTAGTAGCCAAAAGTAAATCATCCACATACTGCAGGAACAGAGTGCATAAACTTGACAAATGGCCTAGATCTCGGGCCAGTGCCTGACCAGACAGATGAGGGCTATCCCTAAACCCTTGTGTAAGACTGTCCTCACAAGTTGGGATGTGTGGTCTGTGGGATCCTCAAAGGCAAAGAGAAACTGGGAGTCAGAGTGCAGGGGAATGCAGAAGAAGGCATCCTTAAGGTCCAGAACAGGGAACCATTCTGTTTCCTCTGGTATTTGAGAGAGCAGGGGTATAGGGGTTGGGCACAACTGCATATAGAGGAATTACTGCCTCATTGATGAGTCTGAGATCTTGCACTAGTCTCCACTGACCATTCAGTTTTAGTACTTTTAGAATTGGGGTGTTGCAGGAGCTGCTGCATTTCCTTACTAAGCCTTGTTTAATAATATCCTGTAATCTTTTATGAGCTTCAGGCCTTAAGGGATATTGCCTTTGATAAGGAAAAGTGGTAGGATCTTTTAGCCTGATTTGGACTGGGCAGTCATTTTTTGCCCTTCCAAATTGTCCTTTCAGTGCCCAGACTTCAGGATGGATTCCCTCCTCAAGGGACAACAAAAGGGTAACTTGTTGCCCATATTCATGTAGACAATAGCTCCAGCTTTGGCTAACACATCCCTCCCTAATAAGAGTGTGGGATTTTCAGGCATAACAATAAAGGCACGTGAACATAGCAGTCTCCCAATTACAACTGAGGAGGTGGGAGAAATACCTTGTAACAGGATGTCCCAGGATTCCTTGGATCATAACGGACCTTGAGGACAGTCATTCAGGACAGGAGATTAACACTGAGAAGGCCATGCCAATGTCAGGAGGAAGTCAATTTCCTGGCCCTCAATGGTTAAACATACCCGGGGTTCAGTGAGGGTGATGACATAAACCAGTGCTTGCCCCAGGCACCCTCAGTCCTGTAGTTGGATCTTCTCATTTGGGGCTTCTGGGGGCTTCTGACCCAGAGAACCTTTCGCCTGTGGGACAGTGCACCATCCAGTGATTACCTCAGCATAGTGGACATGGATGGGGGGGTTGGGGCGGTTCTCACTGGACAATCTTTTTTAAAGTGTCCTCTATTCCATTTTTTTGTCCTCTCACAACCACCAAGGTTTGTTTGTCTGAGGGCCATGACTAAGGCTGCAACCTTTCTCTGATCTCACTTTTCCTTTTGGGCCTGTTCCTCTTGGTCCCTATTAAAGAACACCAAGGTTGCCAGGTTTAATAATGCCTCCACATTTTGTTCATGGCCTAGGGCTTGCTTTTGGAGCTTTCTCCTGATATCCACAGCTGATTGGGTAATAAACTTATCTTTTAGAATCAATTGACCCTTGAGTGATTCAGGTGACAGGGGAGTATATTTTCTTAAGGTCTTCCATAATCGCTCAAGGAAGGCCGAAGGATTTTCTTCCTTTCCCTGAGTTATGGTGGACATCATTTTATAATTCATGGGATTTTTCATAATTTTCCTTAATCCTTCTAGAACACAGGTAGCATGACATCTCTCCAAAGGAGGTTGAAGATTTGCCTTAGACCGTTTAGGACATCTGTGTACCTACCAGGATCATCTGAAAACTTCCCCAGGTCTGCCTTGATCTGCTTTCAATCGGAGAGGGAGAAGGGGACATGTACCCACGTTGGGCCAAATTCCCCTCCGTCTACAGTTTGAAGGAGACATAACCGATAGCCCTGGAGGTTTTGTGGTCCTGTGGAGATTTCTTTGCTTATTTCCTTCTGGGAAAGGGTGTTTAGAGGAAGCTTATTAATAGGAAGGGGAACTATGGGGATGTTAGGTTATGGGGGTAAGTTGAGAGGTCCTCCTGTGGGATGTAAATTGCAAGCTTTTGCATAGTTGTATATTCTTCTTCAATGAAAAAAAAAAAAAAAAAAAAAAAANNNAAAAAAAAAAAAAAAAAAAAAACTTGTACATAAGATATTTCACTCCACTTACTGTCCCTCTTACAGAAAAGGTCAAGCTGCAGGATAGTATTGAATTTATACTTCCCTCAGGTGACCATTTTTCCCCATCAGAGAGAGATTATTGGGGCCAGGCCATAGTGCAGAAAAAAATGAGCCACCTCTTTTTCAGGGTTTGTGGGTCAAATTGGTCCCAATTGCTTAGGATGAATTTCAAGGGTGAGCCTGTTGATACCTGTTTCCCATCTGAAAGACAAAACTGCCCATGGTTTTGTTTTGTTTTGTTTTGTTTTGTTTTGTTTTGTTTTGTTTTGTTTCTGTCCCTGCCCAAGAACCTGCAGTGGTACTTGGACCCTCCTGATGGGAATAGTCGTTCTTACCAATACAGCATCAGAAACACTAATTTTCCTCCCAAATCACAAGGAGGACTGAGGAACTTCGGATTTTAGTGGCCCTTACTAACTCATTCTTGATAACCTGCACACTTGCCTGTCCTCTTAGACCACAAAAGGACCAAGAAAATCGGATTTAGTGGCGCTTACTGACGCATTCTCAAAAATCTGTTAGACTCCTAAGCATTCTCCTGTTAGTATTGGGACTTAACCCATGTCCTGTAAAGATGCTATGCCTAAAAAATGAAGTGGAGGCCCACACCTTGAAGAAAGAAAGGGAGCTCCAGAGTTGGAAAAGTGATACCTTTGTCCCCACTTATAGGAATAGGAAGGATATAATTTCTGAGTCTCCCCATATCCTAGATTCAGGAATAGTTTTTGTTAGGCCTCCTTGTCTGAGGAGGGATCCTAAACTTCCAGACAGTCACTCGTATGATGGGGCTTTGGCTAAAAATTATGTCTTTCTGTTTGGTGACCCCGGGTGCCTAAAGAAGATAACAGAGTCCTGGAGTTTATACTAGAAGTCATTCTTATAGGAGAAACTAAAAAAGCACCAGGGAGTGGTTTTTAGAAGTGGGGTTAGCCTCAGAGAAGAGAGGCAATGGGAGGTTTGTCTGACAGGACCCAGGAGGCAATGGTCAGGATAGATAGGATAGATGGGCGGGTCTCGCTTGGGTGACATGACTTTGAGAGTTCTGCTCATGTCCACAGGATCAACCAACTTCTTGTTGGGACCCTCGAGCTGAATGGCTTTCCTGTCTGTCAACCCTTGGCTCAACCCTGAAGTATAGGAAAAAGCGGAAGCCTGTTTCAGGCGAACCAGTGCTCCCAACTCCAAAGAGTCGGGGGTTGTTAGAGAGTACTTTCCCAGAAATCCTGACACCCATGTCTTTAGTCCAGCAGCCATGTTAGTTGCTTTTAACTGGCTGACAGCTGCCCAGTATTTAGCCCCTGAATTCTAAGGAAAAATGGGACAGAAGAGCAAACGCAAGTGGTCTGATGGTACTCACCTCTTAGCAATAGGTGATATTGTCACTGCTTGGCAACAGGCGATGCTCCTGTTGCGGTTGCCAAGATGTGTCCAGAATTGGTGGGTTCTTGATCTTGCTGACTTCAAGAATGAAGCCGGGGACCCTCACGGTGAGTGTTACAGTTCTTAAAGATGCTGTGTCCAGACTTTGTTCCTTCATATGTTCAGATGTGTCTGGATTTTCTTCCTTCTGGTGGGTTCGTGGTCTGCTGACTTCAGGAGTGAAGCTGAAGACCTTCACGGTGAGTGTTACAGTTTATAAAGTTGGCACATTTGGAGTTGTTCGTTCCTCCCATCTGGAGTTGTTTGTCTCTCCTGGTGGGTTCATGGTCTCTCTGGCTTCAGGAGTGAAGCTGCAGACTTTTGTGGTGAGTGTTGTAACTCAGAAAGTGCAGACCCATAGAGTGAGCAGCAGCAAGATTTATTGTGAAGAGCAAATGAACAAAGCTTTCACAGCCTGGAAGCAGACCCTAGCAAGTTGCCACTGCTGGCTCAGGTGGACTGCTTTTACTCCCTTATCTGGGCCACCCACATCCTGCTGGTTGGTCCATTTTACAGAGAACTGATTGGTACGTTTTACAGAAAGTTGATTGGTCTGTTTTGACAGAGCACTGATTGGCGCATTTACAAAACTTTACCTAGACACAGAGTGCTGATTGGTGCATTTACAGTCCTTTATCTGTACACAAAAGTTCTCCAAGTCCCCTACCCAACCAGCTAGACACAGCACTGATTGATGCATTTACAAACCTTTAGCTAGACAGGCAAGTTCTCCAGGTCCCCACCCAACCCAGAAGCCCAGCCAGCTTCACTTCTCAATGACACTGGCCATGGACTAGGCTGCACTTAGCCCACATACTCCCACACTTAGCCCAGGCACTCCAGCCGCCCAGGGGGAGCTTGTTGCGCAGTCAAGCCCAGCAGGCGCTGGCTGGCTGCCCTGAGTATGGGGCTTGCCAAGCCTGTACTCACCTGGAACCGGGGCTGGTCTGCTAGACGGCCCCTGCTCCAGCCCGTGCCTCTCCCTCCACACCTCCCCGTGAGCAGAGGGAGCTGGCTCCGGCCTCAGCCACTGCCAGAAAGGGGACCCCACAGCGCAGCAGTGGGCTGAAGGGCTGCTGGAGCAGGCCAGAGGGGAGCGAAGGCGGACGAGGTGCCCAGAGTGAGCGAGGGCTACTAGCACGTTGTCACCTCTCACTACTAATTTTGTACATTGATTGTGTATCCCAAAACTTTGCTAAGGTCGGGTTTTTAAAATCAGTTTTAGGCACCTGTGGGCAGAGACTGTGGGGTTTTCTAGATAGACAATAAATATAATCTGTGAAGAGGGATAGTTTAACCTTCTCTATTTGTTAATAAAGCACCAGGGGTTTGGTCTAGGTCGTGCAGCTTCCTGCACTGAAAACCAATCACTGAGACAGTAAGTATTGCTAAGGAAAAAGGGTTTAATTGGACACTGTAGCTGAGGAGATGGAAACCTAGCTACAAATACATCTCCCTGACTTACTGAAACCAGGGAGAAAAATGTAATAATGTGTAAGAAAATAAAAACCAGGGAGGGGAAAGGAAACAATCCTCGTACATAAGGGGTCCAGCATCTGGTATGGTGATACATTGAGTTTTAGTTATTTGATCCTTTCTTGGGAGGTCTGCAGGTCATTATCTGAGGAATAAACTCAAGTAAAACAGATATTAAGTTATAAGCTTTAAGACTGGAAGGGTCAATTTTTATGTTTGTAAAAAAAGAACAGTCTATGGTCCAATTGAGCCAGTTTAACATTTCTGTGTAGATACATTTTATTTCTCTTGATTGCTCTGACTAGGCCTTCCATCACTATGTTGAATAGGAGTGATGAGAGTGGTCAACCTTGTTTTGGTTCCATTCTCCTCGAGAAGAAGTCTTCCAAGTTTTGCCCTTTAATTAAGATGTTCACAGTGCATAACTAGCAACATTTTTTAAATTTCTGCCTTAATTTTGTTATTTACCCAAAGTTTACCAGCAGCAAACTGTTTAATATCCATATAACTCTATAGTTTGGAGATATTCTTGATATTACTTTTATTTTTATTGCACTGCATTTTGTAAATCTTGCTGTTTTCATTTTGGTTCTTTTGAATATTTTAACAATTGCTTTGTGGTTCAATATATACTTGATTTTAAATATGTGCCATGTGCAAATCAGAAAATTGTATCCTCTGATGTTGTGTGGTGAAGGATTCTGTCAATATTTGTTAGGTCCATTTGGTCAAGTGTCTAGTTTAAGTTCTGATTGTATTTCCATTTTCTGCCTCTGTCTTACACAATCAGTTGCATGTTGAGGTCTTTAATTTTGTTGTTTCTTTGACACAGAGTGTTCCTCTGGTCACCCAGGCTGGAGTGCAATGGTGCCATCTCTGCTCCCTGCAACCTCTGCCTTCCAGGTTTAAGTGATTCTCCTGTCTCAGCTTCATGAGTAGCTGGGATTACAGACATCTGCCACCATCCCAGGCTAATTTTTGTATTTTTAATAGAGACAGCATTTCACCATATTGGTCAGGCTGGTCTTGAACTCCTGACCTCAGGTGATCTGCCTGTCTCAGCTTCCCAAAGTGCTGGAATTACAGGCATGAGCCACCACACCCTACCAAAGTCTTTGACTATAAATGTGTGGTTACCAAAGTATCTTCATATATATCTAAGAAGTTGTTTGATGAATCTGGGTGCTCATGTTAGATGCATTTATATGTAGGATAGTTAAACCTTCTTGTTAAATTGAGCGTTTCATTATGTAATGTCCTTCTTTGTCTTTTTGATCATTGTCAATTTAAAGTCTGTTTGGTATAAAACAATACATCCTTTGATGTTGAGCACCTGCTGAACCATAGGTGCTAATGTGTTCAGTCTGCTGACAACAACACTCCAATGAGTCCTTCACCAGGGCAGTGGCCATGGAATCGCTCCTTGCACATGCGTGCTTGTAGTGTTCAGGGGTGGTGTATCTGGGTCTATATATACACACCCACTGGCAGTGGCAGCCTTGCAACATGGTGTGGAACAAGGATGCATGCACACAGGTGGTATAGGATGGTGAGATCCATGTGCAAATGCACCAGCATAGTGGCAGGGGGAAGGGTGTGATCAAGTATGAGTCAGCAGTGTGGTGGGATCTGAGGGCAAATATAGACCAATAAAGCATATCTGCCTGCAAAGAAACTATGGTGCACCAACTGGGATGCATCCCCCCGGGCAGATCTGACCTGCATGCAGGTTCACTCAGACAGGTACCCAGGGAGAGGCTGGTAAATGATGGGTGTCCAGACTGGACTTGTCCCATCCCATGGGCAAAATAGTCCTGCTCAGCTTAGGTCTTTTAGTCAACAAAGGGCAAAGTCATTTGGAAGAGTGTGGCAAATATTGGGGGATGAACTTCTTGGCTGTTGTTATCTTCAGCCATTACCATGCTAAACGCTCTGGAGTTTTGAGCCTAGTGACTCAACTAGCAGCTCTCCCTGCCAGTCCAAATGTTTACACGAGTCATGAAGCTAGGATTCTCCAGGTCCATGGTAAGAGCGGCCCATTACACACCTTAACTCTTTTCTGGAAAGCAGTAGAGGCCAGGAAGGAATCCTGGTGCTCAGTAATCTTGTGCAGCATTTCCAACTTCCTCTTCTTTCAGCCAGGCATCTGCATTCTTCCTCAATCTAATCTCAATGTCTTTCTTCTGAAGATCTGTTCAGAGAGTACCAGTCTTTTTGATGGTCTGGTCTTTCAGTGAAGGAATTTCTTTCTGGCCTCTTTTAATCAGTCACTTTGTCCCTTGTCATCCTCATGTGTTTTTCTTTTATTTTTCTTTCTTTGTTTCTTTCTTTCTTTTTTTTTTT
>NW_016808320.1:5842-12045 GCF_001698545.2 Rhinopithecus bieti | reverse complement strand
CATTAGAAGTAATGAGAAGTAATGGCAAAAACCGCAATTCCTTTTTTTTTGAGACAGAGTCTTGCTCTGTTGCCCGGGTTGGAGGGCATTGTCACAATCTTGACTCACTGCAAGCTCTGCCTCCCGGATTCACACCATTCTCCTCCCTCAGCCTCCATCGTAGCTGGGACTACAGGCATCTGCCATGACACCAGGCTATTTTTTTTTTTTTTAATAATTTTGGTAGAGATGGGTTTTCATGTTAGCTAGAATGGTCTCGATCTCCTAACCTCGTCATCCCCTCACCTCAGTTTCCCAAAATGCTGGGATTACAGGTGTGAGCCACCATGCCAGACCAAGAATGGCTTCTTTTGAATCTTTGGTCTGAGAACTAATACGTTGTAAGATAAATTATCATGAATATAATATCATCCATTTTATGATATTTAAACATATTACAACTGTATTTGATTAGATTTCCAGTATCAGTATTCTTCCCATTAACATGGAGTAAGATACTACATTGCATAGTTTTACAGTTTTTTTGTTATTATTTCAATAACTTTTGGGGAACAGGTGGTGTTTCATTACATGGATAAATTATTTAGTGATTCTGAGATTCTGATGCACTTATCACTTGAACAGTGTATACACAACTCATTGGGTAGTCTTTTATTCCTCACTATCCATACCTTCCCCCAAGCCTCCTCAGTCCTTTACATTATTATGCTTTTCCATCCTCATAACTTAACTTCCACTTATAAGTGAGAACATATTGAGAGGTGACAACGTGCTAGCAGCCCTCGCTCCCTCTCGGCACCTCCTTGGCCTCGGCATCCCCTCTGGCCAGGCTCCAGGAGCCCTGCCACTGTGCTGTGGTGGCCCCTCTCTGGGACTGGCGGAGGCCTCAGCAGCTCCCTGTGCTGAGGGGAGGAGTGGAGGGGGAGGTGTGTAGGGAGAGGTGAGGGCAGGAACTGGGCCAGCGTGGGTCCCAGGTCAGCCTGGGCTTGGCAAGCCCGGGCTTGGCAAGCCTTGCACTTGGCGTGGCCAGCTGGCATCTGCTGGGCTTGATGGGAGACGAATGCCATGCGTGAACCGCAGTTCCCTCTTTGCGGGATCGTTAGCCATGAAATCAGGTCTCCATCTCTTTCTTCCTTCCCCCCTTTTCCTCTTGATTGTCTGGAAAGAGCTCCCTCTGGGTTCCTGGAGTGCCCAGGCTGGGTGCCTCAAAGTCCTGAGGTGAGTGCCAGTGAGAAGTGAAACCAGCTGGGCTTCTGGGATGGTTGGGAACTTGGAGAACTTTTCTGTGTAACTAAAGGATTGTAAATGCACCAATCAGCACTCTGTGTCTAGCTAAAGATCTGTAAATGCACCAGTCAGCACTGTGTCTAGCTGATTGTGTGGGGACTTGGAGAACTTTTGTGTCTAGATAAAGGATTAGAAACATACCAATCAGCACTCTGTGTCTAGCTAAAGATTTGTAAATGCACCAATCAGTACTCTGTCAAAACGGACCAATCAACTCTCTGCAAAACTGGCTAGTCAGCTTTCTGTAAAATGGATCAATCAGCAGGATGTCCAGATAAGGGAATAAAAGCAGACCTCTCAAGCCAGTAGTGGCAACAGGCTCAGATCCCCCTCCAGCTGTGGAAACTTTGCTCTTTCACTCTTTGCAATAAATCTTGCTGCTGCTCACTCTTTGGGTCTGTGCCGCCTTTAGAAGCTGTTAACACCGCGAAGGTCTGCAGCTTCACTCCTGAAGTCAGGAGACCATGAACCCACTGGGAGGGACGAACAATGACAGGAGGAAGGAGCAACTTCAGACACGCCACCTTTATGAACTAACAGTCTGTGAAGGTCCGCAGCTTCACTCCTGAGGCCAGCGAGCCGACGAGCCCACCAGAAGGAATGAACAACTCCAGACGTGCCACCTTTAAGAACTGTAACACTCACAGCAGAAGTCTGCAGCTTAACTCCTGAAGTCAGTGAGACCACGAACCCAGCAGAAGGAAGAAACTCTGCCCACATCTGAAGGAACAAACTCTGGACATGCCATCTTTAAGAACTGTAACACTCACCACAAGGGTCTGCGGCTTCATTCTTGAAGTCAGCAAGACCAAGAACCCACCAATTCCGGACACAATGTGATGTTTGGCTTTCCATTCCTGAGTTATTTCACTTAGAATGATGGTGTCCAGCTACATCCAGGTGCTGGGGAATGTCTGCAAGGAGTCCTGTGATGTGATTTGTATTCAGGCCTCCCAGCTATGTATAGCAGTACATGCTCTGGTGAAGGTGGCAGGGGAGTGAAGTAGTCTCTGCGGGAGTCTTTGGTAGTCCTTGGTAGTAGTTTATTTAGTGTACTGGTTTACGTGAATGCTCATTATGCTAGCAAAGAAGTTGTCACATGGACAGACTTAGGATTTCTGGTTAGTAAAGGTGTTGCTAGAAATGAAGTTAGCTCTTCTTTTCCTCTTCTTTGGAATAGGGTTGTTCTGTTATTAGTTACTAAAATGGATTGAGCTGGTTGGCTTCCACCTAGGAAGTGGCACTTTAAAGAGAGCATCAACTACAGTAGTAGAAAGGGGATTAATCTTACCCTGCATTTACTCAAATGAGTACAGTGGTTTCTAAGGTGATGGGTGGGGCTTCTAAGGTACTATATCTTTTGTCTTCAGCCATCAGGACTGGTAGAGAAAACCGTCGGGTGGTGGCAGGATGTGGAAAGTTTGAGCTCAGACTCTCCTTTGGCTTTATTTGCTGTGGCTACTGTTGGGGATGGGGAGGCTGGTCCTCAGGCCAATGGAGTTCTATTCCCAAGGGAATTATGGCTGCCTGTGCTACATCATACAGGTCACCAAGTATGGGGAAAAGCCAGCAACGACAGGCCTCACCCAACTCCTATGCAGCCACCAAGATCAATTTCACTTTCATCATGCCCCTGCAAGTGCGTTGTTTATGTTTAGGCAGCCCTTGAACAGGGCTGAGATACTGCCCCAGGCAAGCCTCCCCTTTGAGAAACCAATCAGAGCTCTCCCACCTCACTTCCCGACCTGCTGGCACCACTGGCTGTGGCTTCTGCACACGAATCTGCACTTCCTGCTTACTTCCCTTTGCCCTGCTGCTGATTCTGCTCAGGAAAGTTTATGCTCAGTCAAAATTATTACAAAGCTCAGCTAAGACCTTTCTTCATTCCCAGTTTCACTGTCTGCCTTTCCTACCCCAAGGATCTCAGCCAGAAATGGCTTCCCTGGGCCTGAGATGGGACTAGTGGTTCCTACAGCGTTTTTCTGGCTGCTGCTTCTACTTTTACATTTTGCTTGACTCTCTAAATTGTTTCAGCCCTATATAAGGTTAAATCCTTCTTTCATTATTTTCATTTTTAGATTCCCCAGTGTGGATGTGTTTGGCAGCTTTCTTGTATGCCCTCACACTTTAGGAACTCACAGCGTTTTGGCTGTCTTAATGGCATTTGCAGTGGCAAGCCGCTTCTTACAAAGGGTCTGTGAATTTTTCAGTTTTTCTGGTATGTTTCTGCAGGGGTTGTTGGAGCAGAATTTCACAGTGTGACTCTATGGATGCTGTGTCATCTATGCAGGACTTGTATGTTATTCTTGTCTCCTATCTGTCATTTTTCTCACATCTCTCTTTTGCTGCATTTAAAATCTTGTCTTTGTTCTTTACCTTTGGGAGTTGATTAAACTTGGAGGTAGTCTTGTGGAAGTTAAATAAGCTTTGTAGTTTGTGTGCTGTGACCTTCATATACCTGAGTATTCATATCTTTCTGTAGGTTTGTAAAGCTATCTATTATTTTGTCTTTATTCTTTATCTCAATAGCTTTAGGGTTGATATGGTTTACCTGTGTAACCACCTTAATTTCATCTTGAATTCTAGCACCCATAATTTCCAGGTGTCTTGGGAAAGACCCAGTGGGAGTTAGTTTAATCATGGGGGTAGGTCTTTTATGCTGTTTTGTGATAATGAATAAGTCTCACAAGATCTGATGGTTTTGTAAAGAGGAGTTCTCCAACACAAATACTATCTTCCCTGACACCATGTAAGATACGACTTACTAGTCCTTGCCTTCTGCCGTAATTGTGAGGCCCCTCACATCTTTGATTAAGTATATTCCTAGGTATTTTGGTAGATCTTGTAAAAGGATCAAATTATTTTCAGTTTGGTAGTTGTTGAAAAGCAGTGGTACTTACTGGTGTACCTTGATTTTGTAACCTAGTATTTAACTGAATTTATTGAACAAATTAGATTATATCGTTGGCAAAGAGATGATATAATTTTTTAAAAATTTTGTTTATGTGTTACATTATCTGTTGATTTGCATATGTTAAACCATCCATATTTCCTTTGGATGTTAACCACTTGATCATAATGAATTATCTTTTCAACGTGCTATTGGATTCAGGTTGCTGGTACATTTTTCAAAATTTATGCATCTATATTTGTCAGAGATATTTGCCTGTAGATTTATTGTTATTCTTTTCCTGACTTCTGTATCCATGTAATAGTAGCTTTTTATACTGAGTTATTGAAGATTTCCACTCTCACGATCATTTAAAATAGTTTTACCAGAATTTGAGTCAATTATTTGAATGTCTGGTGGTATTTGGCTGTGAAACTGTCTGGCCTGGGTTTCTTAGTTGGCAGTTTATTTTATTTTATTTTGTTGTTGTTGTTTTTAATTACAGTTTAAATTTCACTGCTTGTTACTGCTCTGTTCAGGAGTATTATTTCTTCCTAATTCAACTTAGAAAGATTTATGTTTCTAGGAATGTATTCATTTTCTTTAGATTTCTAATTTTTTGTTTATAGAAGTGTTCCTGGAAGTCTTGGATTCAAGTTTTTATATTTGGTGTCTTTTTTTTTTTTTTTCTGCATTTTATTTCTAATTGAGCTTATCTGAACCTTCTTTTCATAGAATCTCTTATATTCAGAGGTACATGTGCATGTTTGCTATAAAGGTAAACTTGCATCATGGGAGTTCGTTTTATTCATTATTTTGTCACCAAAGTACTGAGCCAAGTATCCACCAGTTATATTTTCTGATTCTCTCACATTTATACTGTGAAACAGACATTGGAGGATAGGAATGATTCTCTCACACTGCTTTCCACAATAATAGAACTAATTTACACATACATAAGAACAATGTTTGTTGTTTCCTTGTTATTTCTGTGTTATCACATCTGTTTAGCTCCTATTTAAAAGTGAAAACGTGGGTATTTGCTTTTCTGCTTCTGCACTAGTTGTCATGCTTCTGTAAAAACCATAATACAATATAGACATAATATTACGTGGTATGTATGTACCCCATTTTCCTTATTCTGACTACACATAGTGGGAATTTAAGTTGCCTCAGTATATTTGCTATTATGAATAATGCTGCAATAAACATGCACATGAAGGTGTCTTTATAACTGAATAATTTTTCATCTTTTGGGTATATGCCCAGTAATAGTATTGTTGGATGGCATGGTACTTCTATTTTTAGCTTTTAGAGAAATCACCATACTGCTTTCCACAATAATAGGACTAATTTACACTCCCACCAACAGTGTGTAAGTTTCCTGTGCTCCACAATCTTGTCAGCATGTTATTTTTTGACTTTATGTAGTAGCTATACTGACTGGTGTCAAATAGTATCTCACTGTGATTTTGATTTGCATTTCTCCAATGAATTTTTTTTTCCCCCGTTCAGACAGAGTCTCACTCTGTTGTCCAGGCTAGAGTTCAGTGGCATAATTTTGGCTCACTGCAACCCCAACTTCCTGAGTTCAAACAACTCTTGCCTTAGCTCCCCAAGTAGCTGGGACTACACATGTTCACCACCATGCCCAGCAATTTTGTCTTATTTTTTCAGTAGGGGTGAGGTTTCACACTTTTTGGCCAGACCGGTTATCTGGCCAAATATGGAAAAATGTCTGTTCTGCTAACTAAACTGATAAAGAATAAAAGGGAGACGATCCAAATGAACAAAAATAGAAATGACAGAGGATATTGTCACTGACCTCACAGACATACAAAAGCAACCAGGGAATATTGTATTTATGCACATAAACTAAATAACATAGAAGAAATAGATAAATTCCTGTACTCACCTTCTGAAGACTGAATCAAGAAGGAATTAAATCCCTGAAGAGACAATGAGCTCTAAAACAGAGTCAGTAATAAATAGCTTACCAACCAAAATTCGTGACCAAATGAATTCA
>NW_016808320.1:0-3519 GCF_001698545.2 Rhinopithecus bieti | reverse complement strand
AAAAAAAAAAAAAAAAGAATTTAGATGTTCCTGTCTTAGTATGTATTTAAAACACCTACCATTATGTAATGCCCTTCTTTATCTTTTTTTTTTTTTTTAATTTTGTTGGTTTAACATCCATTTTGTTTTACATTAGGATTGGGCTCTTTTTCTGTTCTCCATTTCCTTTGTAGATTTTTTTCCACCTCTTTTCTTGAGCCTGTGGATGTCTTTGTGTATGAGATGTGTCTCTTGACAGAGCACAAAATGGGATTTTACTTTTTTATCTAGATTGCCACTCCATGCCTTTTCACTGAGACAGTTAGCCTATTTTCATTCAAAGTTAGTATTGATATTTGTGGATTTGATCCTGTCACCATGTTGTTGGTTTCTTATTATGCAGTCTTGTTTATGTGGTTGCTTTATCATGTCATTGGTTTGTGTATGCCAAGAGTTTTGTTGTTGTTGTTGTTGTTGTTCTTGTTGTTTTTTCAGTGGCTGGTAATGGTCTTTGCTTTCTGTGCTTTTTTAGTGCTTTTTTAGGAGACCTTATATAGCAGGTATATACTAATGAATTTTCTCAAGATTTGCTTGTCTGAAAAAGATCTTATCTATCACCTATGAGGTTTAATTTGGCTTTATAAAATATATAAAATATAGAATATATGAAATTCTTGGTTGAGATTTCTTTTTTTTCTGAAGAGTGTTGAATGTAAGCCCTCAATATTTTCTGGCTTGTAGAGTTTCTGCTAAGAAGTCTTCTGTTAGTTTAATGGGCCTCCCTTTGTAGATGACCTCACCTGCCTCTCTACCTGCCTTTAATATTTTTTGTTCCATTTTGTCCTTAAAGAATCTGATGAGTGTGTCTTGGGAATGATCTTTTGTGAAATGTCTTATCTATGTTTCCTGAATTTACGTTTTGGCCTCTCCAGCTACATGGGGGAATTTCTTATAGATAATATTTTGAAGTATGTTTTTCAGGTTGTTTCTATCCTTCTCATTTCTTTCAAGAATGCTAGCGAGTCATAGATTTGGTCTCTATACATAACCACATATTTTACAGAGATTTTGATCATTCTTTTTATTCTTTATTGTTGTCTTATTTCAGAAAGCCAGTATTTGAGCTCTGAGTCTTCTTTTTATCAGCTTAATCCATTCTGCTCTTAATATTTGCAAGTGCATTATGAAATTTTTATAATGTGTCTTTCTATTCTACCAGGTTAATTATGACCATTTTTTTAAAGAGCCTCACTCTGTTGCCCAGGATGGAGTACTGTGGTACGATCTTAGCTCACTACAACCTCAACCTTCTGGGTTCAAGCAGTTCTCTGCCTCAGGCTCCCAAGTAACTGGGATTACAGGCGCCTGCCACCAAGTCTGGCTAATTTTTGTATCTTAGTAGACAAGGGGTTTCACCATCTTGGCCAGGCTGGTCTTAAACTCCTGAACTCCTGATCCACCCACCTCAGCTTTTCAAAGTGTTATGTCCCTTTTTATACCGGCTGTTTCTTTCTCTCAGTGCCTGTATTGTTTCATTTTTATTTTTATTCTTAATTTTGTATGATTGTATTTCAATATCCTCCTGAATCTCAGTGGTCTTAGTTCCTATGAAGAGTCTGAATACTGTTTCTGTCATTTTAGCCATCTCAGCTCAGTGAAGGATCTTTGCTGGAGAGGTAGTGCAGCCATTTTGGGGAAAGATACACTAGGTTTTTCAGGTGTCAGAGTTTGTGTACTGATTTTTCTTTTCTTTTCTTTTCTTTTCTTTTTTTTTGAGACAGAGTTTCACTCTTGTCACCCAGGCTGGAGTGCAGTGGGAGTGATCTCAGCTCACTGCAACATCTGCCTTCTGGGTTCAAGCGATTCTCCTGCCTCAGCCTCTTGAGTAGCTGTGATTACAGGCACCCACCACCATGCCCAAATAATTTCTTGTATTTTCAGTAGAGACAGAGTTTCACCATGTTGGCCAGGCTAGTCTTAAATTCCTGACCTCAGGTGAGCCGCCTGCCTCAGCCTCCCAAAGTTCTGAGATTAGAAGCATGAGCCACCTCACCTGGCTGATTTTTTTTTTTTTTTTTTCTATGTGGGCTGATGTTTCTTCAGTCTTTGAGGTTGCTATCTTTTGGATTTTTGAAAAAATCCAATTTGATAACTTTGTGGGTTGGTTTGTGGGAGCAGTGAATTCAATCAACTGGCTTTATTTCTGGAACATTTTAAGGAACCAAATTATCTCAGGACTTCTGAGTGGTGTTCTGTAATTCTGGGGACTGGGAATGAGCTTTGGCTTTGTTCCTTTACTCCCTGAGGTTAGCAATCTGCTGCACTGGAGGAACAAAGGTGTTCTCAGACAGATGATCACAACACTCTGATGGTTGGTAGTAACCAATGTGCTTCATATGCTAGTGGTAGCAGGATTCATCCTCATACATACCTCCAGCAGCAGCAGTGGCAGCATGATGGGGTGCACACTTATTAGCTGTACCAGGGCATCAGTGGGTGCTGGGGTTCCAGTCTCCATGAAGTGATACGCAGCACTGATAGTGGCAGCACGCCATGGGGGGTTATGGGGAAGGCAGTTGGTGATTGTGTGTGTATTTGTAGTGTTGGTGGGTGTTAGCATTGGGGCAGGTTTCTGATGGATGCAAGACTGTGTGTGCCCTTTCTGTGCTTTTGTGGGGTCAGTGGTGATCACACAGATGTGGTAGGTTGCACTGTTTTCTGTGCCTACTTTTATGCTGGCAGCAGTGTTGTTGCAAGTTTGGAGCACGGGCAGGGGCAGGACTTACGGGCTTCATTCTCTCCAACACTCTGATGACAATGGCAGTCCAGTGGAGGGTGTGAGATGCGCTGAAACCAACAACAGTGGCACAGCAGGTTGCACACACATGGATGCTGCTAGACAACCAAAAATAAGATCTACTCAAGCATGCATGAACCAGTAAATGGGGGTGGTCATTTACTTCCAGTCTTAAGAAGAAAGTTTATCATTTGAAATATGTGATTTTTTTTTTCTGTGGGAGGAGAGTAGCATCTTTTCAAATACTTCAGGTAAAATGGTGAAAATGACATAGAGGGGGCGGAGCAAGATGGCTGAATAGGAACAGCTCCAGTCTCCAACTCGCAATACGAGTGACACAGAAGACTGGTGATTTCTGCATTTTCAACTGAGGTACTGGGGTCATCTCACTAGGGAGTGCCAGACAATCGGTGCTGGTCAGTGGCTACAGCCCGACCAGTGAGAGCTGAAGCAGGGCGAGGCATCGCCTCACCTGGGAAGCGCAAGGGGGAAGAGAATCCCTTTTCCTAGCCAGGGGAACTGAGACACACAACACCTGGAAAATCGGGTAACTCGCACCCCAATACTGCACTTTAAGCAAATGGGCACACCAGGAGAATATATCCCACACCTGGCCGGGAGGGTCCCACGCCTACGGAGCCTCCCTCATTGCTAACACAGCATTCTGCGATCTAACCGCAAGGCAGCAGAGAGGCTGAGAGAGGGGCGCCCGCCATTGCTGAGGCTTAAGTAGGTAAACAAAG
>NW_016808319.1:0-2404 GCF_001698545.2 Rhinopithecus bieti | reverse complement strand
TAGTATGTTTACTATTTTGGTGATGGGAACAATAGATGCCCAAAGCTCAGATTCATGTGATATACCCTTATAACAAACCTGAACATGTACCCTCTGAATCTAAAATACAATTGACAAAGAAGCATAGATAAAGAAATGTGGTAACTAGAGAGAATAAGTGATGTATGAAAAACAGTGAAAAGGTCTATCATATTGTATTAATTCATTTGCCTTGCTATAAAGGAATATCTGAGATTGGGTAATTTATAAAGAAAAGAGGCTTATTTTGACTCACAGTTCTACAGCCTATACAGAAATCATGATGTTGCCATTTGCTTTTGGTGAGAGCCTCAGGAAGCTTACAATCCTGGTTGAAGGGAGGATTCAACCAGGGAGAAGGTACATAGCATGGCAAGAATGAGAACGAGAGAGAGGGAGGAGCTATCAGGCTCTTTTAAACAACCAGATCTTATGTGAACTCATGGTGTGAGAACTCACTCATTTCCACAAGGAAAGCACCAAACCATTTAGGAGGGATCCTCCCCTGTGATCCAGACACATCCCACTAGGCCCACCTTCAACATTGGAGGTCCCTTTTTAACACGAGATTTGAAGTGGACAAACACCCAAGCTGTATCACATAGGTGTAAATAGATTATCAAAGGAGATGAGAGTGAAAAAGGAGAAGCAGTAAGTGAAGAAGTAATGGCTGAGACTTTTTGAATACCTCTAAAAGACATAAAACCACAGTAACAAGGAGTGGTACCAATTTTAACAACACCAAATGCTATGGAAAATTGAACAAAAAAAAAAAAAAAGGAGCAAAAATAGGTGGCTGGCAAGACGGCCAAATAAGGACAGCTCCGGTCTGCAGCTCCTAGTGAGATCAATGGAGGAGATGGTTGATTTCTCTATTTCCAACTGAGGTACACAGCTCATCTCATTGGGACTGGTTAGACAGTGGGTGCAGCTCACGGAGGGTGGGCTGAAACAGGGTGGGGCATGACCTCACCTGGGAAGTGCAAGGGGTAGGGGAACAAGAACACCCTCTCCTAGCCAAGGGAAGCTGTGAGGGACTGTGCTGTGACGGACTGTGCTGTGAGGAACAGTGCATTCCAGCCCAGCTAGTATGCTTTTCCCATGGTCTTCGCAACCCACAGACCAAGAGATTCCCCCAGGTGCCTACACCACCAGGGCCCTGGGCTTCAAGCACAAATTTGGGCAACTAGTTAGGCAGACACCAAGGTAGCTGCTAGAGTTTTTTTTTTCATACCCGAGTGGGACCTGGAATGCCAGTGAGACAGAACCATTCACTCCCCTGGAAAAGGGGCTGAAGCCAGGAAGTCAAAAGGTCTAGCTCAGTGGATCCCACCACCACTAAGCCAAGCAAGCTATCTTACACTGGCTTAAAATTCTTGCCGCCAGTGCAGCAGTCTGAAGTTGACCTGGGATGCTTGAGCTTGTTGAGGGGAGGGGGGAATGCCATTACTGAGTCTTGAGTAGGCGGTTTTCCCCTCTCAGTGTAAGCAAAGTCACTGGGAAATTCAAACTGAGTGGAGCCTATCACAGCTCAGCAATGCCACTGTAGCCAGAATGCCTCCCTAGATTCCTCCTCTCTGGGCAGGGTATCTCTGAAAGAAAGGCAGCAGTCCCAGTCAGAGGCTTATAGATAAAACTCCCATCTCCCTGGGACAGAGCACCTGGGAGATGGGGCAGCTATAAGTGCAGATTCAGCAGACTTAAACATTCCTGCCTGCCGGCTCTGAAGACAGCAATAGATCTACCAGCACAGCGCTGGAGCTCTGCTAAAAGACAGACTGACTCCTCAAGTGGGCCGCTGACCCCTGTACCTCCTGATGAGGAGACACCTCCCAGCAGTGGTTGACAGATACCTCATACAGGAGAGCACTGGCTGGCATCTGGTGGGTGACCCTCTGGGACGAATCTTCCAGAAGAAGGAAGAGGCATCAATCTTTGCTGTTCTGCAGACTCTGCTGGTGATACCCAGGCAAACAGGGTCTGGAGTGGACCAGCAAATTCCAGCAGACCTGCAGCAGAGAATCCTGACTGTTAGAAGGAAAACTAACAAACAGAAAAAAATAACATCAACACCAACAAAAAGGACATCCACACAAAAACCCCATTCAAAGGTCACCAACATCAAAGACCAAAGGTAGATAAATCCATGAAGATGAGGAAAAACCAGCACAAGAAGGCTGAAAATTCCAAAAGCCAGAACGCCTCTTCTCCTCCAAAGGATCACCATTCCTTGCCAGCAAGAGAAAAAAAACTGGACGGAAAATGAATTTGACAAATTGACAGAAGCAGGCTTCAGAATGTGGGTAATGACAAACTCCTCTGAGCTAAAAGATTATGTTCTAACCCAATAGAAGTATGCTAAGATTTTTGATAAATTGGCTAGAGG
>NW_016808318.1:5192-8522 GCF_001698545.2 Rhinopithecus bieti | reverse complement strand
GGGAACGAATCGAGGCATACAGTGAAGAAAGAAGTATATTCAGATAAAATCTAGAAAGAACCTTTCTGAGAAACAGCTTCGTGATGTGTAATTTCATCTCACACAATTACGTCATTCTTATCATTGAGCAGTTTGATGACACTGTTTTCGTGGAAACTGCAATAGCATATTTGTGAGTGCGTTGAAGCCTATGGTGACAAAGGAAATATCTGCATATAAAAACGGAAAAGAAGCTTTCTGAGAAACTGCTTTGTGATGTGTGAATTCACCTCTGTGTTATACTGTCCTTTTCATTGTGCTGTTTGCTAACACTGTTAGCAACTATGGGATATTTCAGAATGCATTAAAGGTTATGGTGACAAAGGAAATATCCTCAGACAAATCTAGAAGGAAACTTTCTGATAAGCTGCTTTGTGATTTGTGAATTCATCTCACAGAGTTACACAATTCTTTTCATGAGGCAGTTTGTTAGCATTGTTTTTGGTCAATCTAAGACATGTCTGTATCTCATTGAAGCCTATGGTAAAAAAGGAACTATCCTCTGACAAAAACTAAAAACAAGCTTTCTGAGAAACTGCCTCGTGACTTGTGAATTAATCTCACAGACTTACAAGCTTCTCTTCATGGCTCAGTTTGTTAGCACTGTTTTTGGTCAATCTGACAAGGTATATTTGGATCTCATTGATGCCTATGGTGACAAAGGAAATGTCCTCAGTTCACAAGTAGAAAGAAGCTTTATGAGAAAGTTCTTTGTTATGTGTGAATTCACCTCACAGTTTGCTAAAACTGTTTTCTCTGGAATCTTCAAAGGAATATTTGGGAATGCATTGAGGCCTATAGTGAAGAAGGAAGCATCCTCAGATAAAAAGTAGAAGTAACCTTTCTGAGAAAGTGCTTTGTGATGTGTGATTTCATCTCAAAGAGTTACACTGCTCTTTTCATTGAGCATTTGGATAACCCTTTTTTCTTTGAATCTGTAATATGGTATTTGGGAGTGCATGGAAGCCTATGGTGACAAAGGACATATCCGCAGACAAAAACAAGAAAGGTTTCTGAGAAAGTTCTTTGTGACATGTGAATTAATCTCACAGAGTTACACCTTTCTTTTTCATGGAGCAGTTTGCTAACACTTTTTTTGTGGATTCTGCCAAGGGATATTTTGGAGTGCTCTGAGGCCTATGGTGTTAAAGGAAATATCCTCAGATAAAAACTAGAAAGAAGCTTTCTGAAAAACCAGTTTGTCATGTGTTAATTCATCTCACGGAATTACACAATTATTTTCATGGATCAGTATGGTAGTACAGTTTTTGGTAAATCTGAGAAGGGATACTTTGGATCACATTGAAAAAAATTTGAAATAAGCTTTCTGAGGAACTGCTTTGTGATTTCTGAAATCATCTCACAGAATTACAACTTTCGTTTCATGGAACAGTTTGGAAAACCTGTTTTTGGGGAATGTGAGAAGGGATATTTATGATCACAATGAAGCCTATGGTGACAAAGGAAATATCCTCAGAGAGGAACTAGAAAGAACCTTTCTGAGAAAGCTACTTGTGATGTGTGAATTCATCTCAGAGTTATACTGTTCTTTTCAATGAGCAGTTTGCTAATACATTTTTCTTCGAATCTGCAATGGGGTATTTGGGAGCACATTAAAGCTTATGGTGGCAAGATAATCCTCATATAAACACTAGAAAGAAGCTTTCTCAGAAACCGTTTTGTGATGTGATAATACATCTCACAGAGTTACACAATACTTTTCATGGAGCAGTTTGGCAGCACTGTTTTTCGGGAATTGGAACAGTTATTTTTGATCACATTGAAGCTTCTGGTGACAAAGGAAATATGCTCAGTTGAAAACTAGAAAGAAGCTTTCTGAGAAAGGTCTTTGTGATGTCAGAGTTCATCTCACAGTGTTACATCACTTCTTTCATGGGACAGTTTGTCAAAATTGTTTTTGTGGAATATGCAATGGTATATTTGGGAGCACATTGAGGCCTATAGTGACAAAGGAAATGTCCTCAGATAAAAACTGGAAAGAAGCTTTCTGAGAAACTACTTTGTGATGTGTGAATTCATCTGACAGAATTACACAATACCTTTCAATGAGCAGCTTGATAACACTGTTTTCATGGCAACTGCTATAGGAAATTTGGGAGGGCATTGAATTAAATAGTGACAACGGATATATTCTCAGAGAAATATCAAAAGGAAGCTCTCTGAGAAACTACTTTGTGATTTGTGAATTCATGTCACAGAGGTACACGATTTTTTTCATGGAGCAGTTTGGTAGCACCGTTTTTGGGGAATCTGAAAAGGAATATTTTGAATCACCTTGAAGCCTATGGTGACAAAGGAAATATCTTCAGATAAAAACTAGAAAGAAGCTTTCTAAGAAACTTGTTTGTGATGTGTGAATTCATTTCACTGAGTTACACCATTCTTGTCATGTAGCAGTTTGGTAACTGTTTTCGTGGAATCTGCAAAGGGATATTTGGGAGTGCATTGAGGACTATAGTGAAAAAGGAATTATCCTCAGATAAATACTAGAATGAAATTGTCTGAGAAACTGATAAAAACTAGAAAGAAGCTTTCTAAGAAACTGTTTTCATGGAATCTGCCATATTATGTTTGGGAAAGAATTGAAGCCTATGGTGACAAAGGAAATATCCTCAGATAAAAACTAGAAAGAAGCTTTCTAAGAAACTTCTTTGTGATGTGTGAATTCATCTCACAGTGTTACACTGTTCTCTTCAGGGAGCAGTTTACTAACACTGTTTCCTTGGAATCTGTAATGGGATGTTTTGGAGCACATTGTATCTTATGATGACAAGGGAAATATCCTCATACAAAAACTAGAAAGATGCTTTCTGAGAAACTGCTTTGTTATTTGTGAATTCACCTCACAGAGTTACACGATTCTTTTTATGGATCAGTTTTGTAGCACTGTTTTTCGGAAATCTGAGAAGGAATATTTTTTATTTCATTAGAGACTACGTTGACAAAGGAAATATCCTCAATAAAAACTACAAAGAAGCTGTCTGAGAAAGTTATTTGTGATATTTGAAATCATGTCATAGAGTTATACCTTTCTTTTCATGGAGCAATTTTCAAACACTGTTTTCATGGAATCTGCAAAGGGATATTTTGGTGGGCATTGAGGCATACAGTGAAAAGAGAAATATCCTCAGATAAAGACTAGAAAGAAGATTTCTGAGAAACTGCTTTGTGATGTGTGAGTTCATCTCAGAGTTACATCATTCTTTTCATGGAGCAGTTTGGTAGCACTGTTTTTGGGGTATGAGAGAAGGGATATTTTGGATTGAATTG